>NC_062572.1:18588878-18937211 GCF_022837055.1 Prionailurus viverrinus | reverse complement strand
CCGCTGCCCTTTGCCTTTCGGGTCCTGGCTAAAGGTGCAACCTGACCCTTCCATGTGGGCTTGCCCTGCGCCTTGCCCTGCTCATTCACTCGGTGGCCTTGCAGGAAGATACCTGTCCCCAGGACAGAGTTCAGCTGTAACCCACAAACTGACAGAACCTTAACACCGACCTGGGGCTGAAGAGATCTGGCACACGGACAGCCACTCCCGTTACCCCTAAATGGGTGGTCCCCATCTGTGAAATGGGTTTGCTGATTTCTCAGGCTAGCTGCGAGGGGGTAAATGTGTGTAAAGCTGTGAGGCCTTAAATGCCAAGTGGATCTTAGCTGCGGGGGGAGCGGTTATCGCATCAGTTCCTTGGTCCAGTTTTGGTTCCTTCACATAGTAGATGATTAATCAGGGTTTGAGTGAGTGCGGTCACCTGGTTCGTATGACCCTCAGACCTGGGTTAGCAACCCGAGAGCAGGGTCTTGGCCTTTTATGTCCGCAGCTGCACCCTCAGTACCCAGAGCAGTGCCTGGCACATAGTAGATGCTTAGTCCATCCTCATGGAGTGTCTGAAATGTTCTTATCGGTTATCTCAGTGTTGAAATAACACTGACTCTCCAGGCAGGGGCTCGGGAACTCACTGGCTTTGGCACTGAGGAACTTTTTATTTGCATGCCTCCCCCCACCCCCCACCACTTCTAGTTGTGTGAACATTGGCAGGACTCAGCCAGCTTGCCCTGGACAAGGATTCAGAATCTGTTTAAGCTAATGGTTCTCCACTGAGGGCGGTTTTGCCCCTCAGGGGACAGCTGGCAATGTCTAGAGCCATTTTTGTTTGTCACAGCTTATGTGTGCGTGTGCGTGTGTGTGTGTGTGTGTGTGTGTGTGTGTGTGTGTTGGGTGGGGCTGGGGGGGTGGCGTGCAGGGAGGTGCTGCTGGCATTCAGTGGGTAGAGGCCAGGGATATGCCACAAAATACCCTACGATGCAGAGGACAACTTCACCACAAAGAATTGATCCAGCCCCAAATGTTTGCCTTGTCGAGGTGAGAAACCCCAAGTTAATCTCTTTATCTTCGGCAAAGGTGCCCGTACTACGGTTCTGCAGTTGGGGGCACCCTCACCGGATGCGATCATCTGGCTGCTTTTAGAGGAGAGGGGACGGTGGCCCCTGGAGCCAGCAGGGCCAGGATGCCAGGGCTGAAGAGCATCCCCTCCTCCCTTCCTCTGATCTCAAAGGACCCTTGTCTTTGCTGTGAGCCATGTGCCGTGGGGCAGCACATCTGTTGACAGAGGCCCCACTTATACAGACGCCTCCGTGGGTTGGCCCACACAGAATAATTCTTAGCCCTCTTAAAAAAAAAAGTGATAATCCATTTTGAACCATTGTGCTTGTCTGGGAGAAGAGTTTCTCCTGAGGATTTCAGGTTTAGGAGGATGCTCCCCCCAGTGGCTTTTCTCTGGGACTCAGGGGTCCGTTGAGATCCACCGTGGGCTCTAACACAGGGGCTCTGTCTCATCTTGGGGGCGTGTGGTCACCTGGATGATCCGGGTGGCTTGCGTGTGTCTTCTTGAATGGGGCAGGTCTGGCTTAGTGGATGCAAGAAGTCTGAAATAGGTTGCAGCCACGCTTCCCTCTAAATCAGGGTCTCTCCACCATGGCACGGCTGACGGTTGAGGCAGGATCATGCTTTGTGGTGGGCACCGTCGTGTGCATTTAGTGCCATCCCTGGCCTCTACCTACTCGATGCCAGTAACACCTCCCTCTCCCCAAGTTGGGACAACGACTTGTGCGAGGAGACAAAATCTGGTTTGAGAACCACTGTTCTTCATATAAATAGGGCAAAGGGCTGAAAGCTGTTTTGTTTTGCTTTAAATATTTATTTTTGAGAGAGCGCAGGTGGGGGAGGGGCAGAGGGAGGGGGACAGAGGATCCCAAGCAGGCTCCTCTCCGACAGCAGCGAGCCCGATGTGGGGCTCAAACTCACGAACTGCGAGATCATCATCTCTGAGCCGAAGTCGGGAGCTCGGCCGACTGAGCCACCCGGGCGCCCCAGAAAGCTGTGTTTTTAAAAAGTATTGAATGCTGTAAGGAAGATCTGTGTATCGAAGGAAAAACTTTGCAAGAAGAAATGATAAATAAAAATCTCCCTGTCATCTGTTGAGCACTTACGATGTGCTAGTACTCTAATCCTCTCAGAACCTTTTGAGGTCGGGTTTTTTGGTTTGCTTGTTTTTATTTTGAGAGCATCTCTGTTGACATTCCGAAATACTTTCCTATTGGACTCATTTTTGTCCGTCTTAAGGGAAAATGCATAAGTTGCTTTTTTCCACCCACTGTATAGCATGACCATCTTCCCATGCCTGTCACCATTTGTCACAGCTGCTTAGAATTCCTTTGTTTGAATGTGGTCATCCTTTAATTAACCAGTCCCCTGCTGTGGGCCACCCACATCGCTTCTCTCTCGTGGTCTGCTCTCGTAAACAACTCTCGTAAACAACGCTGCAGTGAACATCCTCGTATATGTTTCTTCGTGTACTTCTTATATTATTTGTAATTTTTAGAAGTGAAATTGCTGGGTTGAAGGATGCAAAAGCTTTTAGAGCAATCACATTTCTTTCACTTTTGTCGGGTGTGGTTTGTGACAGAGTTGGTCACCCCGGGTGAATGCTGATTCCTCAGGCTGCGGGTCTGGTGTGGCTTAGAGCGTCCACATCTTGGGCTAGCCCTTCGTCCTTATCTCTGGCCTGAACCTCTGGCGTGGTACAGGCTTTACTATGTCCACTTAGAGTCCAGCCCCTTGTCTGGCTTCTTTCTCCACCTTGACCCAGTAATTGGATCTCATGTCTGAGTGATCAGCTTGCAACTGACTTCTGTGAGGCTTGCTCTCTCAGCTTTTAGGTCAATTATGCAGCAATGTTCTACAGTACTAACAATTAGAGGGCGGAGGCAGTGGGAGAGGGGGAGGGAGAGACAGGGATGTCATTTCATCTGGTCACTCCCTGCCCAGAAGCCTCGGTGGCTCCCTATTACCCCACCTTGAAATCTGTGTTGTAGCCTCTCTGGGTGGCTTGCAGCCCCACAAGTGGTGCCATGCCATCACTTGCCTCTGCCCGGCACACCCCTTCTCCTCTCCAGCCTACCACCTTCCTTTGGCCTGGCTGGGCTCCGCTTATCCCTACGGGAAAGTCACCTCATCCGGAAAGTCTTTCCTGACTCCCTTAGACTACCACAGGACCTATCACATTCTGTGACTTTGAGCTATTTCAGCACCTGGCCCCAGGTGAGCTGGTGATATTTGCTGAGTGAATGCTTTTGGTTCCATTCCCATGTTTTGTTTTGTTTTGTTTTTTCTGGGTTCTTTCTAGAAGAAATTTTGCTTTTCTCTCTCTTTCTGAATTAAAATACATAACTCATGGAGTGCCTGGGTGGCTCAGTCAGTTAGGCAGCCAACTTCAGGTCAGGTCATGATCTCAGGGTTCGTGAGTTCGAGCCCCGCGTCGGGCTGTGTGCTGCCAGCTCAGAGCCTGGAGCCTGCTTCGGATTCTGTGTCTCCCTCTCTCTCTGCCCCTCCCCTGCCCCCGCTCTCTCTCTCAAAAATAAATATAAACATTAAAAGTTTTTTTAAATAGTAATAAATGAATAAATTTTAAAAAATACATAACTCATAAACCGTACCCATGGCAGACATGACATTATTAATCAGTCATGATACCGCTCTCTCCCTTCTAGTCTAGACACAGCCTCGGTGTTTTTCTCAACACGCTGTTCCAGGTCCGTCGGACGTGGTGCATGAAGTCACGCCTGTCTGTTCTCACTGTTTAGGGAGAAACTAAAGATGCAGAAGCGGAAGGGAATGATCTCCGTCTCTCAGTTCTTGACATCCACTTTCTGGGGATGATTTTTCTTCCTTCAGATCTCTTATGTAATTAAATGGATGTTCAGAGAATCAGGCCTTACAGGTATCTGGTGCTCATTAAATAGTCGTAGGGGAAACCCCAGAAAGAGTGATTTCCCATCCCTTTGGTTCAGTGCTTGCTCTATTTGGGGGGGGGGGGGGGGGGGGACAGTGGCAGCCCAGAAGGACAGAATTATCTTCTTGTTTTACAGCCAGAGAAACCGAGGCCCGAGAGGTTAGGTGACATGCTCAGGGTCACACAGCCAGGGGGTAACAAGTGGAGCCCAGCCACAGCTCAGGTCAAACCAGAACTCGGGCCTCAGGCCTCAGGATTCCTTATGCAGTGGTCTTGGCCATGTGCCGCTTGCTGTCCTGGCTTCCCGTCCGGCAGAGGAGAAACCCCCTTCCGCCCCGCGTGGAGCCACCTGCATGGCCACTAAAGAGTCCAGGGGGCACAGTGACGGGTTCAAGATGCCGGAACCGCAAACCAGATATGCAGCTTTCCTCCCGGGTGTTTGCCTCGTAATTGGCCCTCCAAGCTGGGCCCGCAACCCTTGCTCATTTGAATGCAAATTTGAATGACTGGGATATAGAAGTCACCCAGTCATCCCAAACAGGTAGGTCAGCTTCTCCTGTAATTGGAACATGGCGTTAACTGCCTGGGAACCAGCCCCACTTAACACCCCTTGGCCTGGGAGTAAGAAGTTCCCCTTCTTTGAGGAACTTTATCTGCTTTATCTTCTTTGAGGAACTTTATCTGCCCCAGGGCAACAAGTACCTTCTGGGACTCGGGACCACCTATCAGATCTCTGCGGTGTTTTAAAGCTAATATCGCAAGAAACATGAGCAAGAAACTGGATTAAACCGTCTTACTATAGCAGGTTAGTTATCATTTTGGTTGAGTGTCTGTTGAAGGCTGGATTCTGCAGGGACCGGACATAGACTGTGTGCTTGTGAGGGACGCTTTTAGAGGAAACTGTGTCCCTGTGGGAGGAAGAGGCCAAAAATACACTTTCTGCAATAGGGTTTTGCCATTTTGAAACTGCCAGGAGACTCTTAGTGGCTGGTAGTGCCTTTGCAGGTAGTGGGTGGGGGTCCACTAGACTTGAGGAGCACCTACTGTGTGCCCGTTGTCCTTCTGATGTGTCACGCTCATGATCTCACCTGGCCCAGGGAAGATCTGCGTGACCCCTGATGAAAGAGGCGCCGCTGACTCCCCTGTGTTAGCCGGTTGTGTCTGTAACAGCTGTGAGTTGGCTGCTTTTGAGGCTCAACCGGGAGAAGTCACTTTGAACTTGGGTCCGTTGTCTGCTGAAGGCCTTGCTCTGAAAATCATAGGTAGATGAATGGGAAGAAACACGGGCCCTGGCGGCAGGCCGAGCCCACGCGAGCTTGAGTCCTGGTTCCACAGCGCCAAGGCCGTGTCCACGCCTAAGTTCATCCCCTCTCTAGGCCTCCAGCCCCGACTGGGCTTGGCCTCCCAAGAAGGATGGAGGTGACCTTCCCAAATGATTTGGGTGCTCAGCGCCCAGAATCGCTCCATCTTTGCCCAGATAGGATGGGTGGCCTCAGGCCTTCAGACGCTGCCACACAGCCCCTGGGAAAGAAACAAAGATTTCCAGAAAGAAGCTGTCTCTCCATCTGTGGGTCTGGTGACCGACGGCCAGGGCTTGGGGCCAGCCGCTGGTCTGAGACCGCTCCAGCACCCTCATTTATAACATCCAAAGACCAGCGCGGAGCACAGACCACCGGTGCCCGCCTGCTTTGTCCTCCAGTGACTGCGAGCAGATCCTCCTCGTCCCCATGTTCAGAAAAGTCTGGCCCTGAGGTCAAGGACTGAAGTCTGGCTTCTGCTCCCGGAGGGACTCAAATGGAGAAGTGGGAGGGAAAGTGTCCACTCTGTCTCTTGCTAGCTCATCCAGGCCTGCCTCACCTCCAGCACAGGGCTGCTTGGAGGAACAGTGCCCCACTGCGAATCCCTCAGGGGCAGAGGTCGGGCCCTCCCGGGGCCCAGCAGTGCACCCAGCAGAGCAGAGTTGTCCAGAGGTGTCGACCTGAAAGGGAATGGGAAGAGCGAGTGACAGAGGGCTTTGTAAAATAGAACGCACGACCCCAATCACAGCTAGCGTGACTCCTGTCTTGAGTGGCGCCCACGTGCCGAGCTTTGAACGAGCCTCTGTCTCATTTCTAAGCCTTCTAATGACCTTACGGATTCGGAAGCAGTAGCAAGCATTTTACAGAAGAAGAAACCGAGGTTCCGAGTGGGGAAGGGAGTTGACCAGGTCGGCACAGCTGGGAAGTGGTCCACGGGGCTGAGAAGTGGGCTGGCCCTGTGATAAGGGAGGGCAGCACTCAAAGACCCGGGGGGGTCTTACTCTGGGCAGAAGTAGCCCCGTTTCTGGCCCTTCCCCGCTGTTTGGGAGTGGGGGAGGGGAATGCTAGGAAATCCCCATCTGGCCAAGCAGCGCTGGTTTCAGTGAGCCACCCGGAGGGGCTCTGGTCTTAGGTTTCATTGTTTCAGTTTAAAAACCGCCTGGGTGGATGTTCACTCCTTTTGTTGCCTTCTTACAGTGTTACTTGTATCCGGGGCTTTTTTTTTTTTTTCTTTTTGGTTAGCGTGTTAACTGTATCTGAGCTTTTAAGTCATTACAGCTGATCCGCCCTCTCCAGGGTCCTATAAAAACCAGCCAGCTCACACTTTCCTGTGCTCGGAAGTGATTCATTTTCTGCCGTGCCGTTCCCCCAAGTTCCCTCACTCCACTCTCGTCTGAGAGCCCGTTTTTTTTTTAATGGTCTGGAGTACATTCGAAGTCCTTATTTTATGACAGGAGGTTTCCTGCTAATTGTATCCGTATCCATCAGTAGGCTCCACTTTCTCTCCTCCCTCCCTTACTCTCTTTCTTCTGTGATTTCTCAGTCATTGGGAGCCTTCTTCTCTGGATTTCCTCTCTGAAGAAAAGCTTTGTCTGTTGAGAAAGATGAAAATGATGTTATAAATAATAATAATAAGCATAAAGAATACTTTCTTTTTTCCTGAGCATTTACTAGGTGCCAGAGACCGTGCAAAGCCCTTTAAACAACACCTCGTTTAAGCCTCCCAGCGACCCGATGAGGTGAGGTCCTGAGGTGGGGTCCGTTGTCGGCCTCATTTTTCAAATGAGGAAGCCGCGGCTCAGAGAGGTTAACTGATTTCTCCCAGGCCACACAGCAAGTAGAGAAAAATGAGTTTCCCAGCCACATCCCCACTTCAGGGGTGGCTTTTGTTGAAGGGGACAACTGTGGACAAAGGGAGTTGGCATGCCATAGGGGTGATTTTTAATTTATAACCAGTGTTTTGGATTGGTTTTCTTTTGTTTTTAAATATTTATTTTTGAGACAGTGGGGCGGGGCAGAGAGAGAGAGAGATGGAAGAACCACAGCGGGCTCTGCGCTGACAGCAGAGAGCCCGACATGGGGCTCAAGTCCACGACCCACGAGATCGTGACCTGAGCTGAAATCAAAGAGTCGGGTGCTTAACCCTCTGGGCCACCCGGGTGCCACAGGATTGTTTTGTCAACATCCTTTCCTCTTTAGACAGTAAAAAATTTTAAAACGACAATTCACACAACAATAAAACGCCTTATCTCGAGAAGTCTTAGTTTTAGGAAGGTGGGCATTCTCAAAGCAGGCCTTAGTATAGACTGAGCCGTCACACACACACCCCATGCCTGTGGATTAATAAATGATTCACTTCCATGGGCTGTAATTTGAGTGCCTCCCATTATGGTCCTTGAAAACCCAGGACCTGTAAAGTTAATCTGCCCCGTATCTTTAACAACGGAACCTAATTATCCAGCTACTGAAAAAAAAAAATTGAATTTGAAATAGAACCTTCATGGGGCGCCTGGGTGGCTCAGTCGGTTAAGCGTCCGACTTCAGCCAGGTCACGATCTCGCGGTCCGGGAGTTCGAGCCCTGCGTCAGGCTCTGTGCTGACGGCTCAGAGCCTGGAGCCTGCTTCGGATTCTGTGTCTCCCTCTCTCTCTGACCCTCCCCCGTTCATGCTCTGTCTCTCCCTATCTCAAAAATAAATAAAAACGTAAAAAAAAAAAAAATGAAATAGAACCTTCCTAAACGAGGCTCCTAGCATCAACGACACAGGCATCCTGTTCTTCCTTTTTGAAGTAAGTATTGGTTGGGGTCGAGGTTTCCATCCTGAGTCACACAGGCTGAAAGCAAAGCCTTGTGTCTAAGAAGAGGAGTGCTTTTTATTCCTCTGCCAAAATTATTCCTGAGATGGAATGAGAGGGGGGTCCAGGCAGGGCAGTTCAGTCGCCCCGTTGCCCAGTGTCCGGCAGGTGTCGTGGGGAAGCTTGCATATGTGTGCTGTGGTCACGCTCAGAGCGTTCGTAACAACTGTTGCTTTCCAACCACGTTGAAGCCGGAAAAAGCAGGAACGAGTCTGATTCTGGGTGACATATGGTGACTGATGGCTTGTGGGGCATTGTGCTCTCTGGGCAACCTCCTTCATCTGAACCATGGTGAATCCCAGGTAGGAGGTTGTCCAGCCAGAATCGTCCCAGAGGTCATGCACAAAATGCTTGACCTTGATGCTGACCCTCTTCGTTATTTGTTTCCCAAGTATCTAGCAGAATGAAAGCGCTACAGAGAAATAAGGAGGGAGTGGTGCTCCTTGCCCGTCAAGAACAATTTCTTGTCGATTAGGCAACATGGTCCTGAAAACCTGAAAATGCCACGTAGAGCCATTTAGTGAAGGGTTCAGGGGGCCTGTGAGGTTACTGGCTCACACCTTTATCATAATTCCTATCATCGATGATGGCCCTATTTAGAAAACCGTGTGTGGCTTGGTATACGAAAGCAGGGACATTTGTGTTACATTTTGATGCGTTTCATCCAGAGTGGTTGAACTAGAGAAGGTTGGGGCATTCGTTACATTAGACAGCTAAAACATATTTCGCCGTTTTAATTTTATCTTCTTTTTATTGTCAAGGTAAGACATTTTGTTGTTGTTCTATGTTATGCCATTTTTCTATCAGGTTTGGCTGTTTCTTATTGATTTATCAGACCTCTTTACATATTAAGGATAATTATCTTTAGTCTATGGTTTGTTTCACAGACCAGCCCTCCGACCATCAGTTTGTTGTTTGCCTGTGATTGGTGATGGGATATCTCCTCATGCCCCATGTAAGAGGTTTCTGGGTTTTGTAATCAGCTCTGTGGTATTTTCCTTATGCCTTCTGGATTGAGTTAGCATGCTTAGAAAAACCTTCCACACCAAACAGAAGTGGCCATTTGCCACATATTCCAGATAACCAAGGCTTATCTGTATTTAGAATCTGTGCCCATTAGGAGTGGTTCTATGGAGTAAGATGTTGGAGTTCTAGCTTATTCTTTCCTTTCCCCTTACTTTTTCTTTCTTCCTTTCTTTCTTTCTCTCTCTCTCTCCCTCTTTCTTTCTCTCTCTCCTTTCTTTCCCTTTCTCTCTCCTTTCCCCTTTCTCTTTCTTTCTTTCTCTCTCTTTCTCTCTCTCTTTCCCTTTCTCTTCTTTCTTTCTTTCTTTCTTTCTTTCTTTCTTTCTTTCTTTCTTTCACAGAGAAAGAAACTCTCACAACTTTCACAACTTCCTTTCTCCCTGGAGGTAAGATGAGGAACTAGGAAACCATCCAAACCCCCTCCCTCCCTTTTGGCAGAGGGCTTCTGGATGGCATTTTAAAGAGTCTGTTTGCTGACAACAATAAAAAACCAACTTGGAGGTATATCTGCAAAACTGGTAAAACAAGAAAGGTAATTTTGGGGCACGGCTACATTCTGTAGGAAAGGTAAGGCTGGGTAGTGTCACAGTCTGCCCAGAGCAGGGGCCAGCCTGAGTTTAAACTATTCAAAAGGCCACCATGTGCTTGGCGATTAAAATCATCTTCTGGTTTTCCTGTCAGAGTACTCTCCTTTTTGGTGAGTTCACCTGGCTGGAAACATTCTAGAAAGAAAGGTGAGGGAGAAGTGGAACAGGCCTGGTTCCGTAATTACGTCTGAGTGCCTGGCTTCCTCTTTGTGACCCTAGGCAAGTCCCTTGGCTTTTCTGGGCCTGGCGGCCTTGGACGGCACCAAAGACAGACAAGCCCGGAACTTTCAGCAGGTCATGTTGAAGCAGGTTTCAGCCTCAACTGCACCTGCACACGGCACCTGTGGGCTGTGGACAGTGAGGGACCTGAGCCCGGCACGGTTAAGTCACTTGTCCAAAGTCACAGACCTGGGACCTGAACCCAGACCAGCAGACCTCAGAGCACCACACCGCCTCCTCCCTGCTCCCAGGTGCTCCGAAACTGACCCCGACGTGCGTGTGTGTGTGTGCACAGAGATGCCTCTCCTGCTGGAAGTGGACTCTGGGGTCAGCCTCCCCACCCCTCTCTCCTGGGGTCCGCCCACCCCCCCCACCCCCCGCCGTCCCTCTCAGCTCCTCCTCCGCTCCCCGCTCCAGAAGTACACTTAGGCCCTGCATCCCTGCCCTCCCCGGTGGAGCAGAAGCTGTGTCCCTGCGTGGTGGCCACGGCACACAATAGCCACTGCTCCCAGGGCCCGGCTCCTGCTGACCACAGCGGCCTCGTGACCCGCATAGCGCACTGTCAGGAGAACGCAAAACAAAAAGCCTTTCTCCCTGCCACCGGGGCAGGACTGCTCAGAAACTGCACAAGAGCTCTTTTCAGAGCCGAGGAGGCCAGATAACATTTTTCTGCGTCTCTGAAATGCATGCTCAATGACCTGTGTCACTGGGACAGGCCGGTAAACCGCCCATGCGTGGTTGGCAATGACTGGTTCCGGAGCCCCGGATCTGTACGTTCTCCCATGGAAGGTTCTCCTCGACTCGCCCCGTAGCGGGGAAAGCGATCACACACGGACTGAGCACTCAGTTGGCACGTATGATGCCTCCCCACGTCGCGCGGCCCCCCAGGGCCGGTCTTCCTACGTTCTCCTTTATCAGAGAAACTGGGGCCCCATCCCCTCCCCGTATTCTCTGCCATCTTGGTGGTACGGGTGCCTCTAGAACCATGCGTCGGGTCAATCGGCACCACCAGTGGGTGGATAGAAAGTGGGACTGGAGGGAAGTTTCCACCGTCGGGCCACTCATTCGTGCCACGCATGCTGGGCACAGGGGGCACAGGGCGGAGGGGAGGGGGGACCCAGGTGACCAGGTCCCTGCCCTCTCAGAGCTCAAGTCCAAGGGGGAGATGGGTGGTAAATAGAATGACACGTGGAACCACAAGCACCGTGAAACGGACTCGGAAAAAAAGTAAAAGGAAAAAATACGACTTTATGAGCAAAAAAAAAACCCCACAAAAAACACAAGCCCTGACTTTTCCCCCAGCATGTTAAATGCGACAGTTTTTTTCCTAATTTTTAAATGTTTATTTATTTTTTGAGAGAGAGAGACAGACAGAGAGTGCAGGCAGGGGAGGGGCAGAGAGAGAGGGAGACACAATCCAAAGCAGGCTCCAGGCTCTGCGCTGTCAGTACTCAGCCTGATGTGGGGCTCAAACCCACGGAACCGTGAGATTACGACCTGATCCAAAGTCGGACGCTTAACGCACTGAGCCACCCAGGTGCCCCGACAATTTTCAAACATAAGGTAAAATTGAAAGAATTTTACAGTGAATATTTGCACACCCACCACCTGCATTCTGCCATTAATATTTTACTGCACCTGTTTTTCCATCCATCAGTTCACCCTGTATCTTTGGACATTATGCATTTTTGGAGGATGAGGACACGAAGCCATCAGCCAGAGCTGAGGAGCAGTCAGTCCCCATGCAGCACATCCAGGGGACCCGCCTGGCCCCTGTGAGGGTCAGCATTGGTGACCCCTGGCTGCACAGTCAAGAGGGAACAGTCACTGCGACTGGCTTGCTTGCATTACTATTTAAGTCCAGAACGCCTCGTCCTTTGCGGCAGCCGGTAGTAACGTGCTCCAGGGTTAGCAAATTCCACGACCGTCCCTGCTGGATGAAGTCAGTGGTGCGTCAGGCAAGACGAAAGATTGGGATGGGGTAGTTTGGGAGGCCCGAGTGCTCAGGATTAAGTGGGGCAGGCCGTCTGGACCCCCAGCCCAGCACCCAGGAGCCGCACCTGCACGGCCCCGTGGAAGGAGGTCTGGCCCCACAGGCACGGGAGAGAAGCCCAGTGGATGACAGAAGGCTGGCCAGTCAGCCGGAGGATTCTGTGCCTGAAGCCTGCCCTGGGCCTGACGAGGGGCCTCAAGAAGGCAGAGGATAGAGGGATGTGGGTACAGGCCAAGCGTGTTCCCGTTGGGCAGAGATTCCTCAGGGCCCGTGGCTTCTGAGCACAGCTGGCTGACGTTTGCAGGACCACGGAGCTTGAAGTCGCGAACATGGTCAAAATCCATCTTATTGAGTGTTCGTGCACCGGGCACTCTGCTAAATGCGTCCAGTACATGTTTTTTTAATTCCTGTGACAGTCCTTTGAATTAAGTACTATTACTGCCCCATTTGACATGAGAGGAAACCGAGGCACCCAGGCGAGGAGACTTGCTCAACTGGGGTGTGGCCGGGGCAGGATTCAAACAAACCCCATCTGTCTGGATGCCTTCCCCACTTTCTTTCCGCTGGCTTCTGGGGTATTTCATTTATAGTGTCTAAAGCCGTTTCCCCAATGCACCTCTTTTAACAGCTGTGCTTGGACTGTTCCAGATGGCTGGCCAGGTGTGCCGGGTCACCTTGGGTGGAATTCAGTCTGCAGCTGCCCCTCCCCCAAGCCTCCGCTCCCGTGCGGCCAAGGTGGCGTGCCTGACCTGCCGGGCGAGGAGAGTCTGGCATGTCCCTCCCGTGGGTACCCACGGCGGCCTGCTCGGGCGTCTGTGTCCCCGGGGCCCTGTGGTCTCTGGACACAGCAACGAGGGGGAAGAATGTGTTGGGGGAGCACAGCTGGCTTCAGGCTCTGAGGGTGAGGGTCGCGCTGAACCTGCTCACGAGGGAACCAGCCGTTCCCTGCGTGTTTCCTCCACGCCAAGCCCTCAGCAAGGGGCTCTGACCCGTGGGGTGTCTCAGGTCCTCACGACAGTGCCGGAGGGTCACAAAGGAGGGAAAGGAGGGGGGCAGGCTGCTCAGAGTCCCAGGCCCCGCTCATTTCGAGGTCTGCCTTTCATCGACCCAAAGGTGTCACTGGCGGGGCGCCTGGGTGGCTCAGTTGGTTAAGCGTCCAACTCTTGGTTTCTGCTCCGGTCACGGTCTCATGGTTCGTGAGTTTGAACCCGGAGTCTGGCTCTGTGCTGGCATAGTGCAGCCTGCTTGGAATTCTCTCTCTCTCTTCTTCTCTCGCTGCCCCTCCCCCACCCGTGCTCTCCCTCTCGCTCGCTCTCAAAATAAATAAACTTCAAAAACAAAGACAAAAAATGGTGTCGCCAGTAACACCAAGAAGGGAAAACCCCCTCCAATTAAGAACATTCCGATTCCAGACCTAAACAAAACGTGTGCCTTGGAGGTGGGTTCTTTCAAGTCCTGCCCGCGGCATCTCTGATCGGTCCTGCTGCCCCACTGGCTAGATGGGAAGGCTGAGGCCAGTGCCTGCAGAGCAGGGTGGAGGTTGAGCCCGCGTCCCTCACTCTGTGTTAAGTGACTGGGACCCCATTGCTGACGTGTTCTCCCGGGCTCTGAGCCTGGGTCTCCGAACCGTGGAGCCTCTGCGTCGCCAGTTTCTTTCTTTCTTACAGGCTGGTGAATGAGAAGGTCATTAAAAAAAATGTTTTTTAATGTTTATTATTTATTTTTGAGAGAGAGAGAGAGACAGAGCGTGAGCAGGGGAGGGGCAGAGAGAGAGGGAGACACAGATTCGGGAGCAGGCTCCCGGCTCTGAGCTGTCAGCACAGAACCCGATGCGGGGCTCAAATCCATGAAACGCGAGAAGTCGGACCCTTAACCGACTGAGCCACCCAGGCGCCCGAGAAGGTCATTTTTAATAAATCTGGCCCTTCTGCCTCATAAGATTCCTCAGACTGCCTCCTGGCCAGCTGGTCTATTAGCAGTGATCCGCCTTGTTGGCCAAGAGGGGTTTCTCAGAACATTATTTCTGCAAGGTACTGTATACAGCTGTGCTGATCAATATGGTAGCCACCGGCCACGTGTGCTATTTACATTTCAATGAATGAAAGTCAAGTAAAATTACAAATTCAGTTCCTCAGTCACACCACATTTCAAGTGCTCGGTAGCCACATGGGGTCTATATTAATGCAGATATAGAACATTTCCATCACTGCAGAAAGTTCTGGGCAGTGCTGTGCAAGAACAAAGGGCGCTGTGGATAAAAGGATTTGCCCCCTAGATATTCCAGTTGGATTTTAAAGGCTCTGACAAGTCCTGCAACAAGAAACTGGTCTCAGCTGGAGCCCACCGCTCCAAATTAACTCGCCCACAAGCCTTCTTACCACCTATAAACAGCTCCGCTCGTCCCTAAACACACCCAGTGAACTGCCTTCCGGTTCCCAAGCCTATGGAGTTCCTGAATCTCCTCCTTGTTGGGAATCTGAATCTCTCTTCTGGTTTTGTCCCCAGATTGCCTCGGGTCCCCAGTGTTTACTCCCATCAAGGCAGACATAAGTGGCAACATCACGGTATGTACTTGGCCCAGCAGCCACAGCCCGGAACCTCCACTGGGACTGTGAACCTGCATTAGTCATCAGTGCCCTGCTCCTGGCCGCAGGCTCCCCAGGTTGAGGAACAGGAAGGAGACGTGGAAAACAGGCTTGGCCCCCAGGTCATCTGGCCCAGGGCTCTTGGTGCTCCTTTGAAATCATATACCCCGCAGTCACAGCCTGACGGGGATGACCGTCTGAAGGGTTGACCTGGGAAGGAACCTCCTGGTTCTTGTATCCACCCCGACCAAATAAGAAGTAAACTCCAAAGTCCACGGGTGCATTGGCTCGGCCCTTCCCCCCTCCCCATTCCTGGGTCATCCCCTGGACTGCCGTCACCCAGCCACTGCCCTTCTCCCCGTGAGGATCCATGTACGGCCTGCCCTGCAGCTTGGCCACGCTGGATTGTCTCATTTTGTCAGCCCAGCAGTCATTATCCCCATTTTATAGACGAGGAAGCCGGGGCTCAGCGGGGTGGAAGGGCTCACCTAAGGTCACACAGCAAGGAAGGAGCGGAGGTGGGATTCAGATCCAAAGTGCCTGGCTCCGATTCAGGAGCCTTGTTCCCGGACATCTTTGAATCCCAAAGCGACCGTCCACTTCCGATGCTCAGGGTCTGAGGCGCCATCGATCGTGGTTGGAGAGCATGGACCCTGGAACCGGTCTATGGCGGATCCCGCTGCCCGCTATCCCTTCCCCTGTCTGAGCCTCGCTTTCCCCACTGCAAAGGGGGATCATGACAGCAACATCAGGATCACTGGGAGGATCCAGTAGAGCAGCGCCCATAAAGGGCTTTGCCAACCCTCCCGGCTCACGGAAGGTGCTCGGTAAACGTGAACAGTCGTGGTAGTTGCTGTCATGTAGTTACTGGCACAAGCCCCTGCTGCTGGTGCTGGCGCGGGTGGGAAGGAGAGGGGTGCTCCCCGACCAGGCGTGGGGGACGGCCGTCCGTGGGGACGGCCTTTCCAAGGGAGAACCCCGTGTGCTCTGTTTCAGAAAATCAAAGCCGTGTACGACAGCAACCCGGCCAAATTCCGGACCCTGCAGAACATCCTGGAGGTGGAGAAGGAAATGTACGGAGCAGAGTGGCCCAAAGTGGGAGCCACGCTGGCACTGATGTGGCTGAAAAGGTGATGGGCTTGGGGGGCAGGGCGTGTGTGGCCGTGCAGCCCCGGGGGCCCTGCTCTGCAGACTAGGAGTGTCCAACCCTACCGTTGCCCTCCGAGGCCACCCCCGTTCCTTTCACGTGTGTGAAATGCTGAGAAAAAGTGCCCAAAGGGCCAAGGCCCCCCTGCTGGTGATGCTCCCTTGTTCCAGTCCCATCAGAAGCATAGCAAGTGAGTGCCTACTCTAGACGTCGTTCTAATCGTTTTTTACGCCTGATCGTATTTCATGTGCTGTGAGTTAGGTGTGGTGATCATTCCCATCTCACAGGGGGAGGCCACTGGGGCTCTGGAGGCCAAATAATGTGCCCAGGTCACAGGGTCAGAGCTGGACCCCAATGGCCAAGCATAGTTGTGCAGGTTGTACACTGCACAAAGGTGTCCTATCTAGGGCTGGTTGCATCATGCACGTGCCAGGTTTGACTTTATGAGAGCTTCTTGACAGAAATATAGCGTCTTGAGGAGAAGGCACTCTCTCTGATTTGCACAGAATTGTCCCATGGGCTGGGCTGGAGGCAGGGTACCCTGATAGGGGATTTGAACCCAGACAGTCTTACCCCAAACTTGAGAACGCTCATAATCACTATATATATATATATATATATATATATATATATATATATATATATATGTATGTATATCATCCTTCCAGCAGATACTTGACCCCACATCCAGTTGTTCTCATCTCACAGATAAGACCACCGAGGCTCAGAGAGCCCGGGCAGCTGGCTGGCTGAGCTCACACAGCTCTCTACCAGCCACAGAATTCTCCTTTAGCTGTGTAGACACCACTGGCAGCTGCCATGAAGCCAGGCACATACTCCACCCCACGGATGTTCCTACTGTTGCCCTCTCTTGGGCCTGGAGTCAGAAAGGGTGCTCCTCCCCTGTGTCTCTCCCCAGCCCCAGCCGGCCACCTCTCCCCACCACATACTTCTTCGGTGAAATGGAACAGAGAGAGTCTGCCGCCTGGAGGGCGCAGCCGAGGACGTCAGGGGGGTGGGTGGGCTGCAGTTAGCGCCCTCACAGCATGTTTTAGGGACCACCCCCACCCACTTTTGTCTCTCGGTGAGAGACTCACAGGCCTGGGTGAGGCCTGCTCCCTGGTTCATCCATCGGCAAGTTCTGCCGGTTTCTTAGGAGGAGCAAGGCAGATGGTGATGTTCAGCTCAGTTAGATTGTTCGTGTCCCGATCAGACACGGGCAGAGCCGGGTGACTGGGAGGGCGGGTGAAGGGAGACACCAACTGGCTGAGCACGTAATAAGCACCTGCTGTGTGCTGGGCCTGTGGGATGCCGCATCGAACAAGTGGGGTCCCTCTTCAGATTCCACAGCCTGAGTAGGGTATCTGGCTGTGGGTGCATCCTGACAGCAGGGTAGCAGTGCCTGGAGCAGAGAGAGGTCAGGGAGGGCTTCCTGGAGGAGAGGTGCCAGGCAGAGTCTCTGGGACTGAGCAGGAGGGTCCCAGGAGGACGAGGCCTTGGAGAGGTGGGAGGGCAGGAGAGGCCTGGTGCCTGCTGGTCTGGGAGGGTCTGGTCTCACAGGTTCTGGATGTGAGGCAGGAGCAGGGAGGGACCAGGCGGGATTGGACAGAGGTGAGTCTCAGCCTGATCGGGGTGCTGGGGAGCCACCGAGGGCCATGAAGGTGTTCAGCCACAGGGTCAGATGGTACCCCATCCCGGCTGCTGGGTAGAGGGCGGTCATTAGGGCTGTGGGGAGGCAGGGGCTCAGCAGAGGTGGCTGAGCAGGATGGGGCTGGGATTGTCCCCTGGGCTCAGTCCCACAGCCCAGGCTGATCCCTGATGGTTAAGGGCTCTGATTCAGGTATGGAGGACTTCCCTTTACCTCACAGGTGACAAAGAGACCCTTTAGTCCCAGTGCTCCTGCCCCTAGAAGCCTCCCCTCATCCCCCGCCAGCCTGATCCCCACCTCTCTGCAGGGAAGGAACAGAGCAGCTCATCCAGGGACTCTGGGGGGAGAGGGAAGGATGGGGAAGGAAGGAGTCGGGCCCCGGGGTCAGACAGTGGGGTTCGCATCCTGGCCTTTGCCTGAGCCTTTCAGGGGTGCCTCGATGTTCTCCTCTGTGAAACGGGCAGGTTGTGCCGAGCCTAGCCTCCTGGGGCCGAGGGAGCCGGAGATGAGATGCCGTGCGTTCAAGGACCTGGAGGAGGGGCTCAAGCGGCCACGGAGGGTGTAGACAGTGGCTTGGGGCGGTGGTGGAGGCGGGGCGTCCAGGCACAAGGCGGGCTGGTCAGTGTGTCCACAGTCCGTGGTCCGCGAGCTGACGCGTGGCGGGGGCTGGCCGCGTGGACACAGAAGTGGGCAAGGCAGGCCCAGACCCTGCCTCGTAGACCTCGCAGCCCGGCGGGGAGCGCGGCCAGTGGCCAGCGGCAGATCTCCTCTGGACAAGGTGCTCGGGAGCCGCCGCGCTGAGCCGGCTGGTCACGTTACACGTAAGCGGGGTCGAAGCTACCACCTCAGGAGTGACCACCACCGGGAGCATGTGTGCGCGTGCGTGTGTGTGCGCGTACCCGCGGCTCAGAGCGGGCGCTCGGGTCCAAGTGCATCAGGGTCTGTGCAGGGGTGTGCCCGCGGCGTGGCCGGTCCGAGCGCACCCGGTCCTGAAGCGCCGTCTGTCTCCCGGGCCGCAGAGGCCTCCGCTTCATCCAGGTCTTCCTCCAGAGCATCTGCGACGGGGAGCGGGACGAGAATCACCCCAACCTCATCCGCGTCAACGCCACCAAGGCCTACGAGATGGCCCTCAAGAAGTACCACGGCTGGATCGTGCAGAAGATCTTCCAGGTGAGCTGGCCCCCCTCCTGCCACAGCTTAGCTTCGGCCCTGGGGGTCCTGGTTGGGCCCAGCTGGGCCTATTCGGGGTGAGGCTGGCTCACGCAGGGGCCCTGTCACGTGCGCTCGCCCAGCCCCATCTGTGGCCGTGGTGGGTGTTCCTAGAGCTGCTCCGTGCTGTTTCCGTTGAGTGTCCCGTGACGCCTGACCAGGGGGCTGTGGGAGCAACCCTGGCGGAGACTCTTGAAGACCGAGGGTCGCTGGCGGGCAGGCCTGTTTGGCCCCTTGGATTCTGCCCAGATCCTCACCCCGGGAAGGGAGGGGAAGAAGGGCTCCTGTACCCACCAGGGCATCTGCTAAAGAGACGCGGGTCCACAGGGCTCTTGGTGGCTTACGTTGGGGTGACATTGGCCAGGGTTTCTGGAAGTGGGGCTTCAGCACCAGCCTGGTTGCCTGGGGGCCCCCAGGATCGCCAGCTGAGAGGCCCATCTGGAAGATGTCAGGAGGTCCTTGGGGTGCCCCCCATGCTGTCTCTGGCTAACTCTCATCTCTTGGCCCCTCGTCTGGCCCAGCCTGTCCTGGCCACCCTCCCCTGCAGCCCATCCCCTGTCCCCTGAGAACCGGGGTCCAACAGGGTGGTCTCTTTCCCACAAGGCACAGGCTGGGACAGGAGCCAGTCTGGGTACAGGCAGGAAGAGCTGGGCCACCTCTGGCTGTCCCCCCTGGTGGGGCTGGGGGCAGGGCCCAGGTGGGTGCCATGAAGCCCTGCTCCCCCTCCCCCACGCTGTGTTGCCCCCTGCAAAGTCCTTGCAACCCACACCTGAGTGATAACAGCATGTCCTGTGTGCCTGGCCCAGGGCGGGCTGCCCACACATTCTACTCTTCACGAACGCACATCCTCACCTCCATTTCACAGATGAGGAATCTGGTGCTCAGAGAGGTTGGTTAATTATCTCGCTCAAGGTCACACAGTAAGATGCGGTTTGGGATTCCACCTCCCTGAGCCTCAGCATCGTCATCTTTCAAATGGGCGTAAACTAGGCCTCACCTCCAAGGGTTGTAGTAAAGATTAAAGGAGTTAATATGTACAAAGTGCTTGGTGCCTGGTTTACACTCAGTAAATCAAAGCTTTACTGCTGCTGTTCGTATGGATGATTTTGTTATTTATACCCACCCCAGCCTGTCTAACTCCTAGCCTAAGCTTCTGACTCAGCTGCAACCTTTTCTTTCTGGCTCTGCAATTCTGCATGTTACCTGTTCTCTGTACTTTTCAAGTGTCAGGGGAGCCTTGAAATTTAGGGACATGTCGCCCCCACCCCCACCCCCCCCCCGAAGGAGAAAAGAGGCCCCAGTCCATGTCAGCAGCCCTCTCCCCTGGTCCGAAAGTGCGGTCTCTGAAGAAGCAGTCCACCTTCTCCAGAGCAGGGGACCCAGAGGGAAGCGGCTCGTCCATGCTGAGCACCTACTGTGTGCCTGGTGCCATGCTGAGTACTTTGCACAACCTCCTTGATCCTTACGAGAGCAACCTGATGCCCGTGGGTGCCATTATCATCCCGATTTTACAGATGAGGAAACTGAGGCTCAGAGAGGCTAAGTAACTTGCTCAAGGCTCACAGCTAGTCGGCGGCACAAGCTGGAATTTGACAGGTCTGTCTGTCCCCGAAGCTGGTGTCCTTCCTGCTGTCCCTCACGGGGGTAGAAGGGAACACACATCTCCCTCTTCCTTTCCCTTCCGACACCATGAGTAGCAGGGACCTCGGGGACACCCCCTCCCAGAACCCCACTGTGCCCCGCCTGGCGGCCCCTGCTGGTCCCCTAACTCTGTGCCCCCTCCCCTCTCGCCCGTCTCAAGGCAGCGCTCTACGCGGCACCCTACAAGTCTGACTTCCTGAAGGCGCTCTCCAAGGGGCAGAACGTGACAGAGGAAGAGTGCCTGGAGAAGGTCCGTCTCTTCCTGGTCAACTACACGGCCACCATCGACGTCATCTACGAGATGTACACCAAGATGAACGCCGAGCTCAACTACAAGGTGTAGGCACGCGCACCCCAGCAACCGGCTAACCCGAATCACTGTGAATCAAGCTGGCGGGCCGCCCGCACCAGCCCGCGTGCCCCCACCCCGGAGCGGCCCAGAGTCCGGCCGGGGTCTGCAGGGGCCGGGCGGCCCGGGTTTTTATTTTTAAGTCATTTTTGGGGGTTTATCCTCACGGAGCAATAAATAACGATCCTACTTCCGAATCTCCTTTGAATTTCACAACAGCACAGACTGACTTTATCCCTTCATTTCAGTGTGGGAAAGATCAATTAATGTTTCTAATCAAGTTCTAAGGTTTGTTTTTGTTTTTTTTCTCCCCCCACGCGGAGCATAACTCTGGGGGAACTGTGTGTCATACCCCTCCCTTGAAAAAGAAGCATGTGTCCTTAGGATCTGGCTGAATGATGTTTTGGTATTTTAAGGACCATGAGGAGTTTGATCTGAAATTACACAGAGCCCCTGTTGTGGGATTTTTTTTTTTTTAAAGCAAACTGGCGTGTGTTCTCATGTGGTTTGCACAGCCCGACCTCACAACAGTCATTAAAGATACTGCTCTTTCTTACTGTCTTTTGCCAGACAGTTTTTTTATAGCCGAAACCAACCAGCAAGCCTTTGATGGCCACGGGGAGGGTTATTTTAAAGCTATCAGGCACAAATGAGTGGCCCTATGTGACTATATTTGCATTTTTCTGCATAGTTATTTTCTTCAGGGACAGCTTTTCCAACCTAAGAAACTACCTACTGTGTGAACTCTCTCAAGGGGGAGAGGATGAACCCTCCATCTACTGAGACCCAAGAAAAATGCCTCGCTGCCTTAACTGTCCTTCTTGGCGCTAAAAAGAGCTGTATTTTTTAAAGTGTTGGGGCGAACAGAGCAGCCCCAAAAGAATTGATGTGTGGTAAAAACCCACTGAGGAACAATTGGTGATTTTTATGCAGAGACTAAATGATCCTTAATAAACAAATCTCTATTTTGGAATCACCTTGGTGTGCTGGTTTTGGTTCTTGATCCCTTTCCCACCCCCCTGCTTCTGGATAAGAGGTTACAACTGGGGACCAGCCAGGGCCCTGCTTTCTGGCCTCCGTGGTTTACAAAAATAGAACTGGTTGCCACATTGAGAAACTGGAGAAATTTCACACACAAATCTTGATTTCTAGCTTCTTTAAAAGAAAAATCAGACTGCGTGGCAGGAGCTGAGGAATAATTGCCCCCTTGGCTGGGTAGGACAAGTGGACAAATATATTCTCCATTTTACCCCAGTCCCTACCAATCCCTCTTGCCTCCCTAACCTGTGACCTGAAGTTATTCGCTTGCTCGTAGGCTGATGCTTTTTCTGATACTTGGGTTAAATGGAGAGGGGATCTTTGTTTTACTTCATTCCTGCTCCTACAGAGTTGGTAGTCTAGTGGGCGGGATGGGCCAGTAAATCAATAGGGATGATACAGAGTAGTCCGTGCCCAGAGGGTGCCTGGGGCCACAGATGAGGGGCCGCATCCTGGGATGCCTCTTTTTTTTAAAAAAAAAAATTTTTTTTTAACGTTTATTTTTGAGACAGAGAGAGACAGAGCATGAACGGGGGAGGGGCTGAGAGAGAGGGAGACACAGAATCTGAAGTAGGCTCCAGGCTCTGAGCCATCAGCCCAGAGCCTGACGCGGGGCTCGAACTCACGGACTGCGAGATCCTGACCTGAGCTGAAGTCGGACGCTTAACCGACTGAGCCACCCAGGCACCCCCTGGGATGCCTCTTAGAGAGTCATGCCTTGCCCTGAGCCTCCATGGAAGCGGTGGGGTGGGAAAGAGCCTGACAGAGGAGGACGGGCAGGGGACGGATGCTCCAAGGCATGAGCGAGACACCCAGGGCAGGCTGTGTGTGTGTGAAATCATGTGATGAAGGGATATGAACGTGACCCTGAAAATTATGGAGCACCTTCAAGGGTCCTTGTTCAATCAGCCAGGTAACCAGTTTGGAAGCCAGCCTCTCGCACGACCAAGGGATGGACGCCCGAACGGAGATTTCTACTGTCTGATTTCATTATGTTTTCCAGTGTTGCTGGGGGTAGTAATGCTACTGGGCTTTCCAAACTCCAACTGCTTTTTAGGCTTTTTAATTCTGCCACAACTAAAAGGAATTCTGTGTCTTCGTTTTAGAAACAACCTTTCTAGGGGCGCCTGGGGGGCTCAGTCGATTAAGCGTCCAACTTCAGCTCGGGTGATGATCTCACAGTTCGTGGGTTTGAGCCCCATGTTGGGCTCTGTGCTGACAGCTCGGAGCCTGGAGCCTGCCCCTCCCCTGCTCATGCTCTGACTCTGTCTCTCAAAAATAAGTGTTAAAAAAATAAAAAAAACAGCCTTTCTTGGGGTGCTTGTCTGGTTCAGTTGGTAGAGCATGAGACTCTTTTTTTTTTAATTAAAAAAAAATTTTATTTATTTTTGAGACAGAGACAGAGCACGCGTGGGGGAGGGGTAGAGACAGAGAGGGGGACACAGAATCTGAAACAGGCTCCAGGCTCTGAGCTGTCAGCACAGAGCCCGACGCGGGGCTCAAACTCCTGGACCACAAGATCATGACCTGAGCTGAAGTCGGACGCTTAACTGACTGAGCCACCCAGGCGCCCCCGAGCATGAGACTCTTGATCTTGGGGTCGTGTGTTCGAGCCCCACAGTGGGGATAGAAATTACTTTAGAAAAAGAGAAGCTTTTCTTCGTGTCTCTGACATAATACGATGGGACCGGGAAGGCAATGTGTTTGTGGAAGGTCGGCATTTGCCCAGGCCAGCCTCCTTCACTCCTGGCACCTGCTGGGCCCCAGGGGGCACACTGGGTGCCCAGAGACAAAGCCAGCAGTGCATCCACGTCCTCCCATTTCGTTTTTGTCAAAGTGGGACTGATTTCTGCCCCGGGGCCAGGGAGGAAGGAACACACATTGAGCGCCTGCTGTGTACCCGGCCCACCCAGTACAAGTGGTTTACAGGCACCATTTCAGAACCCCCTGGGCTGGCATCAGGGGCCCCATCTGTCAGATGAGGAAACTGAACCCAGAGGACAGGGCAAGAGGACTTGGCCAGGGTGACCCGGCCAGGCACTGGGGTTTCACATCTGAATTTGTATCTCCCGTCAGCTGTGGCCACTTCTGCGCCAGCTGACAGAGTCAGCCCGCCTCCCAGCACATCTTCCTGCCAGGACATCCCTCTGTGGGGAGTCACTTATCTGACCCACGTTAACCTGACAGTGCCCAGAAACCTGGATAAGCCCAAAAGTTGGACAGAGGTTGACTGGTGTATTCACCTGTTGGTTCATTCTTCTAAACACAACAATAGTTCAAGCCCGTAATAAATATTTCAAACCCATCATAATACATCTATATTATAGACAAGGAACTGAAACCCGTTTCTCCCTAAAAAAAAGCCTCGGTTTCCTTTTCTGTACCACAGGGGTCTTGCTAATACCCACCTCACAGGTTGTGAGGCTTAAATTGTTTTTAAAAAGCTTAATGCTTATTTTTGAGAGACACAGGGAGAGAGAGTGTGGGCAGAGCAGGGGCAGAAGAGAGAAGGAGACACAGAATCTGAAGTAGGCTCTAGGCTCCGAGCTGTCAGCACAGAGCCCCATGGGTGGCTGGAACTCAGGAACGGTGAGATCGTGACCTGAGCTGAAGTCTGACGCTTAACCAACTGAGCCACCCAGGCGCCCTACAGGTTGCGAGGTTTAAATGAAATGTTACTGGGGTGCCTGGGTGGCTCGGTCTGTTAAGCCACTGGCTCTTGGTTTCAGCTCAGGTCATGATCTCAAGGTTCAAGCCCCGTGTGGCCCTGCGCTGACAGCTCGGAGCCTACGCGATGATTCTGTCTCTCTGCTCCTCCCCTGCTTGCGCACATGCTATCTCTCAAAATAAATAAATATACTTAAAAAATAACACAAATGTTACTATTTGCAAAGCAATTAGAAGTGTCTGAAGCATAGAAAGCTGTCTTAGTGTTAAATGAAACTGCAAAGATATATTTATGCGTTCGGGTGTATAGGATGATGTGATGGAGTAGGGAATCCTGGCTCTGTTACAGCTGAGTGGCCACAGACAAACCACTGCGGCTCTCTGAGCCTCAGTTTCCTCATCTGTACAAGGGGGATGTAATAGTCCCCAGCTCACTTGAGAGTCAATGAAACTGCCTGTTAGGGCGCTGGGCTGCGTGATCGTTCGGTGTTGGCCCGATTTTCGTTTACAGAGAGTTACAGGAGAATAGAGGGGTCCTCCCTTCCTCGGGTTTGGTGGGTTGGTGGATGAGTTCCCCGGGTGTACCGCCCCCCCCCCCCCCCCTCCACCTCCGCCCGCTTGGGGCCGCGCGCCTGCGCGCTGACCGCCTGCGGCCCCCGCAGGGCCCGGTAGGTGGCGCTGTGGGCACTGCGCCCCCGAGGCACAGCCGCGAGTCCCTGCCAGTCCCGGACCGGATCTCCCCGCCTCCGCCCGGGCCCCGCTAGCGTCATCCGGGTGGCTTCCAAGGGCCAAGTGAGGAGCCCCAACTGAATCCTGGTGGGAAAGTTTGAAGCCTCTCAAGCGGAGGCTTTGGGGTTCTGACTTCATTCAGCTCAGCCTCTGTGTCAAAGGTGTATCTTGTTGCTTTTGCTGCTACTTCCCCTACAAGATACCCCTACGAGATACATCTTCTACCTGTCGGGCACCGCCACCGTCGCCACCACCACCCAGCACATTTTGGGGTTCAAGTCCAGGTTCTATAACTTTGTAGCTGCGTGATCCAGGGAAGTCAGTTCACCACGCTGAGCCTCAGTTTCTGCATCTGTAAAATGGGACAGGAACACTTCTACCTAGCAGGAGTACGTAATATAATGGGTGTAAAGTGCCCGACATGTAGAAGATGTTCAAGAAATGGCCTTTATTCATTTTTTAAATGTATTATGATTATTATTATCATATATATTAGGATTATATATATATGATGATGATGGTCATTATTAAAATTAGTATGGCATCATAGCGTTTGAGCACGACAGCGTTATGGATACACACCAGGGGCTTCTGAAGGGACAACCTGGCCCTTAATGCAGTTAACTCGCCCCATGTTCACACACTCCTCGTTCTTAAAGATACAGAGCAGGACCCATGTGAACATGCCAGCGGAAAAGGCCAGGAAACATCGTGCAGCCTGGCTGCTTTTCTGACTCTGCCCTGATCTGCTGTGGGACTTTGGGCAAGTTCCTTCTCCCCTCTGGGCTTTAGTTTCCTCATCTATAATATCAGGAGGTTAGATAGTTCAAAGCTCCCTCCCCGCTGTCAATCTCCAGGAGCCACCTCGTGTCACTCATAAGGAGCCCCTGGTATGCACGTGTGATTCCAGTGAAATCAACACTACACCCTCAAGCGGGGACATCAGTCCTTTCTCGTGACCTCTAGGGGAATGACACATGCAAAGCGCTTAGCACAGGGCCTGGCACTTACAGGGTGCTTGATAAAGGACAGTGAGGACGATGACTCGCCCTTCGGCAGCCCTTCATCTAGCCCAGAGAGAACTGTCTGGAAGGCAAGTCGTTCGGCTGCTGTTTGCTGAGCACCTACTATGTGCAAGTCCCTAAGCTAGGCTCAGGGGGTCCTGCAGGGAAAGGACAGATAAGGCCCCATCCTCTAAGGGGCTCCTGCACCACTGGAGGAGACGGAGATGGGGGAGGGCACAAAAGCTCTCTGAGGAGGTGACATTTGAGCTGAGATCTGAAGGGGGAGAAAGAACAGGCCATGAAAAGGGGCTGGCTACAACTAGTGCAAAGGCCCCGAGGCAGGCGGAAAAGCAGCTTGTACTAAGGAGGGAGAGAGGGCAGAGCGCCTGGAGCCTGGAGGTTAAGGTGGGGTGTGTTTTTTGTTTTAAGAGCAAGGGAAGTCATAAGCCTCTGTGAACAGAGGGTGAAGCCAATTCAGTTTACAAAGCTCTTTCCTAGGATCTCCACGGCTTGTTTTCCTGGACTCAGAAAAGAGACTATCTCCCCACCCCCCACCTGTGCCTCTTCTTGGCTGAGAAAATGGAGCCCTCATCACAAGTATGTGTGAGTGGGGAGGGGTCCCAGGCCTCTGTGAAAGCCTGGGGCCTTCCTCCAGAAAGTGCTAGTTCCCTGTGAGGATTTCACTCATTACTCCAGGGAGGAGCCCTGAATCACTCAGACCCTGCTGGCACCGAGGCCTAGATGTCCCCCTCCCTCACCACGGCCTAGATGTCCCCCACCCTCACCACGCCACAACTCCAGATGAAGGCTATCTTTGAAACGCCAGTGGGCAGCAGAGGCCCAACCACACCCACAGGAGGGTGGCTGTGCCCATGGCAACGGTCCTCTGAAGGGAAGGGCTTCCTTCCCACCTGCTCTCAGGTTTCTGCCCCAGGGAGAATTCCAGAGGAGCCCCATTGAAGGTGTCTGGCCGGGCAGGGCCTCTGGTCTCTGGGCCAGCCACAAGCAGCGCTGAGGTGGCCAAACCAGCTGATTTGTCGCCAGCCTCTTGCATCCTGTCTCAGTGGCTTCTTGGCAAATGTGAGGGGATGTGATTTCATGGGAGGCCTGATGTCTCCTGGGGCAGGCTCCCAGAAGAGACTGTCGGAGACACGGCGCCCTCCCTCCCTCCCTCCCGGCTGTGTGACCTCAGGCCGGTTCCTTCACCTCTCTGGGTGCGCTTCCTCTCCTGTAGCTGGGAGGAATCCATGAGGAGAAAGCCCTACGCACCACCTGGCACACACCTTTCCCCAGTTGTCTCTTCTGTCTTTTCTTCTTTCTCATCGCGGCTTGGGCCCATCCGTGCCGTGCACTCACTGGAGAAAGGACAAGAAGGCCGGCCAGAGTTTCTCACCTGGACAGCCCCGCACTCTCCAGTCCCATCCAGTGGCTGGGGCAGTGCCAGGTGGCTGCTGTAGGGGTTGCGGGGGGCGGGTGGCGTTTGAATTTAGACGGTGCCGGGTTCAAATCCTGACCGCATCCTGGCAGGTACCTTGGGCAAGGGGTTTCACTGTTCGGAGCCTCAGTGTATCCACCTGCGGAAGGGGCTGGAGAAGACTCCCCGCCTTGAGGCCGTGGTAGTATATTTACACTGAGACTGTCACCCATCAGCTCGAGAACCATTGTCGCCACCCCCGAAAGAGACCCAACACGCTTTGGGCCACACCCTCCAAGCCTCGCCTCCCCCCAGCCCCTGGCGACCATTCACCTACTTGCTGTCTCTGTAGACTTGCCTGTCCTGGGCATCTCACACAGACGGGATCACGCGACATGTGGCCTCCCATGTCTGTCCGGCTTTCTTCCTTTTGCAGGCCCATCCATGTTGCGGCCAGTGGCGAAACTTCATCCTTTCTATCATTGGGTAATTTCCACCGTGTAGTTATGCCACATCGTATTTATCCAGTTACCATCCGAGTTGTTTCTATTTGGGGCTATTACGAATAGCGATGCTATGAACATTCATATTCAAGTTTTTTTGTGTGGACCTATGTTTTCATTTCTCTTGGCTTTATCGCTCGGAGTGGAATTGTTGGCTCCTGTGGTAATCCTACATTTAACATTTGGAGGAACAGCCACACTGTTTTCCAAAGCAGCTGCACTATCTTACATTCTATTAGCAGTGTGTGAGGGCTCCCGTCTCTCCACATCCTTGCGGACATTTATTATTGTCATTTTTTTTTTTTTAATTTGAGAGAAAGAGCAGGGGAGAGGGGCCACAGGAAAGAGAGAGAGAGAGAGAGAGAGAGAGAGAGAGAATCTTAAGCAGGCTCCACACTCAGTGTGAACCCGGCACAGGGTTCCATCCACGACCCTGTGATCATGACCTGAGCCAAAATCATGAGTTGGACGCTCAACAGACTGAGCCACCCATGAGCCTCTCATTGTCTGTCTTTTTGAGACCATATATTTTTCAAATGTTTATTTACTTCTTTATTTTTGAGAGAGAGAGAGAGAGAGCACGCACACGTGCACAAGCAGGGGAGGGGCAAAGAGAGAGGGTGAGAGAGAATCCCAAGAGGGCTCCTCGCTGACAGCACAGAGCCCAGGGCAGGGCTCAATCCTACAAACCATGAGACCATGACCCAGAAATATGGTGTTTTATAGCAACGTGGATGGAACTGGAGAGTGTTATGCTAAGTGAAATAAGTCATACAGAGAAAGACAGATGCCGTATGTGGATCCTGAGAACTTAACAGAAGACCATGGTGGGGGTGGGGGGGGAAAGGGAAAAAAAACATGAGGTTAGAGAGGGAGGGAGCCAAAACATAAGAGACTCTTAAAAACTGAGAACAAAGTGAGGGTTGACGGGAGTGGGAGGGAGGGGAGGGTGGGTGATGGGCACTGAGGAGGGCACCTGTTGGGATGAGCACTGGGTGTTGTATGGAAACCAATTTGATAGTAAATTTCATAGTAAAAAAAAAAAAAAATCATGACCTGAGCTGAAATCAGGAGCCTGATGCTTAACCAACTGAGCCATCCAGGCGCCCCAACCAAGTATTTTTAAAGTACCTACTAAGTGCCAGAAGCTGGTCCTGCAGCTGCGAACAAGATAGATGTGGGGGTGCCTGGGTGGCTCTTGATTTTGGCTTAGGTCATGATCCCATGGTTCTGTGAGAACGAGCCTGAGTCTGGGCTCAGTATTGACAGCAAGGAGCCTGCTTGGGATTCTCTCTCTCTCTCTCTCTCTCTCTCTCTGCTCCTCTCCCGATCACACGTGCACACGTGCATGCTCTTTCATTCTCTCTCAAAATAAATGAACTTAAAAAAAAAGACAGATGTGATCCCTTGCCTCATGGAAACCAGTACTATTTTCCAGATAAGGACACAGGCACTGGAAGGGGAGGCTTTTGCTCGTGGCTCCCGTTGAATCAGTGGCAGCCAACATCCCACCTCCTGGACCAAAAAAAGTCACTTCCTTGCATGGGACCTCAGTTGCCCAGTCTGTGAAATGTGGGGCCGGAGGGGCCTAGGTTAGCTACCCTAGTGCTGACGGCTCACAGCTCTAACCCCGGACCTTGGAGGAGAGCAGACCCACCGTCTCCATCAGGCTCCTGGTAGCCAGGATCATCCTGTCATTTTCTTTTCATTCGAGAGGCGCCTCTCTGCAGAAATGGGCCCCAGATTCTCTGCAGAAATGGGCCCCAGATTCGTTTGCCTGACGCCCGCTCCTCCCAGCCAGCAAGGCCCCCAGCAGAGAGGCTTTCGGTCTGGAAGGCCTGAGGGAGCCTCTTCTGTTTACATTCCTCACCACAGCCAGATAGCTGCCTGTTTGCTCTAAGATCCTGAAAACCCAGACGGAAGAGCTTCTCTCCCCTCCCCATTATGGAGGGAGCCGCTTCTGGAGAAGCCACACTCCTCTCCAAGCCTCAGATTCCCATCTCTACAGTGAGCATGGGCGATCCCTGCCTCACAGCCTGCTTGGAAGGAAGGTTTACTTGACAAATCTCCCTCCCCACACCCCCGCCACTCTCAGTGAGTTAATTATTAGGGTTTATTTTTTTTTGTAAATGTTTCGTACTGGCGTTTGAACACATCATGTCTGTTCAGGTTCTCCTCTCTTTCTCTCCCTCTCTCTCTCTCTCTCTCCCGCTGCAGCAATGCCCAAATCCGACTTTCTAGCTGCTGAACCAACATCTCATGGGAGCCATTTCTGTTTGCAGGCTGAGGGACCCCACTGTTTTTGTGGAGCCAGCTCAATTTAAAGAAGAACAGTAATGATAAAGGGGCTAAGAACGTTCCCTGTGCTCTGCAGGGACCTGGTGCTCCCAGCCTCTCCACTGTGGCTGTGGGCTGGGGACATACCTACACCCTACTCTACAGTGGGGACACAGAGGGGCAGAGGTGGAGATGACTGGCTGCTCAGGTAGGGCACAGAGCCACAGCTGTGGTGGGGGGTGCTCAGGGAGCTTGGCTCTGGAGCTCAGGCCCACCAGGCTTCCAACCAGTCCCAGCAGAAGTGAGCTGCCCGTCCTGTGGAGGCATTCAAGTAAAAGGCGAGACTGCATGTCAGGAGCTCACCTTCACCATCCAATAAAAAATTAAAAAAACAGGGGCGCCTGGGTGGCTCAGTCGGTTGAGCACCGGACTTCGGCTCAGGTCATGTTTTCCCCCGCGTCGGACTCTGTGCTGACAGCTCGGAGCCTGGAACCTGCCTCTGATTCTGTGTCTCTCTCTCTCTGCCCCTCCCCTGCTCACGCTCTGTCTCTGTCTCTCAAAAATAAATAAATGTAAAAAAAACTTATTATTATTTTTTTTAATTAAAAAACAAAAATCAAAAAAACACACCCTGATCACCTCCTTGCTAAGCGCTGGTAAAGAGGGGAAGAAAGGGAGCTCACGTGAATCTAGCCCCAGACAGCACGGTCTGGATCTCAGATGCCTCCCCTGTGGGACTTGGGGCTACCCCAGGGCAGGGTCTCCCGCAGCCGCGTCTGTCGGGGGCCGGGGGGGGGGGGGTGGGGTGGGGGGGGGTGGCTGTCTACCAATGAATGAATGAATGAGCCAATGCCCGGGTGGGAGGACCCGCCAGGCGCCCATTACCAGAGGAGGAGCTGCCCGGGGGTGGCGGGGTCAGGAGCCTGGGAGGGATCTCGGAGCCCCAGGCAGAGCCCTCCCCGGGAAGCGCCTGTGGCCCCGCGGCCGCGATCGCGACGCCCGGCTTCCCGGGTGGGGGACCAAGCCCGCTCTTCGTCCTCGCCCCCCCTCCCCCCCCCCCCCAGCGGAGGCGGCGAGCGGCGGGGGCGGGGGCAGCCGGGGGCGGCGCGCGGCGCTGGAACCTGAGCCGGGGGAGGAGAGTCGCGCGGCGCGGGAGGGCGGGCGCCGGACGGCCGGGATTCAGGAAGCGCCTCGCGGTCCCGGAGGTGAGTGGGGCCGGGGCCCTCGGGGCAGGGATCCTGGGGAGGGGGGGCGGCGCCCCCGGGGACGTCTCCGAGGCTCCGGGGCGCGGGAAGGAGGCGCGGGGTCCCGCCAGCTCCCGCTGCCCCGCTGCGTGCCCTCGCACCCGCCCCCTCGTCTCTCTCGGCTTCGGTTTGTTTTATCACCTGTGAAATGGGCGCCGGCGTGGGCCGTGGGGTCGCCCGGTCTGCGGGAGGGAGGTCCCGGGGTCCCCAAGAGCCAAGCGCAGGAATCAGAGGCGAGGAGGCCCTGCAGCCCACCTTAGAGGCATCCCCATTTCGGGGGGCTGGGAAGGGGCAGTCGGGGGCCCTGAGGTCTGCCTTCTATGGCTAAGCAAGCGGGAGGGAATTGGAAGTCTGGAACTTCCAGAGGCCCACTTCTTCGTTGGCCTCAGTTGGTCCCAGAGACGGCTCTTCCTCCAAGAGGCAGGACAATCTTTAACCTCCGGCTGTGCCTCCAGAGCCTCCTGGGAGGTCCGCCAGGACGGGGAGAGACCTCCCGCACTCCCCACTAGCCTGCAGAGACCCGCCACAGACTGCTGCGGGGGCTGCTCACCACCCCGCCTGCTTGGCCCTGCCCAGCCCTTCGCCGTCTGCCTTCCCCATTTTGCAGATGAGGAAACTGAGGCTCTGGTCGGGGGTGGAGCCAGGTGGAAGTTTTACCCAGGGCTGCCGGGCTCCAGAGCCCTCCCTGCCTGGTGCCCCGGTGGGGGGGGGGGGGGGGGCGGGGGTGCCCTGGCTCAGCCTCTACCGCGGGGCTCTGCTGGGGCTGGGGTTGTGTGATGCTGTGTGTGAGCTTTGTTCTGGGAGCTAAGACCCACTCAGGGATTTAAGCTTCGCCACTTTATCTGTGGGGTGAGGACGGGGGTAACTCCATGACCCAAATGAGGAAGTTGAAAAGGTGGTCTCTTTAGAGAGGTCAAGTAGAAGGGACAGGCCCATGTGGGCCCCCCCCGTGCCACCCCAGTTTTGTGTGACCTTGGGTCAGTCCTTTGGCTGTCTGAGAGATGGGGATGAAATGAGGGCCATCCCAGGGCTGTGGGGAGGACAGACCGCCCGGGAGGAGCTGGGCACACACTCCCAACTCACCCAGAAGCGTCATTGTGCTTGCTTGCTCCGGTAATGAAGAGGTGAAAAGAGGTAACTGGCCATTCCCCCATTTCTCTAGTTGATTCTGTTCCAATAACAGTAGGGAGCCCCTCTTCCCACCTTTGTTGGTGGTAAATCCGAGTGGGGAGGAGCTCCCCAAACAAATGGCAGGCGAAGGTCATGGGCCAAGGCAGGGTCTGGTTTGTAAAACCCCGGGGGTCGGTGGGGGGGGGGGTCGCTGTGAGAGGAGGGGGTGTGGGTGAGAGCTGAGAAGATGCGCTGGGGAGTGGCTGCGGGCGCCCTGGCAGTTCACCTGGTGGGAGCAGGGCCTTGGCCACTTTCTCCTGTGTCTAGCAAGGCCTCCTGGAAAGCACCCTCCCTCCCCCCTGTGTCGGCCTCGGACCCTGGGCAGGGTCTAGCCGGAGGGCTCTGGCCCCCTCCACCGGCCTCCCCCAAACTGGGATTGCCTCTCCGGCCAGCTGTGCCCTCCAGGCAGGTGGGCACCCAGCAAGGTGAGCACGTATGGTAGATGCTTGGTAAATGTGTGCTCTCAAATGAATGGGGGCCAGGAGAGAAGTCTGGGAAGGGATCCGGAGGGCTTGATCGAGGTGGGGGTTCAAGCCACACCTTGAAGAATAAGTAAGGGAAAGGGCACTCAGGTAAAGGGAAGGACATTATGAGCAAAGACCTGACCACTACCTGCTGCCAGGTGGGTAAAGCTAGACTTTGTGAAGCCAAGACATTGTTCCGTTTGTCTGGAATGTGTGACGTGACCAGGAAGGGCAAGGGATTGGGCAGGCAGGGGCTAGGTCAGACCCAGAAGCCCTGAAGTCCAGGCTCGGAGGGACATGCCAGATGTGTGGTCTGGAAAGGTCCCTCTGGCTGCAGAGTCAGGGCCAGGCAAGGAGGCTGGTCCCCAGGCTGGAGAAGCCATCCCGGCCCGGGGCCCGAGGCCCAGGATGGCGACTGGAGAGGGGTGGCTGGCAGGCGACGGGGGGAGGGAGAGAATCGGGCAGGGATTGGCCTCACTGTGCCCGGCACAGGTCAGGTGCTCCATAAATCTCTACTGCACAGTTGAGTGACTGAACTACATCATTTTGAGAAGGCCCAAGTCCTTTGCGGTCCTTTACCTGTTCCTTGGTGGGAGGGGGACTTGGCATGGAGTGGGCATCTCGACCCCTCACAGGCCCCTGACCTGCTGTCTGCCTCAGTTTCCCCCATTTGATTCTGGGAAAGACACTGCAGGCCCCTCCCCAAATCACTGGGCCATACAGAACAGCTCCACTTCTCATCACACACCAGATCTGGGGAGCCAAGAGAACATTGCATGCCAGCGGGCCCTCTGGAATGCTCCACATGGCCCATTTGGAGTGGAATTCACCTGTTAAAGATTAATTCAGATCTCTTGAGATACCTGTGGCCCTAGGCCCCAAAGCTGGTGCTCTGATCACTGAGTTCTGCCTGGCTTAAGCCAAACCTGGGCCGCATTAGTAGTCCTTATGATGGTCGCGAGCATTTATTGAGCGCCTACTATGTGCCAGGCACTGAGCCAAACACTCTTAGTACATTTGGATATGAAACTATTATCGTTCCCATTTTTGAGAGGGCGGAGCTGCGAGGTCTGGGTAGTGAAGCCGCTTGCCCAGGGTCTTTTAGTTGGGGAGGGGCAGAGCTGGGATCTGAACTCCGTTTGTCTGATTCCAAAATCCATGCCCTTAACTTCCAAGGTGGCCTGTCCCCATTTGTCCCGTCCTGAAGTCACGGGGAAGAGACTCTGCGGTATAGAGAGAAGAATCTGGATTGCTCAGACAGGCCCTGCTTTAAGTCCTAGGTCTCCTGCTCCTTCTCCAGGGAAGCTCGGGCAAGTCACCTGGCCTCTCTGAACCTCAGTTTCCTCTTCTGTCAAATGGCCCTCTCAGATGCCACTTTGTAAAGACAGTCCGAGGCACACGGATGGGGCTCCAGAGCACCGTCTTCATCCTCATCCTGTTCCAGGACACGTTTTCCTCTAGCTCGTCCCTAGGGCACCCTCTGAGAGCCCCTCGGTGCCAGACAGGTGGGCGGAACGTAGCAGGGGCAAAGCTAGACTTGCATTTGGACAAAGGACGATGCCTTTTCAGCCGTGAGATATTTATGGGCATTGACTGAGTGCCAGGAGCCCGTCAACGTTTCCTACTTTCCTGATTTAATGCTTTAAAGACTAAGGCTGGAGGGGGCGCCTGGATGGCTCAGTCAGTTGAGCATCCGACTCTTGATCTCAGCTCAGGTCTTGATCTCGGGGCCGTGAGTTCAAGCCCTGCATTGGGCTCCACAGGTGTGGAGCCTACTTTAAAAAATAAATAAATCCATAAAAATAAAAACAAAAATACTAGGGCTGGAACCTAGCTATCTGGTTTAACTCCCGGCTTTTAGTAAGTTCCCTTACTCCCTGGGCTGTGGTTTCCCCATCTGAAAAATTGGGATAATAAGAGTGCCTGTTCTGTGGGGTGGATGTGGGCAGTCTCCAATGCCACATAGTGTGTCACCTGATGTTCACCTCGATGATGTCACAGCCTTGCCCCCACTGGAGATGGGCAGAGGATGGAAGCTGAAGCTCATTTTATGGCTGAGAAAACCGGGGCTCCAAGGGAGAAGCAAGTGACTCTGGTCCCCTTGGGTCCCTGGAAAGCCCAGTGGCCAGTTCAGCTTCCACTTTGGATCAGCCCCTCTTAGAGTCAGACCCACCTTGGTCCTCACTCTAGCTCTGCTGCTTGCTGCTGTGTGACCTCAGGTGGCAGCTTGACCTCTCTTTTCCTGGGACTGCCACCCAGGATTTGCTGGAGGTTGGAGCTTCGTCAGCTCGAGGGGGATTTGGGTCATTCTGGCCACTACGCTTGCCCCAGCCTGGACTCCCCCCTGCTTGGGTTTCCCTTGGGTCCCGTGAACTGGCACGCTGGCCGAACAGGAACGAGGAAGGGAGGCCAGGCCCTTACTTTCACCGTGACTCTGACTTCCTTCCTGCCTCTGAGCCCCTTCCTGATCATTGGCTTCCCCTTTCTGTCCCAAGCCCTGGCCACTGCTGTGTGACCCCAAGTAGGTCACCTCACCTCTCTGAGCATGTTTCTTCATTGGTGAGGGAGCATCAGACACCGCGCCATGGGCATAGGAAGCCCTCCATAAAAGGTCTTGGGTCTGCTCCAGATGAGGTCAGAGGCTGGGAAAGGCTGCAGAAGGAGGAGAGGGTGTGGGGGGCAGACAGGAAGGCTATTGACCAAATGGGAATACTCTTATTTTTCTTTGGGTGGTGAGTAACGGCCGCCTGCCCTGCCACCCCCCTGCACAAAGGGCTCCTCAGTCTCACCGGCGCCTGTTTTTCCCTGAGGGTGGAGTGGCCTGGGTTCCACCCAGCTGACCGGGAGGGTGACCACCTTCTGGGATGGTTCCTCATGTGTGTGTACTGGTGGGGGGGGGGGGGCGCACTTGTAACACATGCCCCGAGTGTGCCCCACAGGCTCAGGGGAGACCCCTGTGGGCAGGGGGCCAGTGAACCTCAGGCCAGGGACCTGTCAACCCAGTTCACTCCTGTCTCTTGCAAAGATGAGGAGCTCAGGAAAACCTGTAGACGTAGGGAAGGAAGAGAGGAAGGAAGGAAGAGAGGAAGGAAGGAAGGAAGGGTGGGAAGGAGGGAGGCAGAGGTGACTGAACAGACAAATTAACAAGGCAGGGGCATCAGAAAAAACCACCTACTCGAATTCAGACTCTGGCTGAGACGGAGTGGGCTTGGGGAAGTGTCCTGGTCTGCGTGAGCCTCAGTTTCCTCACCTGCAAAACGGACTCATGATTAGCTGTCGTCCTCATGGTGGGTGTGGGCCTCACAGGTCAGAAAGCCCCGCGCACTGTAAGTGCTCCATAAATTATCTGTTAAAGGTTGGGAGAGAGGCAGGACGTTAGCCACCTAGGCAGGCAGTTGGGCAGAGGTCCCTCTGTGTCCATTCCTTCATTCGTTCATTCAGCAAGTATATCTTGAGCAGCGACTAAGTGCCAGGCCCTGTTCTGGGCCCTGGGGACTCAGTGGTGACCGGACAGAGAAGTTCCTTTTATTCCCCCACAGCCTTTGGGGCTGCACTTTATTTATTTATTTATTTTAGTTTGTTTTGATGTTTCATTTCTTCTTGAGGGAGAGAGAGCACAAGTAGGGGAGGAGCAGAGAAGGAGGGAGACAGAAGATCTGAAGCGGGCTCCGTGCTGACAGCACAGAGCCCCACGCGGGCCTCCATCCCACGAACCGTGAGATCGTGACCCGAGCCAAAGTCGAACGCTCAACCGACTGGGCCACCCCGGGGCTGCCCTCGATGAGGCTCTGACACCCACGATGAACAAGCAACCCAGCCGTGGGTGCTGTGATTAGCTTCCTTCTAGAAAGGAGAAAACGGAGGCTCGGAGAGGTGAAGTGACCCATCGGGGGGGGGGGGGGGGTCACACAGCTACTCAGCAGCAGAGCCAGGGTTCAGACTCCAAATCCCAGCGCCTCACTACTGCACCACCTGCCTGATGAACTCCACGGGGTGCGGCTGTAGAAGGCTGACCCCGGAGAGAGGGCTTCGTAGAGCCTAAAGCGATGAACTCACATGGGGTTAAAAGCAAACGGTTGGAATCCTAGCCACAGTCCCTTCTTGTTGAGTTGCTACCTCGGCTGGGTCCCCTGTCTCTCTGCGCCTCGCTTGGCTGCTGTGTAAGACGAGGATAACGATAATGCCTCCCTCACGGGAGAGGCAGATGTAAAGGCGCTCGGTGCCTGGTGGGTGTTGGGTAAATAGCCCCCCTCCCCCGCCCCGCCTCCACTCTGCCGGGACGTGGTTCACTCGCGTGGGAATGGAGACAATAATATCTAGTATCTAACTTCTGGAGTCATGACTTGGATTAAGACAGAACGGTGCTGTGTGGAAGGTACCAGTGAGGGCAGGCCCTGCTAACGGTGGGATCTCAGGCACCAGCCTCGGCCATGACTTTAAGCAGTTAACCAGAGACGCAGCCTGCTGTTGGCACAGGCTGTTGGTGAGGCGGGCTGGGGCGGAGAGAGGGTCTCAGACTGGTTTTCTGCTCTGCGTCAGGCTCCCTTCCCAGGCCCGATGAACCCATTCATTCCCTGGGTATCTGCTCCCTCCTCTGACTTGGCAGCCTCAGGCCTTTTGCGCAAGAGAATGAGGAGGACGGACGCCTGCCTGCATGGGCGGGTGGGGGTCTTGTCCCCTCTGGGCCTCAGCCTCCCAGCTGGGAAACGGGGCTGTGTGGCCTCCCGGAGATGGTGAGAGAAGGACATGAGGGGCCAGAAGACCTTTTTGGAAGGCGAGGTCTCCAAGCACGGTCCTGAGCCCTGGCCTCGGAGCCAGTAAGTCTGGGTCCAAGCACCCGCTCTGCCCTGCCCTCTGGGACAGGGCCACCATGTTCTTGAGCCTCTGCTCTGGGCCAGACCCTCTGCTGGACCCTTTACGCCTTCTTAATCCTCATGACCATCCCATGTGGTTTTTTCTTTTAATGTTTATTTTTTTGAGAAACAGAGGGGAGAGGCAGAGAGAGAGAGCGAGAGTGACTGAGAGAGAGAAAGAGAGAGAGAGGGAATCCCAAGCAGGCTCTGAACTGTGAGCACAGAGCCCAATGCGGGGCTTGAACCCACGAACCACAAGATCATGACCTGAGCCGAAGTTGGACGCTTCACCGACTGAGCCACCCAGGTGCCCCACGATATCCCCATGTTACACCAAGGAAACTGAGGCTTGGGGAAGGAACCCACTTGCCCAAGGTCACCAAGCCAGGAAGGGGAGTTGAGATGTGGTGCACGTACCACACAATTCACCCTTTCAGAGTGTGCAATTCAGTGGTTTTTTAGTGTATTTGGAGTTGTACGTACATTCCCACCACCTAGCTCCAGTGTGTTTTCATCACCCCAAAAAGCACCCCCTCCCCCTCGGCAGTCCCCATCCCCACGCTCTCTCCTGCCCCCTGCAGCCGCTAGCTCTGTGTCTCTATGCATTCGCCTCTTCCGGACATGTCACGTAAATGGAATCAGACAGCGTGTGGCCTTCTGCGATCCATGGCACACGCTCTTAAAACCACCGAGCCATACTACCTCCTGGCGGCCCCTACCCCAGGGCTCGGGCCCCTTGGACGTGAATGGCTGCCCGCGAAAGCTCAGGAAGATGTTTGTGCACAGTCAGGACCCCTCCAGCCAAGGACCCGCAGCATGACCAAGTGACTGCGGTGGCCCCATGGCCTTGCCCTCTGTGGGGCCTGATGAGTCACCCCAGCCTTGCCCCGCCTGGGTGGTGTGAGCTTCAGAGGGGCGCTCTCCTGGGTGGGGGGGGGCGGCTACAGGACACTGGGGCTCTGTCTGCGCCGGACAGGCGGCCGCTGTGCAGCAGACAGGAAGCGGGCTGGGCCGAGACCTGCTAGGTAAATATGGGCTGGCTGGGGAAGGTGCCTGGCATGGCGTGATGCCCCCTGCGGCCACCGCCCGCCAGGGGCCAGGGAGCCTCGAACAGCCTGGCAGGCAGCAAGCTTCGCCTGGCCAAGGGGCCGAGCTCGCAGCCGGCTGCTCCAAGGTGGCTGCCAGAGTCCCAGGCTCTGGGCCCAGCCACTCCGCCCTCCCCGGCAGGCATACATACCTCCCTTGGTCCTACATCTGTTCATCCACCCTTTGATGATGACAATGATAATAATAATAATACAGCGATGTCGAGGACGCTAACAACAGCATTCTTTATGGAGTGTGCCTTCTCCAGGTGCCGGGCTCGGTATTTCGCGCACTATCCTATTTCAGCCTCGCAGTAGTCCCCTGGGGTGGGTGCTGTCACCATCACCAGTACAGGTGAGGAAATCGAGGCACAGGAAGGCCAGGTGACTTGCTCAGGGGCGCACCGCTGGCGAGCTGGCCATCTGCCTCGGGGCCCGTGGTCCCTACGACCCACCCAGCGCCACTTTCCCCACCCCCTCCTTCCACTCTTCCCTTCGGGAGTCCCCAGTCTTGGTAAAGTATCCACTGAAGGCACAGGTTCTGGGACCACATGCGTTTGAATCCTGCTTCCCCCTCTCAGGAGCTGGGCAACACTGTCGGAGTGACTCTACCTCTCTGAGCCTCAGTTTCCTCACCTGGAAGGTGGGGGTGGGGGTTGGACAGAGCTGGTGTTTTCTCTCCGGGAGCCCTGTTTTCTTAACCCTTTCCCCACCCACACCGCCCCTCCAAGACTGACCTGGAATGACTGGTGCTCACAGGCGTGTTTATTCCAAGGGGACTGCAGGAAATGGGGGCCCCAAAGATGCGGCATAGAGCCCCAGGTTGGAGGGGGGAGGAAGTGCCCTGGGTCTGTCTGGGAGCCCTATACTACCCCCCCCCCCCCCCCGCCTGCTCTGCCTTCTTCCCACCCACCTACCCATCTTTTCTTCCTCCACCTTCCTCCTCCCCTGCTTCAGGCCACATCAGTCCCCCGTGCCTTCTATGCTCTCTTGTCCCCACACTTTGGACCTTGCTGTCTCTGTCCCAGCTGTCAGGCCCAGGCCAGACCCCCTCCTCCTTGCAGCCTGTCCCCATCCCTGTCAAAGGATCTGCAAGCACCCTCCGGGGGCTTCAGAAAGACCCTGCCTTACAGTTTACGAAAGCAAGTATTTATCGACGTCCCATTCTGCCTCAGCCCCGTGCTGGATGCTGGGGAAACAACAGACTCAAAGTAGTCCCTCCCTCGTGGAACTAAAACTCCAGAGAAGAGCAAAGATGAATAAAGGAATAATACAAGTAAATGCACAAGTTTAATCCTGGGAAGAGCTATAAAGGGAGGTGTAGTTTGCTCTCAGAAAGAGGAACAAGGAAGCTGGTTTAGACTGGAGGTCAAGGAGGCTTTTCACAGGAAGTGCCTGTGAAGAGGGGGACCTGAGCAAGGGGACCCAGCCAGGGGGGAAAGAGGGGACAGCCCTGGCCAAGGTCTGGAGAAGGAAAAATCCCTCTGCCGCCCCCTCTCCCAGACTCTTACGAAGCTCCATTCTTTTATGTTTCCCTGGGCGCCCTGCAAACAGGTGGCACTCAACAGATGCCCGTTGGAGTGAATCGATCCCAGGAGGGAGGGAACGGAGAGGAACTAGCTCCCTGGAATTCTTCTCCCTGGGGTGGAGTGGCCCTGCACGCCCAAACTTGCCACCAGATTTAAGCAGCTTTCCTGGGTCATGGAATCAGGAGGATGGGATTTGACAAATATGTGCCAGGGTTTCCATGAGATCAGGCAAAGCCACGGGTAATGGTGAGGATGGGCTCCTTCTTCCACCTTCCGCGCGGGGAGGGGGCAGGCAGATGGTGCAGGAGGCCCCCGCCCCCACTGGGTCTGAGATTCTCAGAGAGAAGGTGCCTGCCGTTCATGGAACGTGTAGTTCGCTATTTATTGAGGGCTTACTCCGTGCCAGGTGCTTGACTCAACCTGTATAATTCGCACAACGACCCAGTTAAGATCCCCATGGACAGGTGAGGAGAGCAAGGCCCAGGGAGGTTAAGTCACTTAACTCAAGCTCACGCAGCTGATGAGCAGTGGGTATGGGAGCCGACCCCCTGATCTGTTTGATGAAAAGGCACACTTTTTCCATGCCCCACTAGCTCCCTCCAGGGGCTCCTCCTCGGGGGAGAGGGAGTGGGTTTGGCCATCCTCACTGAGTCCCCAGATCCTTTAGAGCCTGGGACCTCTGTCAGGGCAGAGAGGGAGGCTTGGGGACCTTGGCTCATCACTGTATCTCCTCACCCTGCTCAGAACCTCTGCACCCCTTAACTCAGCACTCCTGAGCCCCTCTGGTCTACACAGTTCTGAACACCACTGGACATGACTCTGCTTCTTGGTTTGTCTGGCTGTTTACTCTGTTCCCCACCGGAAGGCCAGCCCCGGGAGGGCGGGGGTTTTTCTCAGGTCTGTTCCCATCTATGTCCCCTGCACCTGGCACCCTGTAGGTGCTCACTAAATATTTGGTCAATAAACGAATAGATGAGTGGTTTCTAATCCTGCTCCTTGGGCCCTGAGATTCAGACCCCCCCCCCCCCCTTCATCCTGTCCTACCACCCTCTGCGTGGACTGCAGTCTGGTTTTTATATTCAGAAGACGTGCTCTGTGCTTAAGATGTGTGATTCCACCGCTTGAAGTGAATGCAGTGGTGATGCGCAGTGTGTGGGGAGGTTCCCACTGAGGCATAAACGTCCTTAGTTGAGCCCCCAGCGCCCTGCTGCCAGCTGGGTGCCGCCCGCTGCAAAAATCCCCGGTAGGGGTGGGCCCCGGGTAGGGGTGGGTCCCGGGTAGGGGTGAGTCTAGGTAGGGGTGGGCCCCGGTGGGCTCACAGCGGGCATACGCATGCGCACACCACACGGGGAAAGACGCGGAAGGACGCGAATAAGCTTGCGCGACATTCACACGCTGAGGAGACCCACGAGGACTCGCAGCCTCTCTCCCTGCCCGCACCCCCCTTCTCTCCCAAGTCTGGCATTGCTTTGGAACGTGTAATAATAGGCTACAGGGCAAATTAGAACAGGGAGTGAACTCTCCCTGACCACAGAGAACAGGGTAGCATTTGCGGAAAGAATTGCCACAGAGCAAGCAGCAGAGCAGGGTGTGTGTGTGTGTGTGTGTGTGTGTGTGTGTGTGTGCGCGCGCGGAGGGGGGTGAGGAGGACAGGTGAACACGCTGTACCACGCGGAAAGAATTGCCACAGAGCAAGCAGCAGAGCAGGGTGTGTGTGTGTGTGTGTGTGTGTGTGTGTGTGTGTGTGCGCGCGGAGGGGGGTGAGGAGGACAGGTGAACACGCTGTACCACGCCGGTGACGATGACGATTAAAGTGCTCATCAAGTGCTTATTAGGTGCCCGAGAGACAGGTGACCTGCCTTATGTCACAGCAGTCCTATGGGACAGATGCTGTCATTACGACCCTCATTTTACAGGTGGAGAAACGGAGGCTCAGAGAAATTAGCCCAGGCTGGTAGTAATAATCCTTAGCTCCCAGACTCTCAGGTTGTACAGCTCACACATGATCCTGCAGGTGCCCGGCGCTGTGCCTGGCCGCCGGCCCTTGCCCAGTCAACTGAGGGGTTAGGGTAGCCCAAGCTTTGTAGCCAAGTGTGCAGATTTGAATCCTGGCTCTGTCGCTAACCTGCTGTGTGGCCGCAGGCAAGCCACTTAACCTCTCTGATCCTCCATTTCCTCCTCTGTTAAGTGGGAATGAGAGCCGTACCTCCCTCCAGGGCAGGGTTTCTCAGTCTCAGCACTATTGATATTTCTGGGCCTGGATCCCTCCTTGTGGTGGGGACTCTCCTGTGCATTGTCGTCATGATTATTCGTTGTAACTAAACGCTAATAATGGTCACGTGTGCCTTGCCTGAGGCTACCAGTGAGGCGTGAGCGGCTGAGGAGATTTGAATCTGGGGCTGGCTGACTTCGGATTCCTTGTCATGGAGGCCTCAGAAACCTTGGATGCCGTCTGGGTTGGGGTTCCTTAGGAGAGGGGGCGCAGGCATGGTGGGGGGTTGGGAGCTCCCTGAGGTGGGTTGTCCGTCTGGCTCTGCTCCAGTGGGGGAAGGGGTGTGGTAATTGGGAGGGTGTTGACCGCGGAGGCATGTGCCCCAATGCCTCCTCTCCCCTGACCCCTGGGTCCCCCATGAGGTGGATCGGGCTGGGCCCTGGGAAATATAATCTTCCCCCTCAGATGCCTGCACCCCAATGGATACCTGTCCCTGCCTCATCATGCCCCCCACTCCTGCAGAACAAAACCATCCGACATCTCCCAAGATCTATAGGAGGAGGTGTGGTCACCCCGGTTTTACAGGTGGAGAAACCGAGGCCCAGGGAGAGGAAGTGACTTGTCCAAGATCACACAGCTGCTAGTTACCAGGACCAGGACAGGAACCAGGTGTATCTGATTTCAGAACCTGTGCTCCTAACCTTTCCTTCCTCCTTTGATTAGAATCATCGATAGCCCCCAACTTATTCCCAGAGTTGGCACTGGGAATGCCCGACCTCATTTACTTCTTCCTGCAAAACTATGAAACGCTGCTGCCTTTGCACCCATTTTAAAGGGGAGGAAACTGAGGCTCCGGGAGCTAAAGCAACTTTCCCAAGGTCATGCTGCATGTCCATAGGAAGTGAGCTTAGAACCCAGGCCTGAATAACCCTAAAGCCCATGCTTTCCCTCCCCACTGGTGCCCAGAAAAGGGCCCATCCCCGGCAGGAGCTCCGACCCTCGGGATGCTCCGCCGTACCCACCCACAGGGGCCTCTTGCCCTCACCTCTCTGGCCCAGGCTTCCCTCCTGGCAGCCAGAAAACAAACAAGGTGGGAACCAGTGTTTATTTGGTCCTTGCTAATGTGTTGGGCAGGCAGAGGAAGACACAGAAAAGAGAGCTTTTCAGACATCTCCCAGCAGCCCGGGTGGGATGGTGAAAGTTCCAGGAAACTCGCCCTCAGTGCCCAGCCCCGCCCACTGAGCAGTGTGCCGCAGAGGGCAGGGGCCTGCCAGGGCTTTGCGCCTCCCTGTCCTTGCTCCTGGTTAGCGGTCGGGCCCAGAGCTGGAGAGACCTGGGTTCAAGTCCAGCTCTTCTCCCTACAAGCTGCATGACTGCCCCTCTTAAAGCTCCAGTCTCTTGGGGCGCCTGAGTGGCTCAGTCGGTTGAGCGTCCGACTTCAGCTCAGGTCATGATCTCGCGGTTTGTGAGTTCGAGCCCCTCATTGGGCTCCGTGCTGACAGCTCAGAGCCTGGAGCCTGCTTCGGATTCTGTGTCTCTGTCTCTCTCTGCCCCTCCCCCACTCACACTCTGTCTCTGTCTCTCTCTCACAAGATAAACATTAAAAAAAAAAAATTAAAAGCAAAAACAAAAACCTCCAGTCTCTCCATCTGAGAAACGGGGGGAACGAATTATACCTTCATCCGCGCGGTACCTTTCTAGGTGTTGGGGATGCAGGAGTGAACAAGGACAGATGCGTTCCCTGCCTCCTGGTGCTCACGGCCCAGGAATGAACTAATCCCACGGACAGATGGTCAGGGAGGGCTTCCCAGAGGAAGGGACAGTTGAGCTGGGAACACAGATGGGTAGGGGATAGGCAGGCCAACAGGGGAGGGGAGGGACCGGCACTCGGCGCTGGGAAGCAGAGTTTTTGCACCGTGGGAAGTTAGCTATAGTCTTGGAAATTCAGTTTGCTGTTCTTCAAAATGGGAGTCATAAGGATGGCCCTAGGAGAGACGGAGTAATGCTGGCTCACACAGTGGGTTTGCACCTGTTTGCTGAGCACCTGCAGGGCCCGAAGCATGCATTTAATGGTTACGTTTTAGTGCTTACTGTGTGCCAGGCACTGACCACGGGAATGCATGCTCTCTGCCTGGACGTCCCCATTTTACAGATGAGAAAACCGAGGCCGTGAAATGTCAGCTTGCCCAGTGCCACACAGTTGCGGAGTGTGGAGCCTGGATTTGAACCCTGCTCTGCGGGGCTCTGAAGCTGGTGGGGTTGGTTGGGAGTAAGCCCCAGGCTCCGGGTCTGGGGTCCCAGGATGACTCTGAGGACCTTCCTCCTCTCTCCACCTAATGCCCGGGGTAGCTGGACCTGAGGCCCGTTTACGTTTCCAGGTCCCTAAAAGAGGCTCCTGTTGTAGCTCTTGCCTGGGGCTGCCAGCCAACCACATCTGGGAGTGGTCACCCCGCACCCCTGTCATTACAACGGTGGCTTTGAAGCAGCTGGCAGCCGTGCTGTTTGCCCACGTGGGAGGGGGCTTCCTGGAGCCCCCACCCCTGGCCAGGCTCCGCCTGACTCCCCTCCCGTTCCCTTACAGGCCAAGCAGCGCAGACGGGTCCCCGGTCAGCATGGCGGATCCCAGCGGAGGCCCCCACGTAGGGCCCGGGGAGGTGGCTGAGACCCCCGGGGACGAGAGCGGGACCCCCGGGGCTGAGGCCTTCCCGCTCTCTTCTCTGGCCAACCTGTTTGAAGGGGAGGATGGCTCCCCCTCCCCCTCCCCGGCTGACACCAGCCGCCCCGCTGGGCCAGGTGATGGGCGACCAAATCTGCGCATGAAGTTCCAGGGTGCCTTCCGCAAGGGGGTGCCCAACCCCATTGACCTGCTGGAGTCCACCCTGTATGAGTCCTCGGTGGTGCCTGGACCCAAGAAGGCACCCATGGACTCGCTCTTTGACTATGGCACCTATCGTCATCACCCCAGCGACAACAGGCGGTGGAGGAAGAAGGTCATCGAGTGAGTATTGCTGGCTGCCTGGCCAATGGTCTCCTCTGTGTTGAATCCGTCCGCCCGTCCATCCATCCACCTACCTGTTCGCCCACCTGTCCACTTTTCCATACACTTGTCTGTTCACCCGTCTGTCCATCCATCCGTCATCTCCTCGGTCATTCATCCAGCTACCTGTCTGTCCACCTGCTCGTCCACTTGTCCACCCGTCCATCATCCACTCATCAGATATCTCCCTCCCCATCTGTCATCTGTCTATCCAGCTGTCCCCCCGCGAAAACCCCTAAGAACCCCTCTCAGGCTTCTGTGTGTGTCTGTAGGACAGTCTTGAAGTCTGGAGATGGCCTGTTGCCTGGTCCTTGTCTGTCCTCCTTGCTGATCACAGACTCATTTATGCCCTTGGATGAAGCCCTTGCTTGGTCAGGAGCTGTCTCCTTTCTTTGTTCACTGAGTCACCGATTCGTTTAGTGGATGTTTCTCAAGCACCCACCACGTGCCTGGCAGGGGGGTCGGCCCCGTGGCTCCAGGGGTGAGCCAGACCAGGTACCGTTCCTACAGAGTTCAGACGCTGAGTAGCCTCCACTGCTACCTTCATTGTGGAAGGTGAGGCAGGCGATAAGCAAGCAAATGGGCACGTGAACACACAGTTCGAGTTGGGGGAGGTGCTGAGGCAGAGAGGGGAGCTGATACGGGCAAGGTATTCCAGGAGGGCTTCTTGGAGGAGTCAACGTTTAAGCGCAAAGCTAAGGGATGAGAAGGGGCAGCCACACGGGGTGAGGGTGGTGTTCCAGTGGATGGAAGTGCATGTACCAGGGCCCGAGGCTGAAGAGGCTGGGTGTGCCCAAAGACCGAGATCTCACAGCCGTCCGCACGCTGCTGGACAATCGGTTCCACCTGTGCTCAGAGGACAGCAAAGCGCCCCGGTGTCCCCATCTCTTCCAGGTCCGGCTGGAAGCTTGGTGGGCCCCGTGCCCCCCTTTCCCTTCCCAACCCCCTCCTTCGGGCCTCACCCCGCCCCTACCCCAGACAGTCAGGGCTAGTGACTTTGGAGGGGCCTTGCAGGAACTGGGGGTGTGGCTGAAGTCTCCGGAGACCCAAGCACCACCTAGTGTGGTGTGGGTGTGAGGGTGTCCTTCCCGTTTCGTTTTTTGGTTCCAAGTTCACAGGTCGGGAGAGGATGAAATGGGGGCTTCCCAGGTGCTCTCAGGATTATATCGGTCTGTGCCCTCATCCTCAGGGGGGGCAGCCCTGCCCTGGCACCCTGCCGCTGGAGCCCTGCCTCAAGGTGGGGGGGTGGTCTGGGGCCCAGGCAGAGGAAGGAAGGAGAGCAGCTGTCCCCGTCGCCTGGCCTGCCAGCGGCTCTCCCTGCCCCTCAGCCCCTCTGCTGCCCCACAGCCTGACCTCAGTCTCCCCTCCTGCCTGCCCGCCTCTGTCCCTGCTCCCCCTCGGCTCCCCTCCTCTCTCCTCGGCTCCCTACACTGTCTCCGTTTCTGTCTTCCTCCGTTCATTTAACAGATTCTTAGTGTGCCCCGTATGCACCAGGCACTGGGTGGGTGGAGACGTGGCTGAGAGCATTCTTGTCCTTCGTGGAGCCCCCTGGGCTCACGCTGCTCCCAGTTCTTTGTCTGTTAAAACCTAGCACACAGTAGGTGCCCAGTTAGTGTTTGTCGAATGACCAAAGGACTATCCATTTTTTCCCTTACTCTGTCTCTCTGCTTCCCCACTCCCAGCCCCCTGTGGGTCGCGTCCTGTCTCTACCTGCCCCTGCAGCTCAGTGTTTCAAACACACATGCAGGCTGCGGACACACAGTGGGCGCTAAATAACAAAGCAATGTCCGCTAACGCGTATTGAGTGTTCACTGTGTGGTGGGCCTTGAACCAGGCACCTATGTGCTCATTTTTCTCAAAAGTCTGTTGAATGAATAAATTAATGAGCGAGTGGTTGAATAAATGAATGAGTTGCTTTATCTTTCAGTCTGGTGTTCCTCCTTTATTTTCTCACTATCTGTGTCTCTTTCCGTCTCTGGCTTAGTACATACTCACTAACTGACGAATGGAAGAGTGGATGAATGGATGGGTGGGTGGGTGGATGGATGGGTAGGCTTGTTTCTTTTGTCTGTTTCCACCTAACACACGGTAGGCACTAGGTAGACTTTGTTGGGATAAAACATTCTTTTGTTTCTCCAGCCATCCCTCCCCTCGGTCTGGTTCCACCCTAGGGCTCTAGCTGCCCCCTTCCACCCCCCACCACCCCTGGGCCCCTCAGGCCAGAGACAGCGGGGTGGGCGGGGGATGAGCCCTCCCATCACCCTGCCTTCCCCCACCTCCAGGAAGCAGCCGCAGAGCCCCAAAGCTCCTGCACCCCAGCCGCCCCCCATCCTTAAAGTCTTCAACCGGCCTATCCTCTTTGACATCGTGTCCCGGGGCTCTACTACTGACCTGGATGGGCTGCTTCCCTTCTTGCTGACCCACAAGAAGCGCCTGACTGACGAGGAGTTCCGGGGTGAGCCACCCGGGTGGGGGTAATGGGCGGGCCACCGGGGGTTGGGGAGGCCTGGCATTGGGGGCCACCTTTCCTCTTAGCGTCTTCCCCTGGGTCAATGGGCTGCACTGGCCACGAAGAGCACTGGATAGGGAGTCTGACCCTTGTGTCCTTCGCCGTTTTACTCACATATTACTACCTCTCGTAAGGTAGCTTTGGCTACCCTCGTTCATTCTTTCAGCCTTCAATTATGGAAAGGTCAGTGTCAGAGGTAAGCAGAGTCCACTCACCTGGGTTCGAATCCCACCTCCACCGCTTACAGATATATGGCTTCCCTGAGCCGCAATGTCCTCGTCCGTAAACTAGGGAATACTAGCATAGTCCTGGCAGAACGAATATTCCTGCTTCTGCTCCTGGGCTCTGCCCTACCCCCACCCAGCTTTCGGACTCCCCTCCCTAGGCTGAGGCCGCAGTCACCACTGCCCTGGACTTCTCCCAGCCCAGAGGGCTCACCCTTCAGCCTCGTCACCTCGGGGCCTCAGCTCCCTCTGCCGCCCAGGCCTCCCCTACAAATTGGCAAAGTTGGCCTGTGAGCCCCTGGGCCCGCGTCAGCCACCTGCTACGTGCCAGGTACCAGGTTGAGGAGCCGTAATTCACTGGCCAAGTGACCCCACAAATCAACGTAAAATGTTAAGAACGGTGGCACCTGCCACAAGGGAGGTCCAGTCTCAAGAAGGCCGGCGGCAGTCTGTGGCTTGGGGCTGATGAAGCTTCGGGGAGGTGAGGGGCCCCATTTTTTGAGGCTTCGAGTACTTCAGGTAAATGAAGTGCCCAAACGGGGTGACCTGGGCAGCGGTACATTTTTCACGTATGCCTTTATCGGCCAGATTCTTTTTTTTTTTTTTAATTTTTTTTTCAACGTTTATTTATTTTTGGGACAGAGAGAGACAGAGCATGAACGGGGGAGGGGCAGAGAGAGAGGGAGACACAGAATCGGAAACAGGTTCCAGGCTCTGAGCCATCAGCCCAGAGCCTGACACGGGGCTCGAACTCCCGGACCGCGAGATCGTGACCTGGCTGAAGTCGGACGCTTAACCGACTGTGCCACCCAGGCGCCCCTATCGGCCAGATTCTTTGAACACCAGAATGATACTGTGCAGTATCGTCATGGCGGTCAGAGGAGAATGACTGGACTTATAAAAAATATTCCTTCGTGGTGCCCAGCCAGACCATGTGGCTCGTTTGTGGCACGAGCTTAGGGTTGCCGCAGCTTGGGGCGGCAGGTCCGACCTGCCCCCGGAGGGTGTCAGTGACTACGTGAATAATCTCATTTGGAGGTAACCCCACATTTAAGCCCCGACCAAACGGCCCCTCCAAGCCCCTCCCCAAGTTCATTAGGCACAAGAGGGAAACCTCGGGGTAGAGCAAACCCGAGTCATCAGCGAGACAGTGCAGCTCCAGGCTGGGCTTGCAAGGCTCCAGCTTCTCCTGAGTTCAGGACCGAGTCAGAGGCTTTTCGCCCGGGCAAAGGACCCCCAGGAAAGCGTATCTGTGTGCATGAGCAGGGGTGAGGGGGGGGTCCCCTGAATCTGCAGAGAATAGTGCATGTGTAGAGGGGCATTAACCAGGAGGTCCCTGACGCAAATTAAGCCATCTGTAGGGCTGCTCGCTTGCTCTGGCCCCTTCTAAGGCCCTGGAGCTAATTCTGATTTCATAATTGCATGTTTCTTTTCATAAACAGTACCCCCAAACCCCGCAAAGCCTGGATCCGCCGCCGCATGATTTTCTAGTCAGAGGCTCATGAGCTGATCTGATTCTCAGGGGAGTCTGTGGCCACCACCCCTCAAAGTTTGACAACCCTCCAATGCGACATATTTACTTAGTCCCCCTTCCCCTGGTGGCTCCCAGGGCAGAGCCACTTCGCCACCTGGTGGTGGAGTCCTGGAACTGCGTGTCCCTTGGCGTTTCTGGGAAGATCTTGCTGTTGGCATCTCATCCCAGGACCCAGGCTGGCAGCCCCCAACCCCGCTATAGCCTGGGTCTGGGGGTGCGGAAACCCAAATCCAAGGTATGATTCCATGCTCTGCACAAGCCCCTTTCGGTGATCTGTGGTTTGGAATTACATGCGGCGATCAGCTCATCCGATGCTGTGCTGGGCACGGGGCAAACAGTGGTGAATGAAGTGGACACAACACTGTCCAGGTTGCTCACAGTTTCCTGGGTGAGATCAACATTGATCAAGCAATCACAGGAATAAAAACAGTTGTAATCTGTAATGTGTGCCAACGAGCGGCTATGTTGGAGGATCTGACCTAGTCAGGAAAATCTGGGAGAGCTTCCTGGAAGAGGTGATAGGCTGAATCTGAATGAGTTGCAGTTAACCAGATAAAAAGAGAAGGAAAGACCATGGAGGGGATGAAGGGACAGCCTGTTCAAAGGCCCTGTGGCTCACTGTGGTCAACGCTGTAATCTGAGGTGACCACTCCAGCTGCTGTGTGGATTGAAGGAAAGCTTGAGAGCCTGGTGGAAGCCAGGCAGGGGTCTTGGGCCAGGGGGGTGGCAGTGGACACAGGGAGTGGGAGAGGGATTGAATAGGAAATGCTGGCGGTGGCTGTAGGAGGCAAGGACAAGGGTGTCACAAAGGTTTTTGGCTGGATGGGGACACCATCCTCTGCAGAGGGGACACATGGAGGCTGGGGGGTGGGTTTGGGGAGGGAAAGATGCTGAGGTCAGCATTCAGGCCCCCCCCCCCCCCCCCCCCCGCACTTACACAGATGGAGAACTGGAGTCTGCTTTTCATTCATGAAAACAGCTCCCTGGTGACTCTGGGCACCAGGGGTTCAGCAGGAAGCAGCTGGGGACGAGGCTTGTCCAGGAGACCTCAGTCCTGCGGGCACTGGGACCGAATTCAGGTCTCTGTGAGTCCTGCACGTTCTCCCCACTGACTCCTGACATCTAGAGAAAAATTCCCGAAGCACCTCCCTCGGAGTTGGAGTAACAGGTACAACAGCCCCATGTCTTGAGGACTTTCATCTGCCTGGTGCCGTGCTCATCAGCAAACATGTATTAGCTCTTCGATTTCCTCCGTGGACTCAGTTTAGCTGGAAAAGGAAGAGAAGCAGACGAAAGGTCACGCGGAAACTGGGAGGGAAGCCGGGATTTGAACCCCAAGGGGCTTGGCTCCAGAGCAGGCAGCTCAGCTCACCCATTCCTGATCCCGTCCCTGCTGCGACCATTCCTGAGTCCCCAGCAGGATTTTGCCCCGTGCCAGGTTCCCAGGGGGAGTTCTCTTTCCATCGATTCGTCCTTTCAAGGTGTAAGTCAAGTTGTGTAACCACAGAAGTTAACACAAGGGAAAGAAAATTGCAAAGGGACATTAGCGAGTGTCCGTGGGCAGTGTGGGGACCCGTTGGGGACCACATGGAAACCGGCTTCGTGCGACAGGTTTGACAGCGAGATGAAACCTTGCTCAAGGCAAGCAGGCCTTCAGTGTTACCGGTGCTGTGTCAAAACCCTGTCCCGCCCCTCCTGGGTAATTTCATATCCACTCTGGGGGGCAGTCTGCATGTCGGGGACTGCTGCACCCCTTCTGCTCCCTTCTAGAGACACTGGTGTAAATGCTTCCCGGGAAGAGGATCCTGTGTTCCAATAGGTGGCAAACGTTGCCTGCTGCGTCTGGCTTTTAGAGCTTCTCAGTCCCCATTGGCATATCCAAGGCTCTGACAAGTCCTGTAATAAATAAATATGGTTGGCTTTGTTTAACCCAGCCTTCCTCACCACTTAATTTGATTTTTAAAATTCCCTCCCAATTATGCTTTGGAAAATCCCAATCTCTGTAGGCTACAGCTTCCCTCATTTGGAAAAACTGCCCCTCTGAGTTTACTGGACCCCCTCGGGACCACGGGCACAGATAGGGAGAGGCTCAGAGGGGAGGTGCGGCAGGGCCAGGACCTCTGGCTCCCTGCCCGGTGCCCTGTCCCCTGCAGCCCAGGAGCTGCATACCACAGACTGATGGCCCTTCCTCCTGTACGTCTCTCCCCCCAGAGCCGTCCACAGGGAAGACCTGTCTGCCCAAGGCCCTGCTGAATCTGAGCAGTGGCCGTAATGACACCATCCCTGTGCTCCTGGACATCGCTGAGCGGACAGGCAACATGCGGGAGTTCATCAACTCGCCTTTCCGGGACATCTACTACCGAGGTGGGGCCCCGGGTGGGGCAGGGGTGACGCAGGGTGACGGTGGGGCACCATCCTTGCTTGTCTGATTCCCACTGCACCCCAAGAGCTCCCATCTGTGCCCCAGGTGCCAGCATTGCATCCAGGAACTGGCCACTGAATGAACAAAGGAACGATAACTACCCCTTCCAATCTTGATATTCTGAGTTTCAGAATCCCAGATTCTGAACCCAAGACTCTGAGACGCAGGGAGCCTAGTGATCCGTGAACTTGGAGTCTGGGATCCCGAGATGCTACGGTTTCGGACACCCTAAGGCTCGATGATAATAGTTGTACAGGCCCACACTGCTAAGAGGCAAAGGTGTCAGGGTCTAAACTTTGAGGTTCTATGACTCAGACTTGACCTTTCAGATTTCTGGATATGAAGATTCAAAGTCTGTGAACTTTCTATCCGAGTCCCAAACTCTGTGAGACCACAGTGTCTTTGCTTCCTCCTGGATTAAGGCCTCCCGTGAGTCTGACCAAAGTCCCCACACTTGGGATCCTACATGTGGGATCTCCTTTGAGTCTAAAATTCTGCATGCACAGTGCAGCATGTCACGGCTTCGTGCGTCAGAGATCCCACATCCGGGCAGTGTCTGGAGGTCCGTTTGCCGCCCTTGGGTGGAGACGGTCAAGGCCTGGGCCTGCAGCCCCTCGTCTGATTTCCACATTCTGCACCCCACCGCGCTGCAGCCTGGTCCGGTCTCTGCCTGCGGTGACAGTCCCTACCCCCCTCCCCAGGCCAGACTGCCCTGCACATCGCCATCGAGCGCCGCTGCAAACACTACGTGGAGCTCCTGGTGGCCCAAGGAGCTGACGTCCATGCCCAGGCCCGGGGGCGCTTCTTCCAGCCCAAGGACGAGGGAGGCTATTTCTACTTTGGTGAGGAGGGGGCTGGGGTGCCTGGTGGTGTCCACAGCCCTGACCCCTCCCCAGACACTTAAAGCCCCTGTTGGCCGAGGGCTCTGGCCCCATGTCGGTGTTGGTCGCCTCACCTCCCTGAGCCTCAGCTTCCCCGTCTGTGCAGTGGGGACCATGAAAGCCTCTAGGGCTGGGACAGGTTGTCAGCATGTCCTTGAGACCCACCAGTGGCCCGATCGCAGGGCCCAAACCCCATTACCACCACGTCCCGGCTAAACCAAGGAAAGAGTCTCAATTTCACCCTGCTTATATATATTTTTAAATTTATTTATTTGTTTTGAGAGAGAGAGTGAGCACGAGCAGGGTAGGGACAGACAGGGGGAGGAGAGAGAGAGAGAGAGAGAGAGAGAGAGAGAGAGAGAGAATCCCAAGCAGGCTCTGCACGGTCATTGCAGAGCCCGAAGCGGGGCTCAAACCCACGAACCCTGTGAGATCACAACCTGAGCTGAAATCAAGAGTCAGATGCTTAACTGGCTGAGCCACCCAGGCACCCCTGAATTTCACCCCTGCTTAAAGGCACATGTTATTTGAAGTTCAGGGAAAAGGTCCCTCAGAGAATCCCTCGCAGCGTCCAAATCGCAAGCCCACAGCTCGTCTCCCGCACGTCACCTGCAGAAATGTGCAACCGCCTCGGCGTGACGTGGACACGGACTGTTGGCACTGTGTCCCGTGTCCCCGGGGCGCGCGTGTTCCCCGAGCACCCACAGGCAGAGCCCTGCCCCGGGGCCCCCCTCACTGACCTCTCCCTGCCTCCTCCCGGGCCTGCAGGCGAGCTGCCCCTGTCGCTGGCGGCCTGCACCAACCAGCCCCACATCGTCAACTACCTGACAGAGAACCCGCACAAGAAGGCGGACATGCGGCGGCAGGACTCCCGCGGCAACACGGTGCTGCACGCGCTGGTGGCCATCGCCGACAACACCCGTGAGAACACCAAGTTTGTCACCAAGATGTACGACCTGCTGCTGCTCAAGTGTGCCCGCCTCTTCCCCGACAGCAACCTGGAAGCCGTGCTCAACAACGATGGGCTCTCGCCCCTCATGATGGCCGCCAAGACCGGCAAGATTGGGGTGAGTGGGGGGTGGGGGTGGTGGGGCATAGCAGCCCCTCCCCCGCTCCTCTACACACACACACACACACACACACACACACACACACACACACACACTGGAGGGGGCTGCGCTGACGTTCATTATTATTAATATGCACACCCACTTGCTATCATGCCAACCCCATTGTGCAGATGTCCCGGCTCAAGAACCTGCTGTGGCTCCCTATTGTCCAGCCAAACTGCTCGACTTCATCCCAGAGCCTCAGTCCTCATCCCGTGCCACTGGGAGCATCACGCCCCACTCCCGCCAGCCAGGACAAGGCACTCATAGAAATCTAAGCCGCAGGGCCCCACCCCTGTGAACTCCCCTATAATCCACTGTCAGGGTCCTAGCTCAGCCCCCAACCCCAGGGCCCTGCACAGGTTCTTTCCCCCTCTGGCCTCACAGCACAGGGCCCAGAGGGGATTTCTCATCCTGGGCACGACTGACATTTGAGACTAGATTGTTCTGGGGTGTGCGCGCACTGTCTTGTGCAGTGAAGGATGTTTAGCCGCATTCCTGACCTCGAACCCCAGATACCAGTGGCACTCCCCACCGCTGGGACAACCCACGCATTGCCAAATCGTCCCCTGGGGGGGGCACCACTGCCCTGATTGAGAACCAAAACCGGGGCGCTCTGGAGTCTGGAGCACCTGGGTCCAAAGCCTGGCTCGGCCACTTCCCAGCGTGTGACTGCAGGCATCTCCCCTCCCCTTTCTGTGCTCAGTGTCCTCGTCTGTAAAATGGGGATGAAAATAGTGCCCTTCGGGATCACGTGACAACTAGATAAGGTGATCCATTTAAAGCTTTTTAATAAAGAGCCTGGCGTGGGTGGTAAGTGCTCAGTAAATGGCAGGGGTTATGATTGTCCTATTAAAATCATAGCAAAAGTTATTAAAATTCCAATTTATAAGAGTCTTGAGGTGGTGGAAAAGGCCTGAGTTTAAGGTCTTTTCTGTGTGTGTGTGTTTTTTTTAGGTTTATTTATTTTGAGAGGGAGAGCATGAGCAGGGAGGGGCAGAGAGAGAGAGAATCCCAAGCAAGCCCCTCACTGTCAGCTCAGAGCCTGATGCAGGGCTCAATCTCATGAACCATGAGATCATGATCTGAGCCAAGACCAAGAGTTGGACACTTAACCCACTGAGCCACCCAGATGCCCCATTATTATTATTATTTTTTAAGATTTTCTGTTTAAAGGGCCTAAGTTTAAATTCTGGCTTTGCCCTATTAATCTGTGTGGCCTTGGGCAATTTCCACCCCCTCTCTGTTCCTCAGTATCCTGTGTGTAGGCTACATACAGTAGCAGTGGCATCAGGAGGCACTGGATATAACAATTATCTCTAGATTTAACATGTTAATAAAGCTGGTTAATTGTTTTTTGTTTTTTTTTTAATATTTTTTTCAACGTTTATTGACGCCCGACGCGGGGCTCAAACTCACGGACCGCGAGATCGTGACCTGGCTGAAGTCGGCCGCTTAACCGACTGCGCCACCCAGGCGCCCCAATTGTTGTTTTAATTACATAAAAAAGACATTCGTTACAATTCAGATTTTCAAAAACATTTTTTAAAGTTTATTTATTTATTTATTTATTTATTTAGAGAGCACAAGCAGGGGAGGGGCGGCGGGGGGCGGCGGGGGTAGGGGGGAGAGAATCCCAAGCAGGCTCTGCGCTGTCAGCACAGAGCCCAATGTGAGGCTCAAACCCACAATCGACCGTGAGATCATGACCTGAGCCGAAATCAAGAGTCGGACGCTTAACCGACTGAGCCACCCAGGCGTCCCTACAATTCAGATTTTTATGGCTGGCCTGGTTCGGTCTGGCTTCAGCTGACTGATTGTGCGGCTTCAGGGAACACCCTTCTTTGCTCTGAGCCTCTGTTTGCTCATCTGAAGACTAAGATGGTAAGAATAAGAACAAGATGATGTGAGCACGGGGTCCGGCGCCCAGGACATGCTAAGTAAATATTTCCTCCCCACTACGTGCTGCTCTCTGGGGAGGCACCATGTGATGGGCTGTGCAGGGCCCCCGGGGTCCCTCTGATGCGAGAAGCTGAGCATTGGTGTCCCTCCCTGGGGCCCCCTGACCCTCCCGCCCCCACCCCGTGCAGGTCTTTCAGCACATCATTCGCCGGGAGGTGACAGACGAGGATACGAGGCACCTGTCCCGCAAGTTCAAGGACTGGGCCTACGGGCCGGTGTATTCCTCGCTGTATGACCTCTCCTCCCTGGACACGTGTGGGGAAGAGGCCTCTGTGCTGGAGATCCTGGTGTATAACAGCAAGATCGAGGTGAGCACCAAGGCAGGGGACAGAGCCTAGGGAAGGAAGGGTGTGGCTGGGATCAGGGAAGGGACCCTGGGGCTGGGAGGGGCTCTGTAACTTACACGCTGTGTGGCTCCGGAGAAGTGACCCAACCTCTCTGAGTCCCAGCTTCCTCTTTTGTAAAATGGGGATAAGGATGGTTCACATCCCTTGGAGTTGTTGGGAGAACCAAATGAGTTCATTTGAGAACAGTCTGGCACAGAATACACATTATATGTCAGCTATTATCATCAGTAGTCGTTAGATGAAGTTATGAAAGCTCTTTTTTTCACTTAGCAGTATTTTGCGAACATCGTTTTGCACCATTAAATATTCTTCTGCAATATCATTGCTGCGAGTAAATGTACCACATTCTAATGAACCGTTCTTCTATTCTTGGTCATCTGGGTTTGTTTCTGCCTTTGACTCTCAGGAATAACACTGCAATAGCACCTCTGTGGTTATGCTGTTGCCCAGATCCATGGTTATGAAGAAAGTCAAGTCTCTGAAGGGACGGGACACTGATCAAATGCTGGGGACTAGGTGCGGACGGTCTCCCTTTCCTCCCCGGCTCTGTGAGCTGGGACACATGCCTTCCCTTGCTGGAGCTCACTTCCCTCATCTTTGGAAGTAGTGACTAACTTGACCTAGTGACTAGCTTGATTTCGAATAGGGGTGGTGGGAGGTTTAGCATCTCTGGTACAAGCTTTGATCGATTGGCAGTGTCTGCCTGGGAAACAACAGTATAGAGAACTATTGTGCAGGGCTCAATTATTGATGTCTTCCTAGGGTTCAGCATCGGGGTGAGTCAATTGTCTGTCATCCTGGGGCTGAATTTCCCATTCCTGCTTCCTGACTCAGAACTTCTGAGGTTGAAGCCCGAGGATTTATATTTATTTTTTTTTTTCAACGTTTATTTATTTTTGGGACAGAGAGAGACAGAGCATGAACGGGGGAGGGGCAGAGAGAGAGGGAGACACAGAATCGGAAACAGGCTCCAGGCTCTGAGCCATCAGCCCAGAGCCCGACGCGGGGCTCGAACTCACGGACCGCGAGATCGTGACCTGGCTGAAGTCAGCCGCTTAACCGACTGCGCCACCCAGGTGCCCCGAGGATTTATATTTTTGATGAGCTACATAGGTGATTTTGCTACCGGCAAAATCCATAGGTTGGAGTTGGGGGACCATGAGAATAGCTTTCCAGCTCTGGGTTCTTGAGCCTAGCATAGGCTACAAAGGTAAGTTGGGGCAGAATTGGGCGGAGCCTCAAATACTGAGCCCGTAGTCTGGTGTTGATTCTGAATCCCCATCCAGTTCCCCATGGGTCCTCGAGTGTCGCTCAAGAGCGGGTCAGGAGGAGGCAGAGGGTGGGGGAAGGCGTGCCAGAGTCAGCCAGCTTAGATCCCACGTGCCGGGAAGGGTGGCCGCTGATCACCCTGTCTCCCACAGAACCGCCACGAGATGCTGGCCGTGGAGCCCATCAATGAACTGCTGAGGGACAAGTGGCGCAAGTTCGGGGCTGTCTCCTTCTACATCAATGTGGTCTCCTATCTGTGCGCCATGGTCATCTTCACCCTCACCGCCTACTACCAGCCACTGGAGGGCACCGTGAGTGGCTGTGAGCCGGGCAGGAGCTGGGGCACAGCTGGGGCCTCCCCCCACCCCCGGGCGGGGTCCCCTGTGGGAGGGACAGGAGAGAGCTGAGGAACAGGATGGGGGGTGCCCCCCTCCCCCGCACTCAGGGGGAAGAGAGTGAGGGAGGAGGGTCCACAGGATCCAGGTGTGTGGGGGGCGTTGGGGCGCATCTGGATCAAGGGCCAGATGTTGGAGGGGCTGGGTGAGGACCCGTGCGCCACCTGCCCCCTCAGCCTCCGTACCCTTACCGCACCACCGTGGACTACCTGAGGCTGGCGGGCGAGATCATCACGCTCTTGACCGGCATCCTGTTCTTCTTTACCAACGTGAGTGCTTGGCCCCCGACCCCATCCACCCTGCCCTCCCTCCTCCCTTCCTCCTTCCTCCTTTTATGTCCCCCCTTCCTCTCCCTTTTTCTGCCTCGTCTTCTAAGCCTGTACCCTCCTCTGCTTTTTCCTCCTCCCCCAGAAGAAAAGAACCCATCATCTGGTCTCTGCTTCCCTCTCTCCTCTCCCCTCCCCTCTGCACTCCTGCCATCTCTACCCCGCTCTCACATGCCTCCTCCCTTCTTCCAGATCAAAGACTTGTTCATGAAGAAATGCCCGGGAGTGAATTCTCTCTTCATCGATGGCTCCTTCCAGCTACTCTAGTGAGTAGAGGTCCCCAGGCTGGCAGCTTCTGGGTGAGGAAGGCACGGTTGGGGCAGGGACAGCATCCAGATTGCTGGGGAGGTGACTCTATTAGGAGCGGGTTCACCCAGCCCAGACAGCTGTAGCCCAACATCAGGACAAGGCCATTGTCAAGCAATAGAGTCTTCTGCTTAAAGCAAGACATGATTGCTAGAGGGTTCTCACCATATACACCTCTATAGAAATAATGCAATGTCTTATGCTGGTGATTGATTGCTAATGTCTGCCAGGAGTGGCATGTGAAGCATCCTCAGGCATGTTTGTGTTTGGTGGGTAAGAGCGCTGTGCTTGATTAATGATGTCTGCCTGGGGCACAGGATGAGTTGCTGTATGTGTACTACATCTCTTCCCTTTTTCTTAGACAACAATGAAATTCACTTAGCCACAAAATCTCCGCTGAACACCACCTTCTCTAGCAATCCCAAAGGGCATCACTTTGGGATCCTGGAGGGCCTTGGGGCCATCGCACACATCAGTTGCCAACTAATTGAGCATTCTGACCAACAGGAATGCTGGGGAACCCAGTGCATCCACTTTGTTTCTCTTCTGGGGGTCTAGGAGGCATCGGGATGTCCTGGTATCCTGGAGGGCTTGGGGGCACGTCTCCACCTCCAGGGCCTCATCATCCCCTCTCCCCTCTGGCCCCTGCTGCCCTCCAGCTTCATCTACTCTGTGCTAGTGATTGTCTCAGCGGCCCTCTACCTGGCGGGAATTGAAGCCTACCTGGCTGTCATGGTCTTTGCCTTGGTCCTGGGCTGGATGAACGCCCTTTACTTTACCCGTGGGCTGAAGCTGACGGGAACCTATAGCATCATGATCCAGAAGGTATGGGCCCGGGGAACCCTCTAGACTGTGTGCATCTTATGCACGTAGATGGTGCCCTCAGCCCTAAGGACATGGGGCATTGTGGGGGCAGCAGGCAGGGTCTGGACATTGCTGGAGAGGGGGAAGGGATAGGGTGGAGGTGGGAAGATCTGGGATGGAAAAGACCGGAAAGCGAGAAACCACGTGTCTCATCTGTGTCTCCATATTCCCACTGGGGTCCTTAGATCCTCTTCAAAGACCTTTTCCGCTTCCTGCTGGTCTACTTGCTCTTCATGATTGGCTATGCTTCAGGTGAGCTCTGGTAGCCAGGTGGGCCCGGGGCCCGGGGTGGGGCAAGGGCCCCACGGGGTGGGGTGGCCGCGGTACGCGGAGGACGGCAACCAGCGTGTGCTGAGTTCTTCCTGTGCGCCAGGCACTGGGCTGAGTCCTGTCCCATCCCTGCCTCATCAGTACCCCTGATGGGTCGGGGGCGTGAGTGCCTTTACTACCCCTTCTACAGATAAGAAAACTGAGGTTTAGGAAGGTTAAATAACTCATCCCAAGTTCAAAAGCTAGGAGATGGTAAAATTGGTGGATTTGCTATTCTTGCAAAAGGAGCCACCCAAACCTTAGGGGCTTAAAACAACCAATCGTCTACTATTGCTCACACGTCTTGGGGTCAGCTGGGTGGTCATGCCGACCCGGGCCAGGTCTGGCCCATCTCCGTGGGCTCCCGTGTCTGCAGTCAGCTGTGGGTTGGCTGCTGGCCGGCCCGTCTAGTGAGGATGGCCACGGGGGACGGTGATCTTGCTCTCTTCGTGGTCACCCATCCTCCAGCTGTCTTGGGCGTGTTCACATGGCGGTCTGAGGGTTCCAAGAACGCAAGTAGAAGTGTTCACTCTCGCTGCCTGGCACACCGTCACTTCTGCTTTTGGCCAACGCAAGTGACAGCCCGGTCGTGATTCAGAGGGTGGGGAGATAGACTCTGTCTCTTGAAGAAAAGACCCGCAAAACCACATGGAAGGGACATGGGGACAGGGAAGGATGCATTTAAAAAAAAAAATTTTTTTTTTAACATTTATTTATTTTTGAGAGACCGAGAGAGACAAGAGCATGAGCGGGGGAGGGGCAGAGAGAGAGAAGGAGACACAGAATCTGAAGCAGGCTGCAGGCTCTGAGCAAGCTGTCAGCACAGAGCCTGATGCGGGGTTCGAACCCACAAACTGTGAGATCATGACCTGAGCCGAAGTCGGATGCTCAACTGACTGAGCCACCCAGGCGCCCCGGGAAGGATGCATTTTCATACTTAATCCGACAGTTCAGGTCAATTCTGGCTGTCTCCAATATGCCTGCTCCGGGATGTCATGATACCAGGGGACCTCAGTGGCACAGGCCATAAGGGAAGGGCCAGAGATGGGGAAACTGACTGAGCCATTGGGCTGGTCCCCAAGGGGTGGGTGAGCTGCCATCCAACGCCCAGCATCCAAAAGGGAGCAGCTGACTCAAACTTCACCAGGCCACATTCACACCTGAGGAGGTTGGTCTGGGGACAAACACTGAAACAGGAATCTGATGGTGGTGAGATTTTAACCCAGATGAGGCCAAGCTTCTGTGTGGATTATGCTGGAGAAGAACTGTAGCCTTAGCTGGGGAGATAGGGACAGGATACAGCTGCCCCCTCCCAGGGGTAGGACTGGGAAGAAACTAGACAGAGCATCAAGGGTTCTGCAGTGTTTTGGGATTCGGGTCAAGAGGCCAGCCTCACTGCAGTCCTCATTACAGAAACTGAGGCAGAGGCTTAGAGGCTGAAGTAGCAACTTCGTGGTCAGCTTGGTTCCAGGGCTTCTCCTGATAGGGGACACTGGATCCCTCACCTGAAGCTGACCTAACACAAACATGCCACTATTCTGTTTTGTGCCCATGGCAGACATTGCTAATGGATCGTAGAGTGATTTTTTCCGATAGGTCCAGATAAGGTCTCAGAATCCTTCTCCACACGGGTCAGCAGCCACTCCGCGACTCAACAGCCGCGGCATGTGTATTGAAACCCGCTCGCCGCAATCCCAGATGGAGGCGCTATGAGATATGCCCCGCTGACTGAAGGGGCTCGGCCTCCTCGTGCCCCCTGCCCTGGACGGCGTAGGGTTAATCGTTGCTGCTAAACTGTGTTGAGAAGGACTCTGAAGCCTCGTCTGGGCTCAGTGGGAAGGGATGTGCACCATGATCGGTTTGAGATGTCTGGGGAGGGCAAGGGCCTTGGCAAGCATGGCTCCTGGGACAGTCAGAGCTGGTACCTGGTTTCGGCTTCCACTTGTCCTCTCTGAGCTGATGTGGGCTGGGAAATAGGAGCACGACAGAGAGCCTGCCCCCTGGGAATGCTGGCCTTCCAGGCTCCCAAGACCTCTGAGAGCAATAGGCTGGATTGGGGTTTCTCAGCCTTGGCCCCGCTGACATTTGGGGCCAGATAATTCTCTGTGGGGAGCATCCCGTGCATGGTGGAGTGGTTAACAGCATCCCTGGCCTCTCCCCACGAGGTACCAGTAGCACTGCCTGCCTCTCTGGTTGTGACAGCCACACACTGCCAGATGTCCCCTAGCGGAAAAGCGGCTCCTGGTTGAGAACCGCTGGACTAGATCCTGGGAACCTCTTCCTCGTTAGCAAGACTTTGTGGAAAGAGCAGAGGCTGTGGACCCTCGGCTTGGTTTATAGGCTGGGTAACCCTGGGCCGGCACGCTCCCCTCACCGAGCCTCAGTTTTCCCTGCTGTCAAATGGGAATGACGCTCTGCACCTCTCAGCACGTGTCGTCACTCAGGGAATGTCACCCCGTCCCTCCCACAGCCCTGGTGTCCCTCCTGAACCCGTGCGCCAACATGAAGGTGTGCGGCGAGGACCCCACCAACTGCACGGTGCCCACGTACCCGTCCTGCCGCGACAGCGAGACCTTCAGCACCTTCCTCCTGGACCTCTTCAAGCTGACCATCGGCATGGGTGACCTGGAGATGCTGAGCAGCACCAAGTATCCCGTGGTCTTCATCATCCTGCTCGTCACTTACATCATCCTCACCTTCGTGCTACTTCTCAACATGCTCATCGCCCTCATGGGGGAGACGGTGGGCCAGGTGTCCAAGGAGAGCAAGCACATCTGGAAGCTGCAGGTGACGCCCCGGGGGGGCCTCCCACCCCCACCCCCACCCCCACCCCCACCCCCACCCCGCCAGCCACCGCCCCCTTCCAGAACGGAGAGACCCGGCCCACTGCACCCCCTTCAGCCTTCTGCTCGGGGCCAACTGCTCGTCTCATTCTGCCTCCGCTTCCCTGTCTGTAAAATGGACGTTGTAGGCCACGGCCTACTTCCCAGAGGTACCTAATGCATTTCCAGAGGCTTCTTGCCTGACTGCCAGCAGCGGTCTCAGATTCACCTTGTGGTCTGGCTTACGGGACACATCCGGCTCCCCCGGGACCCTGAGCAAGCTCTGTTGGCACAGGATGCTCAGAGAGCGTGGGCATTTACGCGGGGGCCCCGTGCGAAGCCCGAGGGCGGCTTCTGGCCCCCACCCCCCCGCAACAGCCCAAGAGATGAGGCGGGCGTGGATGTGGGCCACCCCAGCGCAGGGAGGCACCAGTATCTGTATCGGGGGGGGCTTTTACCAGCCCCAGGCTTCTCTTGCTCTTTATGCACACCACTTACTCCCCCAGGCCTCAGTTTCCCCACTGGGTGTAACTCATAAAACGCAGACTGGCAGCCTGTAGACTGGGTTTGACCAGCAAAGATTTATTTACTTATTTTCTGCATTGCCATATTTAAAAAAAAGTGAACGCAAAAATTTACAGTTAAGAAATAGCATGTAAAAATCCAGACTTCTGGCCTTTCTTGAAAGTTGGAAGCCTGGCAAGGCGGGCCCGCGTTCCTTTCTGGCAGTGTGCGAGGATGGGTGACAGCAGCTGTCTCCTTTACGGAGGGCGGATGCTCCCTGGCTTGCCCCGCCTTAGTGTTCCTCACCTGCCCTAGTGTTCCCAACAGCGAGTGGCGACCTTGTGAGTGCGTCACAGGGCTCGGATCCTACTTCACTCATTTGTGCTCCTGCCGGGGCCCCTGTGGGTAGTGGAATGGATAACCCCGCCCACCCTGGCACCTTGAGGGCAGTAGGCGGTGGGGAGGGGAGTGGGGAGCGGGTGCTCACCAATGGCCTGCCCGCCCGTTCCTCCCTGCAGTGGGCCACCACCATTCTGGACATCGAGCGTTCCTTCCCCGTGTTCCTGAGGAAGGCCTTCCGCTCTGGCGAGATGGTGACCGTGGGCAAGAGCTCAGACGGCACCCCAGACCGCAGGTGGTGCTTCAGGTGAGGCAGGGCAGAACCATCCTGCGCAGATGGAGCCTCCTTATGCTTTCTACCCATTGCAACTTCCCAAGCCACTGAGTCCCCGATGGGCCCGAGTGGAGTTCGGTGCTGTTGGGTGATGTTGGGCCAGTCGGTTTACTTCCCAGCCTCTGTTTCTTTATCTCTGAAATGGGGAAGATGATAGCACCCCCCCCCCCCCCCCCCGCCCAGGCCAGCCGTGCGGATCAGATGCCTTAGCACGTGAGGGAAGCCCAGCTAGCACCCCATGCGCATTGAGTTGTCCACATGGCTCCTCTGTCCCTCGCTGGGGGGACAGCAGGGACCTGCAGGCATCATCTTCTACTGACAAAACAACGGGTGCACTTCAGTGCTTCGGCAGAAAGGGGAAACTGAGGAATGAGCCTCCTGGACTTGGGCCATTACCCGGGATGCACGGGGAGAGCCACCTTCTCAGGGGAACCCCTGGGCGACTCTTTTCTTTTAAGGTGACTCTTTGTAAAGCCATTGCCGGCATAGAGCACAACCCTCCTGTTTGGGGTCAGGCAAAGCCAGCGTCCTCCTCTGTGAAGTGGGGACGATGACAGCACCCACCCCGCGGGCCAGCCAGCCGGTCCTGTTCTGTTCGGCTCCAGAGCTCAAATCCGGACTCCGATTTGTCAGCTTTGTGGCCTCGCGGGAACAGCGTTCAGAAACCTCAGTTCGCTGTAAAGCGAGGGGAGTGGATGGATCTTCCTTGCTGGGTCGTAGCACGCAGAAATTGCCCGAAATATGGAAGTCGAATGAAAACAACAAAAAGTCACTTTGAAAGGGGAGAAGCGTACTGAGCCAGTTCGGGCCCAAGAGGCTGCCTCCTGCCTTTGCCGGGGAGAGAGCGTCAGGAAGGAGGGTGTCCACTGCAGATGAAGGGATAAGCACAACGGGGTGCATCCAGAGGAAGTTCAGGACGCTCTGGACCTTGAAGACATGATGCCACGTGAAAACAACCAGGCACAGAAGGGCACACAGTGTACGATTCCATTTACATGAAATGTGCAGAATAGGGAAATCTACAGAGACAGAAAGCAGAACACGGGGTACAGGGGTTATGGGGGCCGGCGGGGCATGTAGTGGGAGTTACTGCTTCCTGGGTACAGAATTTCTGTGTGGGGTGATGGGAATATTGGAACTAGATAGCGGTGATGGTAACGCAAGCCTGGGAATATAGTTAGTCCACTGAAGTGTAGACTGAAAAAGGGATCAAAAGGCAAACGTTATGTTATGTGTATTTTACCAGAAGTTTTAGGAAAAGGAGGAGGATGTGCTGGGGGGGCTGGAGCAGGGCGGCTGCCTGGGGGTGGGGAAGGGGTGCCGTCTCGGCGGGGGCTCCCCCCCGAAACCCTTTGTCTGCTGTGGCCCCGGCAGGGTGGACGAGGTGAACTGGTCTCACTGGAACCAGAACTTGGGCATCATCAATGAGGACCCGGGCAAGAGCGAGAACTACCAGTACTATGGTTTCTCGCACACCGTGGGCCGGCTCCGGAGGGGTGAGTGCAAGCGGGCGGGGAGACTCGGGGGTGCAGAGCGGGGGGCCCTGGTCATCCTCATCCCCGATTTGCTCTGAGCTGTCCTCTCCCCTTTCTGGGACTCGCCGCTCGCATCTATAGAATGGGAGGGCATGATGGGCTGGCTGTGGCCTTCGCTGCTTGTGCATCCCTGGGATCCGCTTCCTCTACGCCGAGTGCATGAGAGGCCGCACACAGGACATGGGCCCTCAGGCATTGTGCCTTGAGCTTGAATTCTGGCTCTTCCATTTACTGCTGTGTGTTCCCGGGCGGCGCCTTGACCTCTCTGAGCCCCAGTTTCCGTGTCTATAACGATGGGGATAAGCATACCTGCCCCTTCAGAGCACTACGGAGCGCCCGGTACACAGAAGGTGCTCGGTGTGTACGCGCACGTTCTCTGTTTACCCTCATCCTTCCCTCCGTCGTGCTCACCACAGATCGGTGGTCCTCGGTGGTGCCGCGCGTGGTGGAGCTGAACAAGAACTCAAACCCAGACGACGTGGTGGTGCCTCTGGACAACATGGGGACCCCCAGCTGCGACGGCCACCAGCAGAGTTACCCCCCCAAGTGGAGGACAGATGCCGCTCCCCTCTAGGGGCTGTGGGCGGGGCAGGGTCTCTGGCCTGCCCTCCAGCCCCGTCCCCCCACCCACCTGTTTCTACTGCACCCGCATTTCAGTGGTGCCTCCCAGGGCATCCCCCATGTGCTCCCTTGACCCCCAGAGGCGAGGGCCGGGCGGAGATGAAGGGGAGGCCCCAGGACCCTCTGGTCCCCAGGCTGCCGCCCCCCCGCCCCCCAGCTCTGCCTCCCCACCTGGGCCACCAGGCTCCTGGCTGCCTGTCTTACTCCCATGGAGTCACATAAGCCAATGCCAGGGCCTCTCTGTCCCAGGGGGCCCCGACACCTGCCTCTCCATTATTTATTTGCTCTGCACTCAGGAAAGTGGTGTGATCCCTGCCCCCAAATGGAACCTGGGCCGAGGCCTCAGGACCTCATTCCAGGTCACTGCTGGCCAGCCCCCAGCCCCAGCCGGCGCCCTGGGCTGCGCACAGCACCCTGCGCAGCAGCGGGGTGGCTTTGCTGTGGGGCCGGGGCCCTAGGGCGTGGGGCCGCGCCTGCGGTGTGTTCTGTAAAGGGTCTGGGATTTGTCGGTGCTCAATAAATGCGCATTCACTGATGGTGAAGATGGTAGGGATGATGGTGGGGGGGGAGCGGTAATGGGCGTGGGGATGACAGCCACGAGGCGGGGGAGCTGAGAGATGCTGGTGGGGGCGGGGATGAGAAGGAGGAACAGTAGCAGTGACCAGGGTGGCGCGAGGGTGGCGGTTGGAAGCTGGGCTCTGGGCGGCGGCGGTAGTGTGAGCCTAAGGGACGTGGGCGAGCTGGAGAGGACAGAGACTTGCAGGGAAGGGGCGAGGAGTCACGCGGGCTGAGGGGGGGGCGGCGATCATGCTGGGCGGGAGAGGAATGTTAGTAGGGGGAGAGAACAGAGGTGCGGGGAGAGTCATGTTGGCAGGAAGGAATAATGGTGCGATAGAGCAATGCCGGCAGGGGAGAGTAATGTTGGTGAGGGGAAAGTAATGGTGGAGGAGTGTAATGCTGACGGGGAAGAGTAATGTTGGTGTGGGAAAGTAATGATGAGGAAGAGGAATGTTGGTGGGAAAGAGTAACAGCGGGAGAGAAATGTTAGTTGGAAGCGTAATGTGGGTGAGAAAGAGTGATGGTGGGGAGAGAAATATTGGTGGAACATAATATTGGGGGGAGAGTAAGATTGGTGGAAAGGGTAAGGTTGGTTGGGGAGAGTAATGTTGGTGGAGGGAGAGTAATGCAGGTGGGAAGAATAATGGCGGGTGAGAGTAATATTGGTGGAAAGTAATATTGGCGGGAGAGTAATATTGGTGGAAAGAGTAAGATTGGTTGGGGAGAGTAATGTTGGTGGAGAGAGAGTAATGCAGGTGGGAAGAATAATGGCGGGCGAGAGTAATGTTGGTGGGGGGAGAGTAATGGTGTGGGAAGAGTAATATTGGTGGAAGGTAATATTGGGGGGAGAGTGATATTGGTGGAAAGAGTAAGATTGGTTGGGGAGAGTAATGTTGGTGGAGGGAGAGTAATGCAGATGGGAAGAATAATGGCGGGCGAGAGTAATATTGGTGGAAAGTAATACTGGTGGGAGAGTAATATTGGTGGAAAGAGTAGGATTAGTTGGGGAGACTAATGTTGGAGTGAAGAGAATGATGATGGTGGTTCTTTTTTCTCTCTTTATAAGGGAGGAAACCTTTCCCCGAATGACCTCCCCTCTTGTATCATTGGCCAGAATAGGGTCACGTGTCTCCTGCTTCAGCCGGCGGGAAGCAGCAGTGTCCTAAAGCAGAGGGACACTTGGAGAAAGAGTGTCCCCAGCCAGGAATCCCTCTTGCCTGGGCGGGCCCACTAGGGTCTGCTTGCTACGGGGCTTTTTCCCCCCCGACGCCCAGCCGCACCCCAGCGGCTTTCTTCCATCACTTGCCAATCTCTGTAACAGAGAAAGCCTGAGGCTCAGGACCTCGGAAAGGCGGAGCTGGCACCGGGGATGGCATTGGCTTCCCCTAGCCCACGGGGACCGAGAATGGGGGACGCTTACCGCGGGAAGTTGCAAGGTTGGTACCTGTGCTAGACTGTGTCCACGGCCCCAATTCCCCACTCTTCCCTTTGTCCGTGCCTTTGCGAGATAACCTCATGGTGTTCTCCCACTGTGGGCAAAGCATAATTTTGCATCCCCGGCTTGGCCGTGAGGTCTGTTTTCATCACCGCATGCCAGCGGACATGCCTGGGCTAGCCCCCCCGGGGAGGAGGATGGGAGGAGATCTGTGGAGCCTGGGTGAGATCAGAGGAACCCTAAAGATGCATGAGAAGAATGGGTTTTTTTATGCCGATGAGTTTTTTGTGATTTAAGCGCAAGCATCGATGTTATGGCAATAGCTAGCGGATGCAGACTGTCCACCGCGCCCCACGTTTTAGATGAGGAACCCCAGGCTCAGAGAGGTGAAGACTCTTGCCCAGGGCACCTGGCTGGGGATTTGAACCCAGGTGTTCTGTGCCCGCAGAGCCCATCCTGGAGAGAAAACACTGATCCCTGAGGGTGAGAGGTGACAAGGCCAGGTCACTTTTGCCCTGAAGACCCTGGCTGTCGCCTGCTGTCTTGGCTGAGCCCTGAGACTGTCGGCTCCCATTTAGAACCCTCTCTCTCTTTGAACATACCCCTAACTTTATTCCAACCCGGATTTCTTATTATGTGCGTGTATGTGTATTTAATAATGATAAAGCACTTGTATGTCATATTTGACAGGAGAGCTTTTTTCATCTCAAGTTCAAAGCACTACTGGGAAATAATTAGTGCTACCAGAGTCAAAAACAATGGGACCCCATCAGAAAAGACAGTCTCAGAAACTCTCAGATCTTAATTGAACAATTACCTCTTATGCCTATGAATACTTCATTATTACATGCCCTGTTATTATTAGCTGTTATTATTGTTTTAGATGAATGCTGGGGATTTTTTAAAAATCAAAAGCCATTTTCAACCACACTGTTCATCTCCCCAGAACGCACGCGTCTGACATTTCCGAATGTAATGATGCCGTAGCCGGCAGTCTCCACGCCTCGCCCAGACGACCGTGTGTTCTGATCGTTTCAGTTGTTTGGACGGAGCCATTAAATACTCCAGGCCCCTGTTCCTACTGTTATCAATTTTTGGCTCCCTGGTGAAAGCATTCGCATGAGAATCAAGCACCCCCTACCTTTTATTTTCTAGGAGTTCAAAGCCACCGTGGACAATGGGGAGATCTTTGTTCGCCCAAGCTTATGAGTTGAAGAGTAGGGGTAGTGGTGGAGGCAGAGGACGGGATGGAAGGGGTGCTGGCAGCGGAGACCCAAGCCCAGGGAGGGAGAGCGGGCTCGGCATCTTCTGGTCTCGGGGGGAATCCCAGAAAGGAGGAAGCAGGTGAACACGGAGTGTTAGGCGTTGTGCTCAGGGTTCTGCATTCACGTCTCAGGAACCATGTTTGGGAACTGACAGACAGGTGTTTGGTGCCTTTCCAGAAGTCACGTGCCCTCTTCTTTCTCCACAGCACCCGTTTAGTTCAGAGTTCTTCACTCTGTTCTTCCAGTCATGGGCTCCCCTGAGCCAACCACTGTGATTCTGTTTCCCTTACTAGGGATTGGTAGAGGAATGGCCATGTGAACCAGTTCTGACCTATAAGACAGAAGTCGGCTGAAGGAAGAGGGGGCTTCTGGGAAAATAAGGGCAATCTAGGAAGACACTGTCTTCTCCTTTGCTGGGCACTCTCAGGTGTGTGATGCGATGCCTGGAACGGCAGCAGCCATTTTGTGACCATAAAGGGGTTTAGTGGAATAGAAGGATGAGAAAGGGTCTTCGATGATACCGTCGAGCTGCTGAATTAACCAACCCTGGGGCCGCCCTACCTTAAGGCTTCTTATGATTGAGATGATCATTTTTCTTTCTCATTTAACAACCGAGTCAGGGTTTCTTGATACTTTGCCCAAATCAGAATACATTTTTATCACAATTTTACAGATGAAGAAAGTGAGACCCCATGAAGTGAACACCCTTGCCTAAGAACACGCAGCTTAGATGTGGTGGAGTCAGGATTTGCCCCCTCTGTCTTAGGAGGAGAACCCTTCTAGGAGGTTGGCGGGATTTTTTTTTTTTTCCTTAGTGTTTTGGCCTTTCCAGAGCATGTGCACATTCCATTTCTCCATGGTAACATCTGTGATGGCTTCTAGCAGGAAAGGACAGAGGAGTTTGGGTGGAAGTGGGACTTGAATCCAGGTGCCCAGATCCAGGTGCTCAGTGACATCAGAGAGGCCCGCTTGCTCTTAGCCCCCCTCGTTTTGGGACGCATCCACTGGATCCCACACAGCAGCCTTTGGCTGGAGCAGGGTGGGACTGCGGATCCTGGAGATTGGCCACCAGGGGCCGCTGTGGTCACACCCGGGGGCCTCCTCAGAGGAGGCCAGAGGGAACTTGGAAGCAGCCAATTTAGTTGGGAAGAACCCCTAGCTGAGCTCCCCATTGGGTATGTGCCCAGGCTGTAAGACTCGGGAAGTCCCGCACCTCCCAACAACGAGAGAAGGAGAGAAGGTGGCCCAGATCTGCCTGGGGAGAGTCTACACCTAGTTGCTGTGTGCCCTCAGGCAAGTTGCCTTCCCTCTCTGAACCTCACTTTTGTCATTTTCAAAATAGGGGTACTCACTCCCACCTGTTGAATGAAGTCTTCCCCTCTCTTCTTGGGGGTCCTTTCCCCTCTTTGGGCCTAGCGCAACACGGTGGACAAAGACCAACACGGATGTGGTGGCCCCAGAATTGAGGCCCAATGACTCCAGGCCAGGGTTGGATTCCAGCCGTTGCTCTGCCACAAATTCATTAGGAGTCTTTGTGCTGCAACCGGGGAAAACTGAGATCTGCACATCACCAGAGAGAAGGACTTACTCAGTTTCCCTAAATGCAGTACAAGAGGTAGGAGTCAGTGTTTCCTGAAGTATTTGTTCTTTGGGATATTAGTGGATAGAAACAAAAACTTAGGTAATCAAAAAAGTTAGGGAGGGCACCTGGACAGCTCAGTCGGACTCTTGGTTTTTGGCTCAGGTCATGATCTCACAGTTCATGAGTTCGAGCCCCGCGTTGGGCTCCACGCTGACACTTCGAGTCTGCTTGGGATTCTCTGTCTCTGCTGCTCCCTTGCTCGCGAATGCGACTCTCTTCTCCCTCTCTCTCAAAAATAAACAGGGGCACGTGGGTGGCTCAGTCAGTTGAGCATCCAACTTCAGCTCAGGTCATGGTCTCACAGTTTGTGGGTTTGAGCCCCGCGTCGGGCCCTGTGCTGACAGCTCAGAGTCCGGAGCCTGCTTCAGAATCTGTGTCTCCCTCTCTCTCTGCCCCTCCCCTGCGGATGCTCAGTCTCTCTCTCTCTCTCTCTCTCAAAAATAAATAAACATTAATAAGCATCCGACTTTGGCTCAGGTCATGATCTTGCAGTTCGTGAGTTCTAGCCCCACGTCGGGCTCTGTGCTGACAGCTCCGAGCCTGGAGTCTGCTTCGGATTCTGTGTCTTCCTCTTTCTCTGCTCCTCCCCCCCGCTCACGCTCTGTCTCTGCCTCTCAAAAATGAATACACTTAAAAAAAATTAAAAATAAACAAACATTGAAAAAAAGAACTAAAAAAAAGTTAGGGAAATGCTGGGTTAAAAGGATAGATACTTTGCCTGAAGGACTTTTCAGAGCCTTTAATATGCTAATATGATTTGGGCGTCTCCAAGGTAGAGGGAGAGGGATGCATCTGTTTTTGGACCTCTTTTTACATGGAAACGCACTTTCCAAGGTGAAAGCAGCTGGAGTAGGTGATGACAGAAATAACACACCTAACTTTGGGGGCATCTTCTCTAAAGCGGACTCTGTTCCCTAGGGGACTTGGCCACCTGTTTCCTATGTTCAACCGCACACGGTGATAATGCGGTAATACCAGTCTCTTTACAGTGGAGAAATAGGCAGCTCAGAGAGGGGTGGTCACTTGCCAAAGGCCACATGCTCATGAGGGGCAGTGTCAACCTTGGAACCAGGTCTGTCTGATCCTCTAACCGCTAGACCCCACTGCCCTCGGGCAGGTCCCTCTCACAGGGCCCATTTGCCCTGTCATTCTGATCACACATCACCTGGTGATATCCCGTCCTTCAGATGCCACGACCTCCTCCTTTGACAGATCTGGAATCGAGGCCACACAAGTCCCCCCAGAGTCTCCTATGGAGTGGAAAGGTTACTGAAGCCAGTTTCCCGGCCTCCTCCCCTCCCGCCACCACAGTCCTAGTGAGCTGGCCGTGCTGGTGATTTAAACAGAAATCCTTCAGTCCACCCGCCCCCCTAGCTGGGCTCCACCTTCCAGGCCCGCGCAGGGGGCCGGTAGGACCACCAGGGCCCTTTAAGGGAGCCTGGGATGCGCAGGCGCAGTGGGACAGGGTGCACGTGTGGGGGCGGAGTCTCGGCGCAGCTGGAAGCCCTAGCGTAGGTTCGAGGTCGCTGGCTGCTGCCTGGCAAGTTCAGGGGTTGACGTGGTCTCAGGTTCCCCTCTCCAGAAGTGGGGAGGGGCTCTGAAGGCTGGCACATGGGTCCAGAAAGCACAGAGCTTCCCGGAAAGGTGAGTGTCCCCTGTACCGGACCCTCTACTGAAATATTTGCCCAGGCTCTCAGGCCCCTCACGGGCAGCTCTGGAGTCTGTAAGATGGGGTGGTCTTGTAGCCCTTGTTAATGAAGTAAGTGCTAATAATCCTCGAAGTTCCGTGCCAGCCACGTGTGGCTACCGCGTGGGACAGTTCAGCTCTCAGGGGTGTGAGCCCACAGCAGGAGGAGGAGCCTGGGGTCGCCAGGAGGGGCTTGGAGACAGGGAAGGGCTTGCACAAGCTCTGGTTGGGGAGGGGGGGGGGGCAGACAGAGGGCAGATTGTCCCCTCTGCCCCTTCACCCAGCACCACACCCTGCAGCCGGCAGTGGGGGCCCCAAGGCTGGACCTTTGTGCTGGAGCCCAGGGGGCCACATCTGGGGCTTGGTGGTAGTTTATTGTTCTCCGCAAAGCGCGGCAGGTCAGAGGTCAGACTCTGAATCAGACAGGCCTGGGGTCGATCCCAGCCGCTTCGGCCTCAGCTGACGCTGGGCAAAGCGATTGCCCTCCCTGGGGGCGTCACTAGCCTCACCTGGGACACTGGGACGTGCACCTGTATCGTGGTGAATGGTCGTGGCGACTAACACCGTTTAGCACCGAGCCTGGTGACTAGTGTGTCTGGGGTGACTGTGGGCCCTTGGTGATTGTAGCGTCGATGGTAACGTCGTGGTCGCCTGCACTGCGAGGCGATGATATAAAGGGCAGGGCTGCGGCATGTCAGCATGGTGATTCTGGAAGGCTCTTCGCGCTCAGCTAGTTCAGCTCCTGGGAAGAAGGAGCCTGGCCAAGGCGCGGGGGGGAAGCCGGTGCTAGGGCAGGGCCAGAACCCCAGCCGGACCCTGGGGCCCGCCCCAGTCTGTCTGTGCCACGTGCCCCCACCGCCCACGGCGCAGGCCCCGCCCCACAAAGGTGGAGCCTTTCCCGGATAGGAGGCGGGTCCTCAATCTGCAATTCCAGCATCTCCAAATGCAGGGACCTGGCTCGGCCTGTGGCTCCAGGCTTGCCTCCGTGTGCTCCCCTGATGCCCCTGGCCGTGGGCCCAGGACGTGGGGACCTGGGCTACCGGGAGATCACATCACGTTGGTGCGGAGGCGGCCCCTGGGAACAGCTGAGCCACAGGCCGACACCCAGCCCTGAATCTAGCCCTAGACCCTGTCCCTCTGCCCCTCTCCAAGTTCCAGAACGGTGCTTTCGTGTTCTTGAATTCCCTCGCTGGTCCAGGGTCACTCGGAGGAGCAAAGCTCCGACTCCAGCCTGCTTCTAGCTCCCTCCAGAGGCTGGGCCTTCTGGGCTGCCCACCTCCAGGGACCTCCCGGACACGGCGCGGCCCCAGGCGGGCTGCAGCTCTGCGTGAGGGCGGAGGCTGCCCGAGCCCGGGTGCGGGGCCTGACGCTCCCCTCCTGTCGGTCCGCCAGGCCATCCTCAGGTTCTGCGTTCTCATCCCGTAAGATGGGGATGACTTTGTTGCATACGTACCTGATGCAGCTGCTGTGAGACTCCCATTTCGGGAGGTCAGAAGAGCTCTTTGTCAACTGCTCTCTGCTTCCCACTTATGCTCACCCCCAGCGGCCTGCCTGGCAGTACTTTCTCAGTTTGTCACCAGCAGGACCCCGGGGCTGCTCCCCAGGGCATGACAGTGATGTGCGGAAGGGCCTGGGTCCCGCCCTGGCACCCAGGTGGGGCTCTGAGCATGGGAAGGGAGGCCTGCATCAAACGAACTGGGGGTGGGGCTCCTGGGGGCTCAGTCAGTTAAGCGTCCCACTTGGGCTCAGGTCATGATCTCATGGTTCATGGGTTCAGGCCCTGTGTCGGCTCTCTGCTGTCAGCACACAGCCCGCTTCACAAACTCTGTCCCTCTATCTGCCTCTCCCCTGCTCGCTCTGCCTCTCAAAAATAAATAAGCTTAAAAAAAATAATTTAAAAACTTAAAAAGAAATAACAACAAAAACAAACTGGGGGCTCCCCAGGTCCCCCAGGCTAGATGGCGGGCTCCCCTGCCCGGGGAGAGGGCAGAGACAGGATGTGAAAAAGAGTCCATGCTGTGGGATCCAGACCCCAACTTTTCAGAATTGCTGTGTGACCTTAGGCAGGTCACCTAACATCTCTGAGCCTCGGTTTCTTCCTCTCAGACACCTACAAGGATGTGGCGAGGCTCCAGTGAGATACAGTGTGTATGAACACGCCCAGCACAAAGTTAGGTGCCTGATGAATGCCAAGTGTCCCGGGGTGGGGGAGTCTGTAGATCTCCAGGCGCCGGGGCCTGGAGTGGGTGTGTGCCGGGGCTGGCCAGGGAGAAGGTCACTGCCACAGCCACTTTGGCCTGCGCACGGCCATACTGCCCCGTGGACGCTTGGAGCGGGTCAGGCACAGGGGAAAAGCTGGGAAGGCATCTCGTGACGCAGGGAGACACCATCCCCAGACCACCTCGGCACCATTCAGGGAACGAGCCAAGGGGCCCGGGCTTGGTTCTGTCTCAGCCGCTCTGTAGACCGGTCGCCGGCCACGACCCAGCGGCCTTCCGCCTGTGTGCGGACATGTAAACGGGGTAAATGACGGTGTCTACCTTGAAAGAGCTGGAAAAGGAAATGAAACACTGAATGCAGAGTGGCCGGCGGGTGCCAGGAGGTTCCTGGCCTGCTTCCTCAGGGCTCCAAGCCCGGTCGGCAGCGGGGGAGACAGCCCGTTTTACTCCTGAGGGAGGGAGGGAGGGAGGGAGGGAGGAGAGAACAAAACAATTCCACAGCTGAGACACCATCTGTGTTTTCCTTTTTTTTTCTTTCTCTTCGTTTTTAAAACAATATAGTGCAGACTGCACTTCTCACAGTAGAATATAATGGTCAATTTTAGTATAAAAAAAAAACATTCTCAGAGATTTGTAAATGCACTTAGTGCTCGAACAGGCCTTGGAGAGATACAGTACCGCTTCCGGAGTGCCAGAGGGGCCGGGACTTGGGGACCGAAGAGGGGGCTCCTTGCCTGCCTCCCCATGGTGTGGGGTGGGCCTTGGAGGGCAGCTTGCAGGAAGGGCGTTGGATTGGGTCTCCCGGTTAAAACCAGTAGGTTGCCTCTCACTGGCTCTGAGGAGAACCCCTGAGGAAGGCAGGCCAGGGTCCCTCTGACTGGTGTCTAAGGTGGCAGGCCCACCGTCAGCCCCTGTGGTGCCTTTGTGCGAATAGGAAAATGGCGCCCCTTCCTCAAGATTCAGAAAACTGCCGTAATAAATATACACGTCTAGGATGCAAATGGTGTCTCCTTGGACGAGGTGCCCTTGTGCGGTGCACAGCCTGTACAGCCGTGCCCAGCAGCCCTGTAAGATGTGGAGAGAAAGGGGATGGTGGTAGTACGGGGTCTGGGGGGTGGGGATGGGGGTGTAATTCTGTTTGGGGAAGAAATGGGAGGAGGGAAGGAGAATCTAGAGGAGGAGGAGCAGGGGGACTGGTGGTCCTTGGAGCCTCTCTCAGAGTGGTCTTCACTTGGATTGGCCAGTGGGGGACACTGTAGGCCCTGTGACTTCCTATACCCCCTCTCTGCTCCTTTTCCAGGAGACGGGGAGCCCGTGGGGGGAGGAGCTCTCTGACCCGTGGGGGCTGCTCTGACCCCACCCTGACTCTGGACCATCACATTTCCTCCTGTGTCCCCCCGTGGCCTGAGCCCCTCTCTTGGGAAAGCCAGCAAGAACCATTCCTGTTTTAAAGTGGTTTCTCTCTCCCTGCCTCTGCCAGCTTGGATGGAGGAAGTGGTGGACGTCAGTGGTGGTCCTGGGCCCTCCCCGTGTCCTCGGGCAGCCGATAGCAGGGAGGGGCCTTGGGGAGAAAGGTGGCCCCGCCACTCCCCATCAGGTGGCCGCACGGCAGCAGCCTGCCCGGCTTCCCTGTGGGCACCCACGGGCACTCGGGCACAGGGCGAGGCTGGGCGCCCCTGTGCGCCGCCCACCCTGCTCTGCGGCCTGCCTTCCCGCTCGACGCCCTGTCCGTCTGTCCACGCGTCCGCCGGGCAGGCCTTATCTGTAGACGGGCAGGCGGATGTGGGCGTGCTGGTGGTCGAGCAGCCGGGGCACAGCCACGGTCTCGTAGCCCTTGCCCAGCATCTGCTCCTTGATGCAGGGCGGCCGGATGTCATTGATGAGATACTCCAGCGACTGCAGGCTGCTGCTCAGCACGGCCGTGTTGCACACGCTCTTGCTGGGCAGGCCCGAGAGGGCCTCCACGGGGGGGCCCGCCAGCTCCCGGGGCGCCCCCGGCCCCAGCTCCGTGATGGCCACGGCCGCCGCCGGGTTGTAGCAATCGCTGGTGGGAGTCACCAGCACGCTGTTCCAGGGGGCGGCGAAGTACTGGCCCACGGTGAAGCCGGTGGGCAGCCCCATGGCGCAGCTGAGGGGCGACCCGCTGGCCCGCTCGTACACCCGCCCCCCGCACGCCTCGGGGGACTTGCTGGCCGCCGTGCCGCCGCTGTAGGCCCTCAGCGGCTGGGGTGGGGGTGGGGGCGGCTTCTGCGGCCACAGCAGGTAATCCAGGCCCCCGTCGGCGTACCCTGCAGGCTTGGTGGCCCCAGCCAACGTCGAGGCCGCCGTGCCGCCCTGGCCCAGCTCGGCACCTTTCCGGCAGTCGGGCAGGCCGGCGGCAGCAGCCGAGTAGGCCATGCCGGGGAAGCTGGGCACGGGGCCGTGCTTGGCCGGGCTGGGGTGGGGACCGGCTACGGCCTGGCAGGCGGCAGGCGCGGCGCCCGGGGCCTGGCACTGCTGGTTGAGCTGGTAGAGGATGCTGTGGATGGAGGGCAGGTTGGAAGGCGGCAGGGGCAGGCCGCGGCCAGGCAGGGGGATGACGGAGGCGGCGGTGGCGGCGGCCGCGGGCAGGCCGGGTGGTGGGGCGGGTGCCTCGGGCGGCTTGGGGTAGGCCAGGGGCCCCAGAGTGCTGGGCGCCGGGTAGGGCGCGATGCCCACCTGCACGGCAGCTGGTGACAGCTTGGTCCGCTTGCCCTCGGCGCTCTTGAGCACGCTTTTGGCAGGCCCGGCAGGCGCGGCGCTGCCGGAGGAGGAGACGGCGGCCTTGACAATGGCCAGCAGGCCCTGGTAGCCGGCGGCGTGCTGCGGGTAGGGGCTGTAGCGCTGGCCGCTGGTGTCATAGCCGTTGACCGTGCGGCCCAGGTGCTTGTGCTGGGGCACCCGGATGTTGGTGGGGAAGATCTTGATGGACAGCGGGCTGTTGGCCACCTTCTCGGCATAGGCGTCCAGCTCGGCCGGGCTCGGGTAGCGGGACGAATGCATGGAGCTGGCGGCCGTCTCGCCTGCGGAGACAAGCGGAGAGGAAAGCACAGGTGAGGGCTGACCCCGCGACCCGTGGAGGCGGTGTGGCCACAGCCCTGCCACTCCCTCCTCTGGGTCCCCATTTGCCCCCTCGCCCCTCCGTTTGTCCCTTCCAAACCCCAGAGCTTCGCCTTGGGTGTAAGGTACAGAAAGCAAACTGCATGCATCGTAAGCTGAGCTTTCACGGACGGAACGCGCTGGGCCGAGCGATGGGTCACTGCCGGTCCCCCCAGAGTGTCGCCTGCGACTCTGCCCAAGCGCACAGCCGTCCTGACTTCCGATGGCAGCGTCTGTACACGCAGGCTGGAATCCCGCCAGGCGTCCTTGGCCGCATCGGCCTCTGCCACCCAAGGTGTTTTGTGAGGTTCACTCAGGTGGCCGTGGTTCGCGCTTCCTCACGGCCGTGTGGTACTCGTGTGGACTCCTCCTTCCTGCTGCTGACGGCATTTGGGTGGTTTCCAGTTTGGGGCTGACACACACACACTGCCACGCTTCCTGGTGTACAAGTACCCAGTGAGTTCTCTTGGGACTTTGCCTGGGACGGGGATTCGGGGCAGGTGAACCTGCAGCTTCAGGAGAAGACGCCCCATGCTTTGCCAAGGAGCCTGTGCCGGGCCATGCTCCCCCGGCGGAAAACAGGAGTTCTGGGGGCTCCGCACCCTCACTGATGCTTGGCGCCCCGTCTTCACACCACACTGGTGGCAGGCCCTTCCTCCTAGTTCTTCGTCATCCTCTCTGCGCCTCCCTTGGCTCATCTGTAAAATGGGATGATGGCCACCTGCTGACCTCTATGGGATAGTTAAATGTGTTGCTATGTGAACAGAGCCCAGCACAAGGCCTGGGACAGACAGGAGCTGCTCTGTTGGCTTTCGTCGGTTGCTCACATGACCTGCCTTGATCAGCAGGCAGGGGAGGAGGGGTTTTAGCCACAGTGGCTGCCCGTCCCATCCCCAAGTCTGCCTGTCACCTACAAGGCCAGGGTGGTAACCACTGCCTCTTCTTCGCGCTGTCATTGTGGGGCCGGAGGCTGCACTTTGTGTGACAGGCTGACCGTCCTACCGGCCACCGTCCTGGGGGAGGTGGGCTGCTGGTGGGCAGACCCCCCTTTTCCATCCAGAGCCCCTCCCCGGGGCCTGAGACATTCCTCAGTGCTGCCCAGGACCCTCCCGAGGTGGGGAAAGGAGGGTGGGGCAGGGGTGGGCTGTGGGAGACAGATGGGAGGTCTCCGGATTTTAGAGCTGGCTGGCCTGAGTGGAGTCCTGCCTGGTTGTGGGGCTTTGCGGCTTGCCTGACCGAGCCTCCCCACCTGTGAACCGGGGATCATGATTGTGTCAGTTGTGCAGGGTGGCCTGGAGTGTTGGCTGCCAAAGGGGGTGAGACACACAGTCGGAGTTGGGAGATGGTCACCTGTCTAGGTCCTGGGGCGAGGGGCCCCTCCCTACAAGGTCTCTGCAGCACACTGCCTTTCTCCTGCCTCGTGACACCCTTGGGGCCCACCGGTGACTCCCGGGGGAACTTGAGAATGGGGTGCCTCAGTTTCCTCATCTGTAAAACGGGAGGTGATACTGCCATGAACGCTGCCTCCCAGGGTGGCTGCGAACTTTCAGGAGTTGCGCGTGGTGGAGTACGGGCAGCATCGGGTGCTCTCCGAGTGGGAGTGTTGACGCCCTCCCCATCTGCTTGGGATGAGGGCCGTCCTGGGGGCGGAAGGGCAGGGGCTCAGGCTGCCCTTCCTTCCGGCCAGCCTGGGGGGTCCTGGCACTGTGGCTGGAGTGGAGTGCAGACCCCACCTGCCCATCCCTTGAAGGTCTCACCCCACATCCCATCCATTCAGAGCCTCACCCCTGAGCCCCTTGTTGGGCTCACAGCCGGTCGGAGCAAGACACGTGCTGTGATGGGAAGGCTAAGGCATTTGGGGATGGGGCAGGGGCCTCACCCAGCAGGGCTCTGGAAAGCGAGACAGCTTTCTGGAAGAAAGGGCATCCCAGTGAAGGCGATGTCAAAAGGGGCGAGGAGAGGGGAGAGCAGCATATTTCAGGCAGAAGAAACAGCACAGGCAGAGGTCCAGAGGTGAGGAAGCACGTCCTGAGTGAGGAACTGTAAGTAATGTGGAATGAGAGCAGAAGCCCGGATCAGGCGTGTGGAAGAGGAGAGACAGGCGGCCTGGAGGGCAGGGGGCCAGTGCAAAGGGGCCTCCTCGCCGCAGGGCAGGGGAGGGGTGGGGCACACATGCGTGTTGCAAAGGTCATTCCCTTCTGCCCTAAGGTGCAGGAATGTGGTCTGACCTGGGCAGGGCAGCAGGGAGGGAAGAGGCAGGCGGCACTCAGCATGCCAAGGAGACTAGGGGAGTGCCCCTTCATCCCTCGGGCCTAATCCGGGGCCCGGCAGGTGGAGCTGACCCCTGGCTGGCCACAGGCCCGCATCCTGACCCTGCCTGGGGCAGCCCCCTCCCTAAGTGGCCTAAAATAAACTCGGTGTGGAGAATGGAAATGTCACTTTGGCCAACGGGGGAATCTTTCTCTGAGATTGGATTTAAACTACATTATACAAGCAATTTCATGGGCACTTAGCGCCGCTCGGAGAGTCCCGCAAAAAAGGGACCAGCTCTTCATTTACCAGCCATAAATCAGCAGTTGCTATAATGAGCACAAAAATGTCACTTTTATGCAATTTTACAGATGAACAAAACTGGTGAAATTAACTGTGGTAACCTACTATAGTCAGCAAAAGCGGCTGCCGGGGAAAAAAAATTATATCTGTATGTATTTTTGTTCCTCTTAAACCCTCTTCCCAAGCAGGTTTCTGCCATTGTGGTGTGAAAACTCATTTGTCCTCACCATTATACTTTCATTTGGAGTTTATCTTGAGTATCCAATGAGCCACCAACTGTGAAAATGATTAAATCTACAAAATCTATCTAATGGATGGAATAAATTAGGTGTTTAAAACCTTTAAGAAGAAGAAGAGAGCGGGGCGGGGGGTGGGGGGTTGGGAATAAGTACTGCCTGTTACTGGTTCCCATTCACTGAAATGAGGAGCCCATCTGCCCCCCTGCTGGCCATTAGGGCTCCAGGAGGGTGGGCTGGTCCCTGCAGCACTTGGGGGAGTGGATGGAGCCTGCCCTCTGGTGAGCACGGAGCATGCGCTAGACTCTGGGCCTACGGCTTTTCTTGACGTCTCATTTGGAGCACCTGACCACTCAGAAGTGAGCGGTGGTCCCCACTTTACAGATGAGGCAGCAGACGAGTCAAAGCATTCGGCAGACAGCCACCAAGATGTGCCACACCCCTCTGCATCACTATCATCTCTTGGTACTCATGCCCGTGTGCTGCTTCCCCCCCCCCCCCCCGCCCCCAAGTGGGGCTGACCCAGGTGACCCGTGAGGTCCTGTGGACCCAGCCAGGGCCAGATCACGGAGGCACTGTGGCTTCCTCCTCACTCACCCGGATCGCTTGCTGTGGGGGAAGCAGCCCACGGGGGAGATGAACGGGGGTCTCCCACCCACAGCCATGCGAGGCAGCCCCGGTCGAGCCTTCGGATGAGTATGGTCCCGGCCAGCATCCTGATTGCAGCTTCATGGAAGACGCAGAGCAGAACTACCCAGTCAAGCCTCTCCTGAATCCCTGGATCACAGACCATGAACGAGAACACACGTCTGTCCAGGTCTCAAGCTGCTAAGTTCTGAAGTCACTGGCTACATGGCAACAGATAACTAGCAGAGGCCCCTGTTCTACAGATGAGGGTATGACCTCAGGGCTTCCTAAGACCACGCCACGGGAAGGGGCGGTGCTGAGACTGGACCTGGCATGTCTTCCTTCCAAGTCTTCATAACGCTCGCCTCATGAGGCAGGCCCCCGTGAAGCCAGGACACTCGAGAGGCTCTCCCTCTTCCATAGAACTGGGGGGGGGGGGGCGGGGAGGGTGGGAATAGTCCAAAGGAGGGACCCCGGAGTCAGCCCGGAGGCAGGAGGTGAGCTGTTAGAGGTCACAGGCCCGGCAGCTCTCACCCCTGCCCTTGGCTGGCTGCTAGGGCCTGCCAACCCTTGGCCCTGAGCGGGTCTCGCCTGGCATGTGCTCAGGGCTCTCCGGTGTCTTGAATGGGAGTGCCTTTGGGTGGGGACATGGGTGTGCCCCTGCAGGTCACCAGAGTCCCCAGTCCCGAACCTGGCCCAGTTGCGCTGAGGCCGTGGCTGCTGCAGCCCCTGCTTTGTGCCTTGTTCCTGAAGGGCTTTCTCCTGAGCCACCCTGGGTGCCTCACACCCAGCTCTTCCCACCAGGTTTCCTGGAGGGGGGCCCAGCCACCAGTTCAGTGCTCTTGCACAGCCCCGTGTGGCCATTGTGATGACACAAAAAAGGCCTCACAGATGGCACCAGCCGAGCCGGCTGTCTCTGGCGGGCTTCTCAGCAGCGGTGAGGATGGGGGATGTGGGAAGAGCGCTCACAGGGCTAACGGGTGGCAGGGGAGGGGGCCTGTTGGGGGATCCCAGCGCCTCTTTTCCGTGCTACTCCCTCCCTGCCTTCTCGGGTCCCCCAGCTGGGCTCCATCAGTGCCTGGGCTTGGTCACCACGTGCCGGGGACTTGTCCTTCTCCCCCACCAGACTCGGGCTCCCTGAGCTGGCTTGCTCACTGCGGAGTCCCCGGTGTCTACAGGACACATAGTAGGTGCTCAGGAATGTCTCAATGAATGATGGCGCTGTGCCCAGACGGACCCGTCCAGCCTGGGGGCCCCTGTTCACTGCCAGTCATGACACTTGGGAGGAACTAAGCTAAGCGGACAGCCTCGTGGAGAGCTGCTTCTCAGAAGCCTGCCCTCAGCCCCGCATCCACCAGATGCTTCCTGGGCCCTCGTCTATGCAGGCACTATGCAGGGCCTGGGAAAAGCAGCAGTAACCAAAGCCCAGGCCTGGAGCCGACAGTCTCGTGGGGCGACAATCCTATACCTCGAGTCAGGCAGCAACCAGCCCCGGAAACAAGGATAGAGTGGGTGTGGTAGTTTTAGAACACGCCCACGAATTCTCCCACTCCTCCCACAAATCGCGGAGGCCGCTTTTCCTTCACTCGAACAGGAAGTAACTGGGCAACTCCATTCTACTGAGCAGAGTGGGGCAGACACGATGTTGTGTGGCTGGGTCTTTGCGGCGTGGCTTCGCCTGGAGCCCGAGGTGGCTCTGTGTCGGTGCCTCGGGGCGTCCACCCCTGGAACCCAGGCACTGTGCTCTCGGAAGTCCAGGTCACGTGGAGAGGTCACGTGTGGGTGTTTTCCCGACCCCCAGCATCAACCACCTGATATATGAGGAAGCAAAAGCCTTCAGAAGGTTCCAGCCCCCAGCCTGTGCCCTGTCCGTACCCCTGAGCGTACCACACTGCTGTCAGAGGCCACTGACTTTTGGGGTAATTTGTTGTGCAAGCACAGTAACAGAAACAGCAGGGCACAGGGGACGGGGCAGACCTGGTGGAGGGGTGTTCAGTGTGGACTCGGCGATCGGCGAAGAAGGCGTCTCTGATGATACGGCCTTGGAGAGAGGGCGGGAAGGTGAGCGAGTGGGCCGTGAGGCTGTCTGACGAAGAGCAGTGTCCGCAGGGGGACGGCAGGCAACAAGGCCAAGGGGCGTGGACGAGGTGCATCTGGGGAAGCAGAGCCAGCAGGGAAGGCCCGTAGAAGGTGGACAGGGTGGTGTACTTGAGGACCTGGGCTCCTGGTCCACGTTGGAGGGTGGGGACCAGAGGAAGGACGTGACCTACCTTGAGTTTTGATGGGACCCCTTGAGCTACTGGGTGGAAAATAGGGCAGGAATAGGGGCATCAGGAGGAAGTCCTGGGAGCAGCCTGTCCCCACGAGACAGAGCACCCAGCAGGTTCTCAGCAGCAATGTGCTTTGCTGGGCATTGAGACTTGGGTTCTAGAAGGCTCTGACGAAGTGGGCAAAGGTATAGAGTACAGGTATGTGGAAAGAGGAGGTGACAGAGGGGCTGTACTCAAGAGCCCTCCGTCTCTCTCCTTCCCTGTTGAAGGGTTGGGGGGTCAAATCAAGACTGAAGAAGAAAAGAGCCGCAGATGCCAGCATGGCCCTGCCTGGTGAGGGGGCGTTTCGTTTCTTCTCTGTGCTTTTCTGTCGTTGCCAGTGGCTGGCTGTGACCTTGCATTGCTTTAGGGTGGGGGCCAGGCGCACAGCTCTCCTTTCTCCCAGGGCCCTCCTGCCCTTAACGTCTGCGTCGCGCAGCCTGCTTCAAACCCTCCTACTCTTCCCTCGGCCTTGAGCAGCCCGAGGCCCTCCCTGTCTGCCCACCTGGGCGCCCGTCACTGTCCGGCCGCCTCTGCTCCCAGGCAGAGCATGGAGGGCGGCCGGCAGCCTTTTGAAAAGGCATCATGGTGCAGGGGGGCAGATGGGGGCCGAGTCCCAGAGATCTGGATTCAGATCCCGGCTGTGCCACACACGCACCGTGTGGCTTTGGGCGGGCCACGACCCCTCTGGGAACCTCCGTTTTCTCGTAAAATGGGGACACTGCTGCTATTGCTGTCCTTGGAGAATTTTTGTGAGGACCATAAAGGATCCTGTCCTCAGTGGGTGCTGTAGTTGCTGGTGGTGATGAACTCACTGGAGCGCCCTCCACTGTCTCCAAGTCCCCGGGGGGGGGGTGGGGTCTCTGTAAAACCCTCCGGTGGGCCCCAGTGTTTGTGAAATCTGAACTGCTCAGGATGGTATTCGAGGCCCCGGCCATCTGACCCTGACCTCTCTCTGCAACCCTGCTTCCGCACAGGCCCCTGGACACACACATGGTGGCCCCCGGGCCTCCTCTCACCAGCGGACAACCACCCTCCCTTGAGTGTGGCCCCAGGCCAGGCATTGTGCCAAATCCTTACAGCCCCGCCCTCCTGAAGTCCTCACGGCAGCCTGGGAGGCAGCCCTGGGTTTCAGAAGAGGTGAGACATTCAAGGAACAGGGTGTCAAGCAGGGATTTTTGCTGAGGACTGAAGGACAGATGGGCCGGGAATGAGCCCGAAGGCCCAGGCGGGGCAGGGACTGAGGTGAGGTGCACAGGGAGGCCGTGCCCTGCCCGGGGGCGTTCACCCTTGAAATCAGGCTCCGTCACTGGGTGGGGCAAATCATACACCTGGCGGGTGGGAAACGGCCCAAGGACCGTCACTTTGAGAGCTCTGGTCACATAGAAAGGATCCGTGAGCCAGGATCTGAGCCCTGGCCATGTGTCCCCTGGGCACCACAGACGCCGTGGCTTGGGATGATTCTCGCACACCGACACGCATTCCCTCCGTAACCAAATTCCCACTGGTCCTTTAGAGCCCGGCTGGAAGGAGGCCTCCCTGTGCTCCCCTCCCGCACACACCCAACTCATCCAGTCTGCGTCCGCCTGTCTCCTGCGCCCTGAGACACCTCTGGGTCCTCCCCGGTTCCTGATTGAGAGTGGTCAGCCTGGGGTTGGGTGCAATTGTCCCCACAGTGCCTGGAGCACAGAAGATGCTTGGATTTCGTGCTGGGAGAATGAAGTACAAAAGGTTGCTTATACCTGCCCTGGGTAGCTGGCTCCGGCACTCCCGGTCTCAGCCGGGACATACCCCCCACCCCACAACGGGCTCCCCAAGCTGTAACTGCCTGTTGACTTGTCTCCAGGGCTAGATACCGAGGCCAAGCCCTGCACTTTCTCACCACCCTGACGCCCGAAAAAAAAAATGTGTGGAACCACGGCAGGTGCTTGGAAAGTGCTGCCGAGTCCAGAGAATTCTCTGTTCTGAGGACTCCGAGAGGCTGAGGGGCAGCAGGCAGACAGCACCCGACTCCTGTGCCTGGAAACAAAGGCGCCCACCCTGTGAGCTGGGCTGCCCCTGCCCCGTGGCCCCCATTAAAGGAAATTTAAAAGGCTGGCTGGAAGTGCGGATGAGCCGTCACTGCCCTTACGTTAATGTTATGAGCCTTTTACAGGTGCGTTAAAGAGACGTGGTTATTAACGAGTATATTAAGCCAATTAAAAGCGGCCCTTTGAGTGGGATTTAATGTTGCTACAGGGAGACGGGAGAACGGGACTCGGCGGCACTGCATCGGGAGGGGGGAGAAGCAGGGGTGGAGGGGTGAGGGCTCTGCTGGAGAGACCACACAGGGCACAGGTGCACAGCTCGGACTCTGGCAGGAGTCAGGCCGTGGCGGACAGACGCGCGGTGTGACCGCTTGCTCCGGGTGACCTTGGACAGGTCACTTAACGTGACCCCGTTTCTCATCTTTAAGGGGATGAAGGGGTGGACAGATCACAGGAGGCTGAAGTCCATGTGATACTCTGCCCTGTAAGGTGTGCGGTACCTGCTCACCAAGGGGCAGGTTGAGGAGGGTGTGGGGGTGGGTGAGGGGGTGGGATGCTAGCGCGGAATTCCTGCCCCCATGCTCCAGGCTTCTCTGTGGGACTCCAGGCACCTTCCGTGGCTACATCCTGGCGCCTCCAGGTGCCGTCCAGCTGAACGCAGGCTCCTGCTGGTCCACTGGACACACTCCTGCAGAAGCCGTCCCCTTGGCGGACCCTGGAGTTCGTGACTGAAATGGAGGTAACTGCAGCTCTCCCGTAGGAGGAGAGGGCGGGCTAAAGGTGTGCCAGGCTCACAGTAGGCGTTCAGCAAACGTCCCCTCTTTTCTCCTGCGGTTGCAGATTTTGCCTGTTGCCTCTTGCCTTCGGGCTCAGGAAGTCACAGCGGGCATTACGTTGTCGAAATGGGGGGAGGGGTGTCCCGGGCTGCTCCGGGGCGCAAGGGGTCCCTGGGCACAGGGCCTGGCCCTAGCCCACAGGGAGGAGCAGTCTGCATCTGCATTCCCCTTTGCTGCCGACACTCTGCCCTTGGAGGTGGCAGCCTCCTGAATGCTCAATTAACGTGACACTAATTAGCTGGTGGCACCGGCAGAATCCCTAATGAGGCCGCCCAGGAAGGAGGGGGGTGCGTGGGGAGGGTGGCTGGGCCGGGGCAGATGCAGCTGTTCTCTGGCCTCCGCTGGGAGGGATGTGGGGAGGGACAGGGGTGGCAGCCAACAACCCTGACCTCCCCCCAGCCCACTGACCGGGGTGTGAATCCCGGTACCCCCATTACTAGCTGGGTGACCTCACGGTGGTGACCCGGTGGCTCCCTGGCCTCCATTTGTCCTATGAGAACAGAGTGAAGGAAGATTAAATGAGAAATCTTGGTACACAGTGGATGCTCAGAAAAGGCTGGCCACCTGGCTTCCAGCTCTTTCTAGGCCAGACTAGGGAGTGCAGGGTGGTGGTTATCACTGGGCGCTGCACAAAGGAGCCTCTCATTCTCTAACCACGTGTGTGCATATGCATGCAGGTTCTCACACACATACGCGCGCGCTTAGGGCACACACGTGGAGCCACTTGTGCCCAGATATTCAGGGACATCCTGTTCACAAAGACCAGCAGGTGCTCACAGGCACACACCTTCCACGCCCTGGTATCCACGCCCTGGAGCGGCCGACGTGGGCTTTAATGCTTCCCCAGCCGGACCTTCCTGCCTCTCGTCGTCTCCTTCCCTTTGCTGCTCCCTGACTGGCTTCTGAGAGCTTACTTCTCACCGTCTCCCGGTACCCAGACCCTGGCTTTGCTGTTTTCCCGACCCGCCTGCGGCATTGCTGGCCTGCCTGCCTGCCCAGTGCCCTTTAGAACTGCTGCCTCTTCTCTCCTCCTTCTGGCCACACACACACACACACCCGTCTGTCTCCATCCAGGACAGCGTGGGTCTGACTCATCTACCCTTCCCTCCCCACTCACCCTGACCCTCCCCATCGCTGTCTCTCTCTGCAGTTTTGTCCCTGGCTCTCTCTACTCTGGATACTGGTCCCTTATAAGTGCTGCAGACACCCTCTCTCTATTTTTGGCTAGTCTTGACTTTTTTTTATGGTGTATTTTGCCGAGCTGCAGTTTTTAATTTTAATGCGGTCCAATGTGTTTCCTTTATTTGTGCTTTATTCTCCCTCTCCATTTGCAAATCCTTCCTGGTGGATACTCTCCCTTTTCTTCAAAGAGGGATAAGGTTTTGCATTCCCCGGCACCAGGTTTTTAAGTCTGCCTGGAACTCTTCTTGCCGTGTGGTGTGAGGTAGGGCTCCGAAGTCTTTCATTCCCGCACTGCCTGTCCGTCCCCAGGGACTTGCAAGGCCTGCTTTGTCCCGGATGGAGCTCACATGCACACTGACCCATTTCTAGATGTTCTCCTTCCTGCCCTGGTTCCCTCTGTCCCTGTGCTGCTCCCACCAGCTCAGCCGTAAAGCCAGGGAGGCACTAGCCCGGTCCCCTGTCCTAATACTACTTTGATAAGAACAAAAGGCCAAGAATGGGCAAGGCACAGGTGACTTTGCTGACAAAGTCAGCTTCTCAAATTATACACCCCCCTTCCCCAACACACACATGGTCAGGATTTAAGGACTGGGTTGACTTTTTTCCATACCAAACTCTGTCTGTGTGCATAATCTACATCCACGTTTATTTAGGTCTTTAAAAAATATCACTGGATTGGGGCACCTGGGTGGCACAGTCGGTTAAGCGTCCGACTTTGGCTCAGGTCATGATCTGGTGGTTCATGAGTTTGAGCCCCACATTGGGCTAAGTGCTGTCAGTGTAGAGTCTGCTTTGGATCCTCTGCCTCCCTCTCTGTCTGCCCCTCCTGTGCTTGTGCTCTCTCAAAAATAAAAACATTTTAAAGAAAAATCACAATATAAATTTTTCTCCACAAAGGTCATTTACCTCTTTCACCAATTTATTTTAGTTCCTTAATAAATTGTAATAGTACCATAACTTGGATAAAGTGGACAGTTCCCAGAAAGATGCAAACTACCCATCTGACTTAAGAAGAAACAGAGAATCTGAATGGACCTGTAACAAATAAAGAGGCTGACCTGGTAATCAGAACACCACCCACAGATCAAAACCACAGTGAGCAAGCACTCTGTGCCCAGCAGGACAGCTGGAATCAGAAAGCTGGGTGGCAGGTTTGGGTGAAGATGTGGAGAAACCGGAACCCCGTACACTGCTGGTGGGCATGGAAGAGAGCACAACCACTCAGGAAACCGTTCAGGCATTTCCTCAGGAAGCTAAACATAGAGGGGCGCCTGGGCAGCTGGCTCAGTTAAGCGCCCGACTCTTTTTTAGCTCAGGCCACGATCTCACGGTTCTGTGTCTGGCTCCAAGCTAGGCATGGAGCCTGCTTGGGATTCTCTCTCTCCCTCTCTCTGCCCCTCCCCCACGCAGGCATGCTTTCTCTCTCTCTCTGTCTCAAAATACATAAGTAAACTTTAAGGAGCGCCTGGGTGGCTCAGTCGGTTAAGCATCCGACCTCAGCTCAGGTCATGATCCCGCGGTTCTGGAGTTTGACCCCCGCGTCGGGCTCTGTACTGACAGCCCAGAGCCTGGAGCCTGCTTCAGATTCGGTGTCTCCCTCTTTCTTTACCCCTCCCCCACTCAGTCTCTATCAAAAAGAAACATTAAAAAAAATTTTAATTATTAAGAAAAGTTAAACATAGAATTGTCTTGTGCCTGAGCAATACCACTCATAGGTTTACATGCAAGAAAAATGAAAACCTACATCCCCATGAAAACTTGTACGGGAACATTCCGAGCGGCATTTCACACCATCGCCCCTGATGTGGAAACACCCAAAAGCCCTGTCGGCTGATCGGCGGTGAATCACGACCCGGCCACGTAACGGAATGTTACTCGGTGGTGACAGGGAGCCGGGTACGGACACCTGATACTCCGTGGATGAACCCAGAACACACAGGGAGTGAAAACAGCTGGACACAAAAGGCCACACAGGGTACAATTCCATTTATACGGGACATCGAGAGGGACCAACGCAGAGACAGAAAGTAGGTCAGGAAGTTTCGTGGTTGCCTACAGCTGGAAGGTGGCTGCGGGCAATGGGGACCGGTTGGTGATGGGTGTGGGGTTTCTGTTTGGGGCGATGAGGAAACATTTGGAAATTTAGTAGTGGTGACGGCTGCACAACCCTGTGAATTTACACTGGAAAGTATTCACTAGTGCAGTCTGAGTGGGTGAATCGTATGGTAGGTGTTACCGTCGGCGTAAAGCAGTTGCCAAAAAAATCGGTAATGGTATCTTTTTTTAAAAATGTAATTTCTAGCTCTTTGTATTTGGTGTAACGTAGGAGCCAGCAAACCGTGGCATACAGGCGAAGCCTGGCCTGCTGCCTGTTTTTGTAAATAAAGTTTTATTGGAACACAGCCGCGCCGATTCATGTCCGTGAATCTGCGGCTGTTTTCCTGCTACAGTGTGACGGAGCGGTAAGTTACCGTAGACACTGGATGGCCTGCAGGGATGAAAATATCAGAAAAGTTGCAGAAAATGTTTGCCAACTCCCGTTGTAGGGGAACACGATTGCGTCTGTGTGCCGCTCTTGTATCCGCAGTCTTGCTGACTGACTTTTTTGGGGGTTTCTGTGCAGTTAGTTTTCCTTCTTTCTAGTCCTTGTAACTTATTTATTGTTCTCGCTCTCACTGGGCCGGCCACGACCTCTGTGCAGTGTGGAAAGGCAGTGATTCGGGTCTTCGTCTGCCTCTGGTCTTAGCAAGCCTCGGGTTGCTTTGCTGTGGACTGTGGCTGGATCCGCTGTGACAGAGGAAGCTGCCTACCTTCCTAGTTTATGAGAGCTGGTTTTTATTTGGCAAGTCATAAAAGGGGGCTCGCTCGTGGCCCTTCGTCTCTGAGCCTCTCTCCTCTCCTAGGCATGGTTCCCGGGGCGGGGGCGGCACCGGACCTTCCTTCTGTCCCCAGGCTGCACTCCGCAACAGCTACATAATTGAATCTGCTACCAGAGGTTTGTTTTTAATTTTATTGGAATTTTAAATTGCTTTGTTTCTTCCGTCTTTTATTAGTGCCAGTGGAAGCAGGTGCACTGGCAGGAATGTCATGGGGCTGTGGTTCTAGCCTTTTGGGGTGAGGGTTGGGGCGGGGGGATGAGGGGTGGGAACTGGGGAGAAGAGCCTCTCCCTGCTCCTCCTGGGTCAGCGAGCCCTTCCTCCTGTGAAGATGAGATGCGCCAGGAACCTCTTGTCCCTTTGTGGGTGTAGGGAGGGGGCTCCCACTCTCCGAGGGAGGTGGGGCAGGTAAAGTGTTGGAGCCTGCTGCCAGGCCCTGGGGGTTCTCTCCTGTTCTTATCTTCACATCACAGTGGAGTTAACAGGCCCACAAAGGGCCAGCCACTCACTTGTCCAAGAACACACACGCCCCATTCACGGTACAGCCAGGATTTGACCCCCAGACCATCTTGGTCTCAAAGCCTGTGCCCTAGGGGCTTATGGGAAGGAGGGTAGGGTGGGTACACTGCGCTCACCTATAAAGGAGTAAGAGCGGTGGCTCACATCAGTCTCCTGGGGCAGCTGCCTCAGCCATTCCCTTCTCAGATGGCAGGTCCCTGAGAGCCACCCCCCACGCCCCTACGGTGCCTCGCCGGGGCGCTCCACACAGCCTGAACTTAGAGCGGCGGTGACTCAAAGTTGATGTATCAACACCATGATGAGAAAGTCAAATACTTATTAGCAGGGAAGGCCCTGAGCGGCTGAGAAAAACAGGCTTCTGTCCCAGGTGTGGGCAGGTCCTGTTTGGGACCCAGGGACTCTGGCCCGCTGGGAGTAGCCCAAGATCTTGGGCCTGAGGTAGAGGAGGGGAAATGGACTCCCCTGCCCACCGTACACACACATACGCATCTTTTTTCCTTTGTCTGCAGGTCACTTTCTCCAGTCACCCGGCATAGGCTACAAGAGCCAACTGCCCAGACTCCTGGACAGAGGGCCACCCACACTCCTGACTCCTCTGTCTGTCTGACCTCAGGTCCCAGAGAGGTAAACGGTTTGCTGGCCATGTTCTTGGTATATGTGGTTGCTGTGCCTTGTGCAGCCTGTGTCGTCAGGCTGCTCGGATCCCATTTTACAGGAATGGAGGGAGGGACTCTCAGACTGGGCCATGTCTTCCCCCGACCAGGCTTCTGACGTTTTATTGTCACAGGTGGTCAGAGCTGGATGGCTTCTCAGGTCCACCTGACTGGACGTGTTGCTTTACAGAAGGGAGAACGCTGGCCCTACGAGGCTGACCAACTTGTCCAAGGTCACACTGCACATGGCCCAGTTGAGACCTTTCTTCCGTGGTAAGAAATGCAGCACAGCCCACGGTCTGGTCACAGAGTTCAGGGAGAGCCCTTCCTGTCTCAGTTCTGTCTGAGGGGCCACAGGCACAAGAGGGTCTGCCTTAGGGCCTGACTGCCCCAAAGTCATGTCCAGGAGGAAAGGGCAGGAGACGACTCTGCCAGTTGTCCAGGCCTTGACCAGCAGCAGGGCACCCAATTCAATTTGCTTATCTCCCTTCCTGCCTCCCTCTTCCCTGTGCTTTTCAATTACAGGCAGAGTCAGTATCTTTTCTAGTGAGTACAAAGATGTCAAAGGGTCTGAGTGAGCCAGAGAAGAAGGATGTCCTTGGTGGCCCTCCACACTGACCAGTACAAGTCTTGGAGCAGAAGGATGAACTAGTCCGGGTCGTCATGCCTCGCCCTGCCTCCAGCCAGCTGCACAGGAGCAGTCATGGGTGAGAACACACATTCTTTGAGCCAGTAAGTCCACCACGGAAGAATATATGTTTTTTCACAGATACACGTGCATGTACAAAGATTCATTACAGCACTGTTCAGAATAGTAAGAGACTAGAAACAACCTAAATGTCTATCGGAGAGGGATGGTTAAAACGTTATTCTTTAGCCATGTAATAGAATACCATGCAGCTGTTAGAATGAAGGCATTCTTTCTGTCAGGTGGTGAATAACTGCCAGGATATACTGGTAAGGAAGAAGGCAAGGGATTGAGAAGGGGAGGAGGTATAAGAGGTATTTAATGCTTCTCCTGCATGTGTGTATTTTTCAGGAGGGTATTTATGAAACTGCTAACACTGGTTTCCTCTGGGAAAGAGAGTTATTTTTCATTTTAAATTCTTGCTCTTTCTGAATTGGGTGCCATGGACAATCTATTCAGTGAAGTACTTAATATAACAAAAGAGAACATGTTCTCCCTGGAGGTCCTATAAAGGAGTGACGGGGACTAGGCATTAAAAAACATGATTCCTTGAAACCAAAGCCCTCCCCCCCCCCAACAATTATCTGTCATTATTCGGTTTTTGATAAAGCAAGTTATTTCTCTATACTCCTATCTCCAAAAGAACACCAGCAGAAGACCCTCAATTTTGAGGATGTCGATATAATAACTTCTCTTCCTACAAGTAACCCCAAAACAGCATTAAGTAAAATGCAAGTTCCATTTCTGGCAAAAGTAGGTGATAGCTAACCCCCTAAACAACAGGTGGATAGGCTCCCCAAAGCAACAGAGATCAAGTGGGGCTGAGGGAGGAAGCAGAAGAGAGAGGGTGCCATGGCTGTAGATTTCAGAAACAGCCAGTAGTGTATCCTTCCCAACTGTGACAGATACACCCTGTACAAATCTTAACAAAATCTAAACCCCTTCTTTGCCGCAGTGGAACCAGGGATGCATCAGCTGGTTATAGACCTTCCCTAGACCCACTTGGTTCTGAAGAGCAAAGAAGGTAGGGCTACATAAGAAATCCCACAAATAAGCCATACTTGCAGGAACCTGTTTGTGAGGCAACTGGACGGAAATAGCCTCCTCCAGTGGCAAGTAATCAAAATTGAACCACCACAGTACTTAATCGAAAGGAAAATGAGAAGGAAAAGCAAAGCCTAAGTAAAAGCTGGCAAAAAACAAAACAAACCACTACTTCCTATCAGAAAAATGTAGCCACAGAAAAGATGAAGATTATAGTTAAATATTTCATCGTGAAGGAGAGAACTTAGTAAACAATGGTTTCCATAAAGCAAAACCACAAAGAAGATATACAAGAGTAGAAGAAGAAACTTACTGTAAAAGCAAAAGGGGGAAATGGCGTGCATAAGGAAAACAAGGCACACACACAAAAAGTAAAACGAAAGGCAAAAGACAGCCAATCTGTGCTTAACTAGAGCCCCCAAAGAAGGAAACTGAAATAATACAAGCCTTGGATCTGCCTGTCAAAAGGGCACGGGTACTGCGTTCTGGGAAAAAGATACTCTGAACAGTCAACCCCAAGACATATGCTAGTAAAGTAATAACATGAAAGATATGGAAAGATCAAAGTAAAATATGAAGAAAGAAGAATCAGGCTTCAACTTCTCCATGGCAACATTCAACATTAGAGGAGAATAGAATATGGTCTGCAAAGACCCTCAAGGAAACAAAGTGACCCAGGGATTATTTCTCATTCACTCAAGCAGATAGTCGACAGACCTTTCTGAACTTGGGAACTCTCGAAGTGCTGTTCACGTGAGGCCTTAAGCCATATACACGTGGACCAACTTTGGATGATGGGAAACTGAGGCACAGGAACTGGTGGTGAGCACTGGCCCTATTTCTCTCGGAGACAGACTGAAAACAACTGGGCGTAGTGATGTAACCACCATTACGAGCCCTGGGATAGAGTAATGGTACCGCTAATAACAAAGTGGGGAGGGAAAGGAGGGATGGCAGTAGAAGCGCAGATATCCCCATATTTAATAATTGGGAATAGAAGATATCCTTTCTTTTTTTAATGTTTAGTTTTGAGAGAGCATGAGCAGGGTAGGGGCAGAGAGAGGGAGACCTAGAATCTGAAGCAGGCTCCAGGATCTGAGCTGTCAGCACAGAGCCCAACACGGGGTGAGAACCCATGAACTGTGAGATCATGACCTGAGCTGAAGTCGGATGCTTAACTGACTGAGCCACCCAGGTGCCCCAAAAGATATCCTTTTTAAAAAGTTGCTTTAAAGTTGTTTTGTTTTAATGTTTATTTTTGAGAGAGGGAAAGAAAGTGTGAGCAGGGGGAGGGGCAGAGAGAATGGGAGAGGGAGATTCCCAAGCAGACTCCCCACCATCAGTGCACAGCCCAATGCGGGGCTCGAAGTCACAAGCTGTGAGATCATGACTTGAGCTGAAATCAAGAGTTGGATGCCTAAGGGCACCTGGGTGACTCTGTTGGTTAAGTATCTGACTTTGGCTCAGGTCACGATCTCACAGTTCGTGACTTCAAGCCCCGTGTCAGGCTCTGTGCTGACAGCTTGGAGACTGCTTCCGATTCTGTGTCTCCCTCTCTCTCTCTGTCCCTCCCCCATTTGTGCGTGTTCTCTCTCTCTCTCTCAAAAACAAACATTAAAAAAGAGTTGGACGCTTAACTGACTGAGCCACCCAGGCATGCCCCCCTCCCCTATTCTTAGTAATCTCTACACCCACGGTGGGGCTTGAACTCACAACCCTGAAATCAAGAGTTGCATGCTCTATCAACTGAGCCAGCCAGGAGCCCCAAAAGATATCATTTAAAACTGATGTCAGGTAATGGAGCCTTAATACAAAGAAAGGAACTCTAAGAAAATGTAGAGAGAAAAAGAAAATACATTGATTTCATCAGTTTGCTCATTTTAAGGACAGTAATAGATACTGTTCCAAAGAAATAGAGGATTAGAGTATTATTTAAAGTTACAGCACTAGAACAAAATCAACCTTCTTTATGATTAGTAGGTATGCAAAGCAGCACAGATCACATAGACGTAGACTTTTCAAAGCAATTAAAATAAAGCACAAAATAGACCAGACACCTGTCATATCAATAAACGTAAATGGGCTAAAACTCTCAAAAAAATTTAAAAAGCCATTCAGATTGGATCACAAAGCTTAATTCAACTCTATGGTCTATGAGTCACATCTAAACCAAGTGATTCAGAAAGGTTGAAATAAAAGGATTGGTAAAGTTTCAAGAAAAACCGTGAAGTAAAAAAGCAGAGGTTACCATCTTAGTAGACAAAATTGAACTCGCGCCAAAAAGTATTAAATATGGCAAAGAAGGATGCAATTCGCTGTGAAGATTTAAGGTATTGAGATCTCTGTGTTAAATGACATGACATCACCATACATAAGGCCAAAGCATTAGGAGCTACGAGAATAAATACACTGGGACACATTAGCGGTAGGCATCTAATTCAGTTCTCCATCCATGACAGGTAAGTAAGCACATGGAAGACATAAGTGACATAGTTAATGGGAAGACATAACTGGCATACGCCAAACTCTGAATCCTGGAAACAGCCACATCTTTTTTCTTTTTAATGTTTCTTTTGAGAGCACGAGTGAGCGCAAGGGGAGGGGCAGAGAGAGAATCCCAGGCAGGCTCTGTGCTGTCGGTGTAGAGCCTGACATGGGGCTTGAACTCACAAACTGTGAGATCGTGACCTGAGCCAAAACCAAGAGTCACATGTTTAACTGACTAAGCCACCCGGGCGCCCCTCACATCTTCTTTCCAAGTCCCATTTAAAAAGAAAAGTCACAAAAAAATGACTACAGACGACGTCACAAAGAAAAATTTATTCAAGTCCAAAAAAAGTAGAAATCTTGAGCAACATTCTCTGAATCATAATGTATTATAACCAGAAATAATGAAATACAAAAGCACCTACCACCTGGGTAGATAGGTGGAACCCAGATGAGCCTTAGGTCAAAGAAGAAACCAAAATCACAAGAGGTTTTAAAAACAAAATACCTCCTCTTAGGACCTATCAGATATAACTAAAGCAGTGCTCAGAGAAGTTGTAGCCTTAATTTTTCCTTTTTCTCCTTGTTTATTGGTATAAAGAGTTATGCTTCTAACTTAAGAAATTTTTTCTAAAACAAGGAAAGTAGGAATAATTTAATAAAAATAAATGCATAAGTGAGAAATGCAAGAAGTGAGAAAAGGGTAATTACTAATAACTAAATACTAAAGTTGGATCTTTGGGGAAGGGAGAGAGGTAAGCTTTTAGCCAACTAACCTAATCAAGAAAAATGGGGTTCGGGCAGGGAGATGGGGGAGGGATGCACAATATAGACAAGAAATAAGAATGAAACCATCCTTGAAAAGAATTACAGGGGCTCCTGGGTGGCTTAGCGGGTGGAGTGTCCGACTTCAGCTCAGGTCATGATCTCAGGGCTCGTGGGTTCGAGCCCCACACGGGACTCTGCACTAGGGGTGTGGAGCCTGCCTGGGATTCTCGCTCTCTCTCTGCCTCTCCCCCTCTCAAAACAAATAAAAATAAATAAAAGAACTGTAAATTAATTTGTTCAGTCTCATACAAGTAAATTTGACAAGTGGATAAAATGAATACTTTTCTAGACAGACAAAATTTACCAAACTCATTTAAGGAACAGAATGGTCACAACAGATCAATTATTACAGAAGAATCAAAGAGCTACTCCAAAAAAAGGCCCGGGCCCAGACTGTTTCAGAGAGGATCAACGAATCTTTAAGGAACAGATAATCCATTTCCTTTTTTTTTCTTCTTCTTCAGTGTTTTACTTGTTTTTAAAAGAGAGCATGAGTGGGGGAGGGGCCGAGGAAGTGGGGGACAGAGGATCTGAAGCGGGGTTCTGCACTGACAGTGGAAAGCCTGACGTGGGGCTCAAACTCACGAACCACAAGATCGTGACCTGAGCCAAAGTCACACGTTCAACTGACTGAGCCACCCAGGTGCCCCAGATAATCCATTTCTACTTAAGCTGTCACAAAGCATCGAGAAAGCCGGAAGCCTCCGTTCTCTCTACGAGGCAAGCAGCACAGTGATAGCGAAACCCAACAAAAGGCATTCCAAAACCTGAAGGCTAATCTCACTAATGAAATTGAAGCAAAACTCCTACATGAAATAACAAAGCCAGTCTGGCAATATATTAAGATTTTCACCATGACCAGGTGGGATTTGACCAGGAATGCAAGGGTAGTTCAATGGTAAGGAATCCCTGTCATTATTCCTATTAAAAGACCAAAAAACCCATATGGTCATCTTCATGGACACTGAAAAGGCATTTGCTAAGCTTTAACTTCCATTGTTGATTTTTTAAAATTCTTAATAAAACAGGAACACAGGGACACTTACTCAACCTGCTAAACATCTGCCCCCTGCACACCAGAATTTTGCATAATCAAAGCTGCTCATTTAAAGTCAGGAATGAAGCAAGAGTGTCCATTATCACGAATATTATTTTTCATTGTTCCAGGGATAGCAGCAGACACTATTAAATAAGACAAGTCAAAGTATAAAACTTCCGAAGTAGGAAGTAAAATTATCATTTGCACACAATCTAATAGCGTAACTGGAAAATCTAAGAAACCAAATTCAAAAACCGTTACAAACAATAACGGAATTCAGTAAGGGGGCGGGAGTTAATAGCCTTTATATAAATAACTTCCGTTTCAGGAAGAAAAGAATAGCCCCAAACGGGTAACTATCCAGAAGTCAACTTTTAACATATGTGCAAAAAGCTAGATGAGGCAGACATCAAAACGTTCCCAGGGACCAAAAAAAAAAAAAAAAAAGTCTGAGCAAACAAAGGTTTTATCATGTTCCTGGAGGGCATCAACATAAAAAAATCATTTCTTCCTGAACCGTAAATTTCATGTAATCCCGGGGAAAAAACACCCAACAGGATTTTTTGCTCTCTCCTAGGTAAGTTGCTCCTATAAGTTCAGACAGAAAAATAGCCCAGGAAATTCTGTGTAGGGGGGAGGTTGGGGAATGAACAGGAACAGCAACCTCCCCCCCCAAATATGAAAAGGGGGTTATATACGTGGTACAATAGGGATGAACCTATAGGGATGAGCTTGAAAACGTGGCGGTGCTAAGGGAAAGAAGCCAGTCACAAAAGGCCACGTGCTGTAGCACTCCCTTATCATCAAAGTCCAGAATAGGGGACTCTGCAAAGAAGGGGAGCAGGGGATCAGAGAGTGACTGCGAATGGGGTAGGGGTTTCTTCTTGAGGTGACAGAAATGTTCTAAAATTTGCTGTGCTGATGGGTGCAAGATTCTGTAAATATACTAAAAAACCATTAGTTGTATGCTTCAGATGGGTGGGTTTTATGGTATGTGAATCATATTTCAATAACATTAAAATTCTTAATGTATTACAACTATAATAATTACCATAGCATTGCACTGATGAATATGCTTGGATCCATACCTCCCGCTTTATACCATGTATTTAAAAAATTAAACCATAAAAGAACTAGAGGCAACCCTGATCTCAGCATGAGGAAGGATATTCCAAGTATGACACAAAATCCAGGGGCCATAAAAGGAAATACAGATCTCACTTCACAAAGAAAATGTCTTCATGGCAGAATCAAAGACAAATGATAAATCGGGGAAACCATATGCAATTCAAATGACAGACCGAGGTCTAATTCCGTTATATGCAAAGAGCTCCTGTAATTCAATAAGGACAAAACCTACCCAACTGAAAAAGATGGACCAAGGAGATGAATCAGTTCAAAGAGAAAACAGATGGCCCAGACATGAGAAGCTATTCATCCTCATTCATGTTACATGTTAATCTAAAACTGCGCTGGGATCCTATTTTTCTCTGATGAGGTGAGCAGAGCCTAGAAGTTTTGAGACGGTGCCGTGATGGGCGAGGGTGTGGGCAGACAGGCTGTCTCACACACAGTCGTCTGAATATGTTAATCAGACCACATAGTTCAAAATGACAAGTACAAATACCTTGGACCCTCGAGAAGTCTATCCTGCAGTTTTGCTCACACCTTTGTGACACACACATGTGGTTGCTAATCGCTGCACTGCTTGTAATGGCAACGGGCAGGTCCAGTGTATATAGAGGGTTGGTCAAATGAAACACAGTTCGCCCTTGCTCTGGAAAACTAAGGGGCCGAAGAAGGAAGAAGCTCTTTAGATGCTGACCCACAGGGCCCACTGGGAGGATGTGTGACTGTGTCCCAGGTGTGCTGGGTTGTGCAGAGAACGTCTGGAAGGACACACAGGACGGCGCTGGCTGCCTCTGAGAAGGGGAGTGGGCGGCCGTACGACAGGAGCGAGATGGGGACTTTTGTCTGTATACACGCCCCTCGTTCCTCTTGTATACTGGACCACATGAGTGTACTACCTTGTCTGAAGATAAACACAGAACAAGAAAGAAAAAAGAGCAGCGGTGTAAGCACAGTGATGAGTGGCAACCACTCCTGAGCTGTGGGACGGAGCCAACGGGGAGGGGGTGGGAACTGTGGGGAACAGGAGGCAGAGATCTTCAAAGAGACAAGAGCAGTTCAGTTCCAACCAACAGCTGCAGTTCAGGAACCCAGGCCTATGTTGCCAGATCCTCTGATTTTTTTTTTTTTTCCCAAGAGACATTAAAAATCCAGGTTATTATGCAAATCTCCCTGTTTTCAAATGTTTCCAAATACTGCAACTTTTCAAAAACCCTATGGTGGCTACAGATAATCAGAGGATTTGTCATCCCTATCCTAGATGGCCAAGGAAGACAGACCCTTGGAGATCACCAAGTCCAGCTCCCTAATTTGACACACTGAAAAAGCAAGGCCCAGAGAGGGCAAGGACCTGCCCAAGGTCACATAGCAAATCAGGCCCCAAGCTAGGATCCCATTCAGGACTATTTGCTTCCACACTGTCCTACTCTCTGCTGACAGCACAGGAAAATGGTGATTGAGACAGACGTGGTCCATCATGGGGTCACAGACAGGGGGCTGGGGTCAGAGAGGGCTCCTGGAAGGAGGTCACACCCAGTGGGAGTCAGCCAGAGGGGGTAGGTGCTGTCGTGGGGGAGGCAGCACAGCACAGGCAAAGACCGGGGAACAGGGTGAGTTCTGGGCAGGGTTGTGGTGGGTGGACATACCAGTTCGGATGGCATTCCCTCTGTGTCTGCCCCACAGAGGCTTGGGTGGGGGAAGCAGGACGTGTCTAGGAACACGGCAAGCTCTGTGGGTTCAGCGGACAGCAGAAGGGGGCAGGGGAGGGCGTGCACTCACACTTACGCAGCTCCCGGCTCTTGCTCGGGCAGGCCAGGTGCTGGCCCGGTGGGTTCTGGGTCCTCTGGAGACAGGCCAGCATGGCTGAGCTGGGGGCCTGCGGCGGGGTGCACTCTGCGGCAGGGTCCCTGTGAGGGAGATGAGGTGCTTGTCATTCAGGCTGCTCCGTGCGGGCCTCCCACCTCCCTGGGCTGGGGTCACTGCCAGCAGCCTCCCCACTACCCAGCAGAGCGTCAGAGACTTTCAGAGGGGATGCCCCTTCTCCCTTATCTGGCGGAGGAGGACACTGAGGCCCGGAGGCGTCAAGAGGCTCATCCGTGGCCTCACAAGAAGGAAAAGATTCCAGATCTCAGGGCGCCTGGGTGGCTCAGTCGGTTAGATGTCTGACTCTTGATTTTGGCTCAGGTCATGATTTCATGGTTTGTGGGTTCAAGCCCTGAGTTGGCTCTGTGCTGATAGCATGGAGCCTGCTTGGGATTCTCTCTCCCTCTATTTCTGCCCTGCCCCCTCTCAAAAATAAACTTAAGAAAAAAAGAATCCAGGTCATGAGGTGGTGGATTTCCACTGTGATGGGGCCAGAACAGAACGGTCAGAAATGTCCTGGCCCTGCCCATTGTGTGGGTCACCTCCTCCAGGGGGCCTCCCTGATGCCCCCACGCCTGGACACATCCGCACCCCCTCCCTTCCAGTGGGTTGTGCCCTCTGGCTCTCTTGTCACCACCTCTGTCCCTGCTCTTCAGCCTCGGGCTCATGGAGGGCAAAGGCCCCATGTGGTCATCTTTGGAAGCTACATGAGGGGTACCCAGGAACTGCCAGTGTGCACGTGGGTGTTCCAGCGTTTTGGAATGTTGATCTGGGGCATTCTCCCGGCACCCCTACAGGAAGACGTCCAGGACGGCATTGCTGGGAGAAAGCGTGATCTCCCACCCTGATCCCCACTGAGCCTGACTGAGCCCTGAGCCCAGGTCCCAAGGACTCCCTGCCTGAGCTCCCCACCCCAGACAGGAAGGGCAGGGCCGCCCAAGGAAGCTCTACCCTGCCAGGCTGGGCAGGGTCCCCCACAGGTGGCAGCTCAGATGAGGCTCCAGACAGGTCCACGTTGTGCTCACTTGCCCAGAGTCAGATGCCCAGTGTTTACAAGGAAATGTGCACTTTTATCTTTGAAAAACCCACTTGCCCGAGAACACAGAGCCTCTGAGGGGCAGGGTGAGCCTGCCCTGGAGGCCATGGAGAAAAGACAGGAGTTTTCCCCGCAAGGGCCCCTCCCTTCCTCTCTCCTCGGTAAGGAGCCAGAGCCACAGGCCCAAGCCACCCCTGATGTCCGCCCACCCCGGGCACTGGATCCCCACTACCTCCTGACCCCACCCCACCCACGTCTTGAGCAGCCAAGCTGGGCCAGCTCAATCCTCTTGCCAGTTCTTTAAAAAAAAAAAAAAAAGAAGAAGAAGAAAGAGGAGGGGGTGTGTGTTTAAGGGGAAGAAAGGGAGTTATTTAATACTAAACAGGTGTCTGGAGCCCTTAAATTCTGCTGCTTTCTTCTAATAATGAAGTATTCATGAGGAAAAGCCTTTTTTCACTACTTTCTTAAGATACTAATTTCACAACAAGCTCCTTGTTACGGCGCAATTATTCCAATCTTGAATTTCCCCGAGACGGTTGCAGCCTCCTGTCTGTCCTGGCCTCTCGGTAAATGAAAGACAATCACGTAACCACCTTTCATTATGCTCTATTTTACTTTCAGCAAAGGTACCCTGAAAGAAATGATTTACTCTGAAAGGGACTTTTATTCAGTTTCAAAACCAATTTTCTCCTATTACTGTCTCAAAAAAAAAAAAAAAAAGAAAGAAAGAAAAGAAAAAAAAAGTAGGGGTGAATGGGGGAGGGGAGGTGGTTCTCCCCCTCCCCCCACCCCCAATCGCCAGCCTTAACGCAGCGACGATGCACGCGCAGTCAGAGCTGCAGTATCCACTTCCCGGCTTTGATTTCTGGTAATTTTAAAATATGCCATTACAATCAGGCAGAAATTACACAGTTTAAAAAGGGAATGAAGTGGGGCTTATTGCAGGGATGAAAGCCCTTGACTGCAGGAAGGAGGCACTGAGCCTCGGGGACTGGGGACTTGGGCCCTTCAGGATATAGCCGTGCACACACTCTGCCCCGCTCGGACACCTGGGGACACGTGGGCACGATGCCGTCACACACTCACTACGGACATCTCCCGAGATGGGCACAGTGCTGCCCATCCTTACCAGTGGTGCCGCGCCCCTCCACGCCCCCTGGCGCCCTCTCATGCACAAGCAGGCTGTCCATGGTCACGCACAAGGGTGTGTGCACCTGGAAGGTAAGAGCCCAGCAGCCCAGCATGGTGCCCCCTTCTCACTGCTCTGACACAGGGTTTGGGGGACAGAGGGGAGAGCTGGAGAAGGCCTGCCAGCTGCTGGTGAAAGCCCTCTCGGGGAGACCCAAGCCAGAGAGAGGCCACACCCTGCGCAGGGCCACGAAGCAGGCAGTGGCTGTGTAAGCCTCTCCACCCTCCCCCCCCCCCCCCCCCACCCAAGCAGGCAGCCTGCAGGCCAGGCCAGGCAACCTGGAACCTACATACCCCTACCCCAGTGCCCACTGTGTGACCCCAGGGGAGCTACCGCCCCTCTCTTGTAAAAGAGGCTCCCTGACCCTCCCAGGTCATTATCCACTAGGGTCCAGACAATTCCCAACACTCCCCGCCCCCCCCCCCCCCCCCCCCCACGCACAGGTCCTTCCTCCCTCTTGCCTTTCACTGGGTGCTAGGGGCCCAAGAAGCCCAGCCCCTGTCCAGGCGCCCCCACAACTCCCCTTGGGCCACACATTACAGCATGCTTTGCAGATGAAAGGGGCAGGCTGGGGGCTGTAGTTGTTGGGGGTGAGGGGCAGACTGCCTCATTTGGGGCCTCTCTGGACCCCATCAGCTGCCCTCCCGGTGAGGCTCTGGTTTTCAGAATGCTCTGATGGTGGACACCTAGGCGGTTCTGGGAGCCAACAGGTCACCTGCCCCAGCTCGGTGGGGGGTGGGGGGGAGCGACAGAGGATCCTGCCCCCCCTCCCCTGCCACCACCGAGGGAGCAGAATCCATGTTAAGGCCTCAGCTCAGTGCAACTGCCTGAATCATTTTATCCCTCACTTCTGGAGGACCGGCAGGCAGGGCCCTGCTGCCTGAGAGACCATCTTCACTTGAAGAGGAAGGGCTTTTCTCTCTGTGCCTCTAATCCCAATTCACTGCTCATTTTCCCAGGAACCCTGTGCCCTACTGCTGGGGCACGTTGTGGGTGGGAGGGGGTAGGAGCTGGCCGAGCACGATGACGAGTGGGTTACCACCAGTTCCCACATCATGCCAACCATCTACAACAGGACAAAGACCCCTCTCCTTGCCCTTCAATGTCTCTCTGGCCCCAGAATAGAGCCCAGCCTTCTTTGCCTGCACCCTCCCCCTCCACCGCCCTAGCTCTTCTAGACCTCCCTCCAGCTGGCTGCTCCACACACCCAAACCTTTGCCTGTGCTGGCCCCTCTGCCTACAGCACCGCCACCCCAATCCATTTTAACTCAGACTCTGACTCAGCTGTCCCCTCCTCTGGGCATCCCCCATCACGGTCCTAAGTGTAAGTGCCAATTTTCACGTCTGTCTCTCTCCACTGGACTGTGAGTTTCTCGGGGGCAAGGACCATGTCTTATTTGTCCCTTTCTCCTGGTGCCTGGCAAAGAGCAATCATTTAATAAATAGGTGCTGAATGAAGGGCTGAATCAATGAATCCGTTATTGTCAGACGAAGTGACCAAGGCCCAGAGAAGTCGAGCATCCTGCACAAGGTCACACAGCAAGCTGGGGACAGGAATGGGGCAGGCGCCTAAAACACTCAGGTTCTTTGCCTTGACCCCACCTTGCCCCCTCTCTGCTTGGCATCATCCCATCTGCAGAAAGCCAGCACCCTGGAGGCCCCACCCAGACTCATGACTCCCCAAGCCAGGGACCGTCCTGGGAATGCTGCTCATTTTGAAACCCTATCTGCAAATCAGGCTGTTTATACGCCCAAGGTCTTTTGTGACTTTAATAAAAAAAGGGGGTGGGGGGAGGGAGGGAGAAAATGTCGCAAGCCTCAATGATTAGAATGCTTTGGCATCATTCCTGACGTGGGGGCTGATAAGACGTCTTATCTCAGAGGCACCCCTAGGAAAAGGTCCCCTCCACCAGATAACGCCCCCAGCTGTCGATATGCCCTTTCATGGCTGAGGATTTAGATAAAGGAAATGTGACAGGGGAGGGGAAAGAAAGGAAGGAACTTTCCAAGTCCGAGGAGGAATTGAGTCTGTGCTGCTTGCCTTGGCAGAACAATGCATAGGAGAAGGATGTCTAAAGGGTCTTTATTTTTATTAAAAGAACAGGGAATTGGGGCCTTTGGCCCTGCCTGCTTTCTGTCATCTCTCCCAGCCTGTCTGGCTGCAGGGGGCCTCGGGAAGCCCCAGCCAGTGGGAGGGGGAAGCTCACAAGTAACTATACACACATTAGTACTAATAATAGCGCTTCCCATTTATCGAAGTTTCCCTCTGTGCCACACCCCACGTGCATCCTGTCCGTTATACCTCACCGCAGCTTCCTAGCAGCCTCTGGGGTGGGTGCTGTTTTAGCCCCATTTCACAGATTAGGAAATGGTCACGGAGAAGGGAAGGAATCTGCACGAGGTCATGCAGCTTTTAGGTGTCACTCCCAACCAGAGACTGCACCCTCAGCCCCACACCATGTGGCCCCCACCCCTGGATCAATCTTGCGGGGGGGCCCTCAGTCCCCAGCTTCTAGGCAGCTGGGCGGGAAGGAGCAGAGGCAAAGGCCTGCTTCTCTCCAGTGCCCAAATCCACTTTGATTCTCCTCCAGGAGGGGCTGGGATCACAGAGAGGGAGGTGAGGAGGGGAAGGAGGAGGAGGGGCTCCCAGGAGGCCACTTACTCATCCCATAAACATTCACAGAGGACAGCGTGTGAGGCCTGTGTTGGGCAGAACAATACTGAGCTGAATATATTGCAGACCCTGCCTCTGTGGGAACGTTTTGAGGTGCCTGTCATCTACCCACCCATTCCCTTCCTCCCTCCCTCGTTTGTTCGTTCATTCATTCATTCATTCATTCAGGCAGCAAACACTCCCTGAGCATCTTTTGAGGGCCAGTCCAGTGCCTCGTGGACTGTACAAAAATCGGTTAAGAATGTCCTGCTAAAGAGAACATCCAGTAAGAACGGACTTCCCACTCCCGAATCCAGCCCATTGAAAGTGAACTTTCCTGGCTTCTCCCTCCAGCTGCTCCTATTTCTCTAAGGTGGCAGTTGGACAGAGCTTTCCCTCATGCATCCTGCAGGTCAGCAGATGGTCCCTTGCCAGGCCGGGCTGGCCCTAAGGCAGGGCAGAATATGAGGACATGCTTGGAGAGGCTGTGACCTCATGAAGGCCATGGCCATCTACTTCCAGCCTGTGTCTTTCCCCTGCTCCTGGAGCTGTCTGCTCTGGCCTCCTTGGCTCTACTCAAGGCCAAAGACTAGCTGTGGCTTGGAGGGGAAGGTCATGCCAGGCCCTTCCCAGTGTGCAATGAGAATAGGAGTTCACAGAGGAAAGCTGTGGGTGGCACGTGCCCACACCAGGGTTCTGATTGGCTGAGTGACCTGGAGGAAGTCACCGTCCCTCCTTGACTCTCAGTTTCCCTCACTGAACCTTGATGGGGCGTAGACCAGCGGATCTTGTAGGAGGTGCTTCCAGCTTAGACGTGTGGGGATGTTACGATTTAGTTTTCAAACAATCCAGTGCACTAAATGTGTGCAAGGCAACAGGGCTAGGTCTTCTGTTGGCACACAGAGGGGGTTCTAGATGCAGCCTGTACTTGAGGGATTCAGAATCTTGACTTGGGATAAGACAGGGAGCTGGAGAAATCCAGCAGTTCACATGGAGCGCTGGGTGGACCGTTAGGACTCTTAGGACTCTGAGTTTCCTAATGGGTTGAAGGAGTTGCCCACTACTCCTTGGGGGCCCCACAAACCTCCAAGGGGGAGGAGGCAGGAGCTGCCCACAGTTCTCACCTTGATCCTTCCCCTGCCCCCACTGCTGTACAGGAAGCCTTGTTCTTCCTCACCCTGTCCTGGCCACAGAGCCTGACCCCACCTACAGGGAAGAATGTGTAGTGGAGGTGGGAGGCCCAGGGCTTGGGGAAGGGAATGAGCACTGGACTGGGAGCCTGGGAGAGTTGGAGTCAGATCTTGATTGTGTGGCCTCAAGTCACTTTATCTGTGACCATCTCCAGCACCACAAGTCAGGCCAGCTCGAAGCCTCAGAAGCTCAGTCCTCCATAAACAGTGAGGGGCAGGAACATCGCCTGCCTCTGGCCAGGACAGAGGGGCGGAGGGACCCTTGCCCAGGAGTGCCATAGGGAATCAGGGTGCACAGCCCCTCCCCCACAAGAGGAAGATCCACTGTCTGTCTCTTTCTTCCTCTTCTTGGTCTCTCTCCCTGTCCCTTACTCCATCTGCCTTCCCGTCCTGGCGTCTCTCTTCTTCTTTCCTGCTGTCCCTCCTTCTTGTTCTCTTCCTGACCCCACTCTCCCCTACTCCTCCCCCCCCCCCCAATCCCACTGTCTCTCTGCAGGGCAGCCAGAGTAGAAGCCCACCCCCATCCCCCCCTCCTGCAGCTCCCTCCCCCATCCCTGTTCTGAGCCTGAGGCCTTCCAGGGGACCCTGTTAATAATTAAATGTTAATCTAAAAAGCAATTTGAGCTGCGGCTAGGCAGATCTGGTTAGAGATTACATTAGCATGGAGGAGGCGAGGGTAATTTTCTTTAACCCCTCTCCTGATCTCTCAAGCCCGGGAATCTTCAAGTCGCACCACCACTGCTGATTAAACTGGCGCAGGGCTTGGCTGTGGATAAGGGGTCTGTGAAAAGTGATTATTTCCCCACTGCCATTTGGGTTGCAGCACCAGAAGGGGATTTTCACTTTCTTTTTTCAAAGGTTGGGGTGGAGGGGCACTGCCCCCTTCAACAGGCCGCCTCATCTACCGCCAGGATTACTGCTGCATCCATCCCCACACCCCCACAGGGCCAGAGGTCTCTCCAAAATGCAAATCTGGCCACAAAGCATCCCTGGCTCCCTCTGTTCCCAGGACAGAGATTCCATCCTGGGAGTTGGCCTGGGAGACAACTCTCCATTCAGTCTAGGTCCAGCCCTGGGCTGGGCACTGGAGCCAGAGAGGCGGGCAGTTTTGGGCTGCCAGGAGACACCAAAAAGTGAACTGACAATCATGAATTCGGAGGGCAGGCAGCCTCAACGGAGCCTTGTGGTGAGCGCAAGCTTCTCACCACCACACGTGCAGGCCTTTGCCCATGGAATCCCTTCTGCCTGCAAGCCCTTCCTGAGTCTCTACCCGCCCCCTTGAAATTCTACTTGACTTTCAGCTGGAGCCCAGGTTCCTCAAGGGCTTCTCAGAGGCACACAAGGTGCTTGATAAACGTCTGATCAATAATCAAACTAATGGGAGTTCCTTGCGTGGCTCTCTCTGATCCCTTCTCCATGGGTATATGATACTATGACCAGTGGCCGTGCATAGTGGGCCCCTAGGAAACCGTCTCCTGAAGGAAGGATGGGCAAGAAGCTGGCCCAGGGTGTTGAGGCAAAACAGGGCTCAGAACAGAGGGGGCAGTTTAGGGTGGGTGGCTCTCCCGAGCCCTTCAGCACCACGGCCAGCTCCCAGTGCGAGCACCCCGGCGGAAAGGGGCAGGGCAGAGCCTGGGAGCACAGTGACGTCAGTCACCATGGGAACTAATCTAGATGTTATTTGCCCTGGGTGGCACTCCAACCTCGGGAGACATGACAAATTAAGCACCTACTGTGTGGGGGGTCCTGTGTGAGATGCTGAGGCAGTGACAGACCCTGATAGCGGGATGAGGGTGTCAGAAGGGCAACTACAAGGCAGACAAGGGGTAGCCATGATGGGGCCACCCTACCTAGCCTAGGGGTGTCACAATGAAAGGACAGCTCCACTGCCTCCTAAGGAGAGTGACAATATTGTTCCAGGCTTTGGAGCCAGATGTCTGAGCTTTATCCCTTAACTGAACCCCAGCTTTATCCCTTAACTATGATGCCTAGGGCAAACCCTCTTGAGAGTCAGTTTCCTCCTCTGAAAAAGGGGTTAATTTCTTACCAGGGATCATACAAATAAGGTGCCAGGGTCATAGTAATAACTGCCCAAGTGGTAGCTGTTATTAGTATCATTTATGATTATTGTCAACAGATAGGTAGTAAACAGGTGAAGAGGGGAGGAGAAAGGGTCCCTATGAAGACTTGGAAAAAAATGGGAATGTGAAGAACTTGCAGCAGCTCCAGGAAGGAGAAGGAACCCTCTTGATGAGTAACTAAGAGCACCCCATCTGTGTTAAGGCCAGGCAGGGTCACCAGGGGCAGGGACCTCAGTCACGAGGTGGCGAGATCCACCTCCTGTGGCCAAGTGCTGGTTCACGGCAGGGAGAGGCTAAGAGAAGGTGCTGGGTGGGTGGGTCCATAAAAAGGCTTGAAAACCTCTCCCTCTAGTGATGGGGTGAGGGGGTAGTTGTTGGCACTGGCATCACACCTGGTTGGTCTCCTCCCAGAATCAAAGATGGCCCAGGAGCACCAGGGGAGTGAATGGGGGTGGGGCTCGTTCTCACAAAAAGGAGCCTTCAGGAAGCCCTAGCCAGGGAAGCAAAGCTAGCAAATCTCAGACCCCTACCCAGCTTCCACTCCCTGAGAGCCAGATCCCAGGAAGGGAAGTGCTGGGGGGGCGGGGCGGGAGTGGTGGTGGCACGACTGTACAGGTCATCCATTCTTCCCCTATCCTGACCTAGGCATAAGTGACAGCAAGGTCTCCACTGTTACCTTCCAGCCAAGGGATGGGGGGGGGGGGGGTGAAGCCAGGCATCAATATACTGAATGTCAGCAGCAGAAAGGCCCCAGCCCAGTCTTTTTGTTGGAGGTCATGGAACCTTTGTGGAGGAGCAACATACAAGTGGAGACTAAAACGATACCAGGTGTTACCAGAGAGATGACTGGGGATAATGAGTCCAGAAGGGGGAACACTGTGCAAAGGGCAAATGTAAGACCCATCGTAGAGCTGGGAGGGGCTCAGTGCTCCCATGCATCTTCTCACCTATCCCCCTGCATGCCCCCAGGTCCCTGCACCCCACAGTTCAGGCTTAACCCAACAACAGGGAAGGAGAAAATCTAATAATCAGAGTAATAATAGGAGCTGATTTTTATTTTTAGTGTTCCCATGGGCTCAGCACTTTACAGACATCACGTCATTTAACCAACCCCACAACCTAGAGAAAGAGATTACTACGGTCTGTGTACCCATGAGGAAACAGAGGCCAGGACAGAGTTGTGGGGAGGCGGTGGGGGGGGGGGGGGGCGGCGCTGTCCAGGGCCACAGGGCAGGCAGTTAGTTGGTGGAGGGGCAGGGCTGGGCTGGGCCAGACTTAGACCCTGAGGGGAGAGAGGAAGGGCAGAAAACTGGGCCCAGGGCAGGAAGGCCAGGAGTGCTTAGGAGACTAGGAGACAGAAGCCCAGGTGTAGGGTGGGGTAAGAGGAGGGGTGGATAAAAGTGTCTGGTTGAGGTTTGTTCTTGACTTTGAGCCAGGAGCCAAAGATCAACACATGCTTCAGAGGATCAGGCTAGAACAGAAATGAGCAGAGCCTTCAAAGGACAGGGGGCAGGGAAACAAGACGAAGCACTCTAGCCCAACTATATCATCAATAGATTTATATATATGTTAACCCCCCAGAGCCAAGCCCCACTTGTATGTGGGCCAGGTGTCCAGCTTCTGTCCTTTGCTGTGAGCTGGGCTGGGGATGCCGCGTCTTTAAGCCCTTTTCTGGGAGAGGGGCTCCCTCAGTGTCATCTGGCCACAGGGTGCTGTGATCTCAGCACTGGGATGCTGGGGCCAACCCACCTGGGTTCAAACCCCAGCTCTGCCACAGCCTGGCCATGTGACTGTGTTTATATCTAGGGAGTTTGACTCTTCTTCTTTGTGCTTCTATTTCTAATTTTTCTACAGTGACTGTGGATCACTTCTGTTTTTTTGTTTTTTTTTAAAGTAGGCTCCATACCCAACATAGGGCTTGAACTCATGAGATCAAGCCCTGAGATCAAGAGTTGGATGCTCCACCGACTGAGCCACCCAGGTGCCCCTTAAGTAACTTTTTGAAAAGGATTTCAACCACTGACCACCCGGAGGCGAGGAGCTGGATGTATTATAAATTGTTGGACGTGACAGGGAGCAGCTGCTCAGGGAGGAGGCAGTGGCTGGGAAAGGTGGGGATGGGTGGAGAGAGAGAGAGGCAGGAGCACGAGAGGGCCCAGAGGCTTTGAAATCCAGGCGTGAAGGGAAGCAAAGCTGGTCCAGACAACCCTCCAGCAGGTCCTTCCTGCAACTCTTCCACAACAGACCCATGCTCTGACCATGCGCCCCATCACGTCCTAGCCTCCACAGGGCCCCTTCATTCTACTCTGCACCCCACAGGGGCCAGGCTGAGCTTCTATGTGGAACTCACTTCCTTTTCTACTCTAAACTCCCCCACTGGCTTCCATGGCGTTTCTATCAATATCCTCTAAGGCTCTATGTGAGCGTCTTTCCACTCCCTATTTACACTATCCTTCTCCTCTTGCTACCCTGCTCTTCTAACAGGTCAATGGTCAACCTCAGTATCACCCCAGGACCTTTGCACTTATAGTTTTGTCTCTCCTAAATACACCAGTGCTCTCCAATAGAAATATAATGTAATTACAAATTGTCTAGTATCCACAAGGGAAATTCTGTTTAATGACATTTCATTTAATCTAATATGTCCAAAATAGGATCACTTCAACATGTAATCAATATTTAAAAATTACTAATGAGATAGTTTATGTCCCCCCCTCCCCCCCTCCCCCCTCGGCTAAGCCTTTGAAATCTGGGATGGATTTTACACTTACAGACCATCTCAGTTCAGAAGGGGGGACACTTTTGTGCCAGCTCAACTCCTCATTCACACCTCAATCCAAACATCACCTCCTCTAAGAGGCCCTCCTTGACTGCTCCAGCCACTATTCCATCATAGCTCTAGGTCCTTCATTGTCATTACCACTCTGAAATGACCTTATTGATGAACAATTTAGCATCTGTCTCTTCCACTGGAGGACAATCTCTACTGTGCTTGCACACTGAGGCACATAGGTGTCCGGGGTGGGCAGGTGGTAGGGGATGGGGTGGGGCCCCGGGGCCCTTATCTGTGTACCTCATTCCGAATTCGACTCCGGCGAGGGGAGGCAGAGGCGTGTGTATGTGTGTTTGGGGCAGGGGATGCACGGGGCGGTGGGGGGGGGGGGGTGATGGGCACGCGCACACCCAGAGACACACATAAAGACCCCCCACCCCCTCCCCCTGCTTCTGAAGAGCGGGCCCAGAAGATGGGCCTCCTTTCAAAATCAGCCCGGCGCGGAAAAACAGCTGTGACAGCACAAAGCCGAGATTGAATCAGCGACAGGCCCGATTGCCTGGTGACGGTTACAAATGATCTGATGTGGAAAAGACAGGATCAGATGTGTGCAGAACAACGGCTGCTCCGAGCCCCCACATGCCAGACAATGGGCTGCTGGGCGGGCGGGCAGGTGGCTCCCAGAAGCCCAGGCCGGAATGTGCCTATCGGCGCGGGCCCTTCCTCCAGGCCAGGCCTGGGCTTGGCCTTGTCCACACTAACTCACACAAGCCCCACTTGACCAGGGCGTCATTTATACAAGGTGAAACCAGATCCTTCCCAAACGCCCAACACCTGGGGGGAATGTCCCCAGCATGAGACCAAGTGCCGAGCTCTGGGCAGCTGGATGGTGGCTGAATTTTTATCAGTTGTATTGCTTCCAAATACTAAAAGATTAATTTTACTTTTGTAATGAGGGAGGAAAGAGAACATTCTCCCTACCTCTCACACCCCACCGGCTCCCAGCTTCTGCCTCAGAAGGGTGAGCACGTGTCCCCTGTCATACATAGCTCCATGACATAGCGCCATGGACCAGCTCCTACCTGATCCCCAAGGGGTGGGACAGGGGATGAACCTCCGTGTGCGACTCCCAGGCTCTCAACCACTTAGCACTGAACGTCACCTCCCAGTGACCCTCTCCATAACCCTGTGTGAGAAGGCTGGGTCTGGAGAGACTGTGGCTTGGCCCAGTGGTGCTCAGCAGGAAGGTGGCCGAACCTGGGGCTTCACAGGCCCATCTCTAGTTTCTTTCTACACCAAGGCCAGGCACACAGTAGATGCTCAGTAAATTCCCACCGAATGAACAGAGGAATGCACTGGGCCTTTCCTTCCCGACCACCCCTTGTGTGACCCAGGGCCCACAGCTCTCCTCTCTGGTGATGTGCCCTGGCCCCTGGGGTCTCTCCCTCATTTGACCGCACCGTGTACCTACCACCTCAGCCCAACAAACCCCTCCACACATCTGGAACACGTAGGCCCCCAGAGAACCAAGTGGGTACTTGACAGTGCAGATGGGTGAGTGGGGTGTGGGCTGGGCGGCAACGTGAGCCCCACCCCAAGTGGTGTCACGGAGGCTCAAGGGCTGGGAAGATTCTGGAAGACGGGGAGGGGTGCCCCTTGCTCCACCCAGCCTTGAGCCCGCCCTGAGAAGCACAGGCATATCCATGCCTCAAGCAGAGGCTCAGCGAGGCCCAGGGTCTGTCCAAGGCCACCTGGTGGGGTCTGCACATGAAGCAGGGTCTGTTGCTCTCTGAAGCCGGTGGCTGGGGCAGACCAAGGGAAGGCTGGGATTCCAAGTGGGCACCCGGCATCCCACTGGTCGCTCCTGGGGTGGGCACTGGGCCACCTCCCCTGGACACTGCCCTGACTCTGAGCAGTCGGCAGGACTGCAGGCCAAGGAAGGGGCTGAGGCCAGAGGGGCCGTCCTGAGCACAGTGAAGTCAGCCTCCCACCTCCACCACCAGGATGGCATCCTGCTGGGCCTCACGCCCCAGAGCTGCAAGGCGCGGCCCCCCTAGCCCCTGCAGTGGGCGCGAAGGCTGAAGCAGCGACCCGGGGCCTTCTCTGCCACTTCTGGCAGGACTCTCCTAAGTCAGCAGGTCCCTAGGGGCCTGTTTCTCCATCTGAAAACTGGGGCTAGAAACGGCACCTCTGTCACCGGGCCGAGAAGACTGGGCAGGATGAGGAGCACGTGGAGTGCAGTCACTTGCTCCGCGGTGCCTTCTTAGCCCCTTGAAATCCACTGCCCACCGGGTGCCCACCATGCCGGCAGCATCCACCCTCCACTTTCACCATCGTGGGCCAGAGAGGACAATGGCTTCAACAAGTAGAGGGATTTGTCCCCGGCCCATGCAGAGCAGCGCGAGGGGACTCGAGGAGGTACGTGTGGCCCTGGCCTGGGGACCCTTGAGCTCCAAGACCTGAACCCCAGCTCTTCCAGTAAGGTTTATACTTCAGCTCGCAGGGACGAGCCCCACGTACGCTCAGGTCAGAGTGGGCATTGGTGGCTGCATGCTCCAAGCCTTGCCTGAGCACCTGCAGTGCTGGGCTGTGGGGACCCAGCAGGCTCGGCAGGGATGGTGAGGCACACGCCCGACGACCCCAACCCCGGTCAGATGGAGCTCCGAGGGAGCCCAGAGCAGGGTGCTGCACGGAGCACATGGCACACCGAGAGGGGCTTAGTGAGTCTGATGAGCCAGGCCTGTAGGGTAGGGCAAGGGTGGGAAGGTATTCCAGTGGAAGACCCCACCCCATGTGCAGATGCCAGAGGTAGTACTTAGCGGTCATCCGTCCACTGAATCCTCATAACCTCCCTGAAGTAGAGACCATTATTATCCCAGTCTTCCCGGAGGGGAAACTGAGGCATGGAGAAGGGAAGCCACTTGCCCAAAGCCATCCAGTGAGGGACCGGTGGGTCGGGGATTTGAACCCATATCCCTGTGGCTCCGCGATCGTGACCACCCCACCCACAGCCCTTCAGCATAAAAAAACACGGGGCAGGCAATTTGGGTGGGGTGTGCAAGAATGGACACGGGCTGGAGGGGCTGGGGTGGGGTGGTGGTCTTGAAGGCCAGGCTGAGGTCTTGGCACCTCATCCACGGACAAGAGGGAGCCACAGAGAAGCCTTGGTGGTTACGGGGAGGACTCCGGAGCTGGCCTCTCTAGGCCCGTGGAACCCCACCTGTTCCACTCACCAGCTGTGCAGCCTGGGGCAGGTCAACTCACCTCTCTGTGCTTATTTCCCCATCAGTGAGGTTGGATTTTGACACACAGTGAATTCCAGGTATTTATTAAATTGGTGTGTGGGGGGTGGGTGCGGAGAAAAAACCCTGAAAGCTGGAGGACTGAGACATTGCCCCCTCGGGTTTGGTGATAGTCTAGTCGCTGGGCCTAGGGCACATTTTGCCCCAGAGGAGTGGGCACAGACTGGCACAGCCCAGCCCTGGCAGTGGGTGCCGGGCTCGGGGAGGCGGTGGTGGCAGCGGCGTCTCGGGGCCTGGCTGGGACATGCGCCGGCAAGTGCACGCGCGCGCGGCTGTGTGTGTTGCTGCAGCAGCTTCTATGCAAACATGTTAATTTGTTTTCATTTTGTGTTTTTTTTCCCTCGCAGGATAATTGGGTGAGTTTGAAGTCTTGGCGAGGCTGCTGATTATAGCTATTTGGGTGGTGCCCTCGCGGGGCTTTGGGCCCTGCCTCCTGCCTCTGGCAGTGAAGGCGGCATCTGGGGGTGTCTTGAGAGGTGCTTGGAGCTGCCGCTGGGTTCTGGGGGCTCTGGCTGGCTGTGCTCTCTACCCAGGCACCACCACGTCCCTGAAGGGCACAAATCCCACCCACAAACAGCTTTTCTTTGCCCTGTTTGCTGTAGTGGGGGGGAGGGGGGGGAGTGACATGGTTGCCAATATTAAAAAGAAAAGAAAAACTAAAATTCTCCTCCAAATTCTCCTTGTCTGGTTTGCCTTGAAAACAAATGAATGAAAAGTGGCAGCTCGGGAACCACCGAGCCCACACCCCCGTGAGGCCCAGTGGGGCAGGTGCATTCGCTCATCGCGTCACCTGGTTGGCCCCAGTGGGCACCTGAGTTTTCCACCCTGGAGAAAAGCACATACCGGCTCTGGGGTCATGTGGTCTGAGGCTCAGGCCAAGGCTCCTCAGGCCAAGGCTCTGCCCTCCACAGCTGGGTGGCCTTGGCCAGTGTCTGCCTTCCCAAGGCTCCTTTTTCCATCTGTGAAACTCGGGAGGATTAAAATTAAGACAGATAAATTTTCAGGAGCACATTGGGGGCTTGGAAGGTTGGCTCCCTTCTTGAGAAGAGGGTCGGCTGGGGTGAGAGCTTCCTGCTCCCCAGGTGTCCTGCACTTGACCCCATCCCCGGACAGGCAACCTCGTCTCTGATCTGCTTGTATCCATTTCTCTGGCTGGGCGGGGGCCAGGTCCCTGAGGCCAGAGGCGCATCTTGGACTTCAGAGACAGCCTACTGTGCACCATACTGTGGCAACGAACTGGGAGAGGTGAAAAGGCTTGGGGTTCCGGTGGCAGAAGGCAGGGTACGGAACCCAGAGGGGGACTCCAAGCCCCTCCACGATGGGGGACAACTAGGAAGAGGCGAGGTGGACTTACTCTGCAGAGAAGATGCGGATACGCGTGGAGTGTGAGTGTGTGTGAATGTGTGTGTGTGTGTGTGTGTGTGTGTGTGTGTGTGTGTGTGTGTGTGTTGGGAAGGCAGCACCAGTAGAAGCCCCGGTCTGACAAAGGCACAGGGGAGGGAATGGTCTGGTGGGTGCGAGCTGGGGTATCAGGTTGCTACAATACGCCTTGGGAAGCCGAGTGGCCTTTGGGGCTGCGGGTGGGTGTTCTGGGCCTCCCACAGCACAGAGGGGACTTGGTCAGTGTCTACAGTGGATAGCTGCCCAGTGGGTTGGGTGGAGGTCAGGAAGAGACTAAGGACTGGCCTTCCAGGAAACCACCTTCCCTGTGATCTTAGGACCCCTGACAAGTCATTTCAGCTATCTGAACCTCAGTCTGCCTATCTGTAAAATGGGGCTGCGGCAGGAACCCCATGAGACAATCCCTGCCATGTGTTTATGCTCCCAAGGCTTACCCCACATCCCTGCCACCTGCACGCTGCCTCACCTGTCCTCTTACCTCTCCCAGGAGGGGGCAGGGATGCCAGAAAGCCCAGGACGTGTTCATGAAGCCTGAGCACGTACAGGCTCTAAGCTCAGCATTTTGCCCATGTCCTAGCACGTCTCCAATGCAGGGATTCTGTTCCATTCCCATTTTTAAGCTATGGTGATTGAGACTCAGAGAAAGTTTAGTGAGTAGGGTGGCCCTCAACAAGGTCCTGTCCCGGATCTCCACTAAAGCTACGGCAGCTACCGCAGAGCCTGGCCAGGACGGAGGGACAGAAGGGGTGCCTGGTGCCTGCCCAAGGAACAAAGGCAGCCGACAGCCTTCCTAAAGCTACTTGGGCAGCTGAGGTGGGGCTTCAAGTTGCAGCCCCGGGTCCTGGGACCCGACACCAGCAGGGCACCAAAGGCAACTCCATGGAAAGAAAAGGCTTTGGAGTTGGCCAAATACTGGCCCCGTGAGCAGCTGTGAGTATGGCCAGTCCGCTGTCCTGAGCCTGTCTTCACTGGTAACGGGACCACTGCCCTTTACCTGCCTTGGCTGGTGCTGACCCTCAGGCCAGGGTGAGCCCCCTTGGCCCTGGCCCATCTGCAGGCAGCGGGATGATGACAGCTGTCATTTATGAAAACACCGATTGTGCGCTAGGACTTTTAAAATTGTTGCCCTCTTTCAACCCTTTTACCTGCAGGGTTGGTGGTGCATCTGGCCCGGTGCTGGCACATAGTAGGCCTACCGCCAACCAGGTTCATGACTGCCCTTGGCTTCTCGAGCAGCCAAAGGTCCCAGAAAACAAAAGCAGGCAAATAATGGTGGAAGGTGGCGGCGGGGGGGGGGGGGGGGGGGGGAGGCAGAAGATGACAGGCTCCCTGGCTAGTCCCCTGGGGCTGGTGGCAGACCTCTGTGGAGGGCTCGGGCCTCCCCGGTCACACAGGGTGGCAGCTGGCAGCATCCCCTTCCCCCACTGAGCACCACACAAAGGGGCCTCTATTCCCTGCTCTGAGCATTTATCCCTGGCCGGCTGGGCCGCGCCGCCCTCTCCCCACTCTGCTGGCAGCCCTGCCTGGCCCGAGCCTACACAAAGGCCGGTGTGTCCCTGCCAAGCCAGCCTGGCCTTAGAAGACCCCGTCCACAGAGAGCTAGAGAGCTCAAAAGGGGTCTGGGGTGGGTTCACGGTGCGTGGCAAGGCCTCACGTCCAGGCCACGATGGGGAGGCAGCTAGGAAGGCGTGAAAAAGATTTTGGAGCCGACGAACCTGAATGTGGCTCCAGCTGCCCCTAGCTGTGTATGCGGCCTTTGGTCAGTTTAGACCTCAGGTTTCTCATCTGTACAATGGAGACGATGCCCAACTTGCGAGGCTCCTGAGGGCTCAGTCAGGCGGTGCAGGGCCCAGCACACAGCACCTCAGAGTCAGATTCGAGGCAACTGGGGGAGCCCTGCCCTGGGGACCTGGTGGGCTCAGCCCCCTGGGGAGGGAGGAGACACAGCACCCCTTGTGGACCACTCCACCCCCACTCTCCATCCGGCAAGATCCACCTAGGCTGACCTTCAGGCCAGGGCGAGCCCTCTCCGACCCTAGCCCATCTGCAACCCGCGGGATAACGGCAGCTACGGTTTACGAAACGCCGACTGTGCGCTAGGACTTTCAGATTTACCGTCTCCTTTCGACCCCGCTGCTACCCTGAGAGCGTGCGGCAGGGTGGCACAATGACGACAGGCTCTGGAGTCCGGCGGGCCAGGTCGGAAGCCCGGCACCGCTTCCATCCGTGAGACTCCTCACGCTCCGGTGATAAGAAGGGCAGTGTGCTCCCAAAGGTCAGTTCAACAGCCCAATGAGGACAAGCTGCTGGATGCCCCCAGCCCAGGGCACAGCCCCAGGAAGCCTGAACTCCTGACCACTGAGCTATCATTCCCAACTCACAGAAGGGGAAACCGAGGCCCAGCTGGCAAGCCACGCCGTGCTTGGTGTGCAGGAGGAGGGCAATAAACCTGCTGGATCATTCTGGAGAGGGGCTCGGGGTTCGAAGCCGACCGAGACCAGAGGATTCTGGCTCGCCCTCTTCTGCAAACGTGTTTGGGCAGCTTTTTCTCGTTTCACAGCCGGCCTCGGCTCTGTGGGCCATGCGGCCTGCGGAGGGTGGGACGGGAGACCCGAGCCCGGAGCCTGACCCATCCCCCTGGCTGACCTCCAGGAGCCCTCACCCTGCCGCACAAAGTCCCCCTTTTCCTCTCTCCCACCCGCTCGGGGCGGCCAAGTGAGCAGCGGAATACCAAGTAATTAAGTCGGCGCACACCATCCGGGCGCCCAGGAACACTGTGGAGTTTCCCTTTTATGTTTATAGCAATTGTATGAAAATGTGCAACATGGAGCGGCACCAGCTGACAAATGAGACGAAACAGACAGGATTCCGGGCCGGCTTTTTTCCGGGCCTGATTGGCATTAATTGTGAGCGTTTACAAAGCACAACTCGGCGCCTGACATTTGCTTCAAGCGAACATTTCCTTCTAATAGTTTTAATGATTACAACGGGAGCTGGTGATCGCTGCCGGGCGGGGAAGGGGCTGCCTGGCGCCTGGCCTGGGCTCCTGCCAGGGGTCTGACCAGTCTGTGCCTGCCTGGGTCCCAGGGGTCCCGCTTGCCCCGGCCACCTGCGGGAGGGCTGCATCAAGTCCGGAGCCTTGGGCACCAGGACCCCCCCACACGGGGCCTGGCTGCCGACACACGCCAAGCTGCTGGCTTATGAGTTGATGGGCAAACCCACAGGCACAGTGATCCTGGGCGCAGACCTGGGGCGGAGGGAGGAGGGAGGGGAGAAGCACAGGGGTATTTGGCTGGTGTGGCTCTGAGGCTGCAGGGCCTCAGTTCCCTCATCTCAGGACGTGGGGTAGGAAGGACCCCACAAACGCTGGCAGTTCTTTCTTTGCCATGTGACCTTGGCCAAATCCCCTCCCCACTCAGGGCCTGCCTGGCATTCTGCAGCTGTAATGTAACAGGGACTTGGTCAGCCAGGGGCATACAGGTCGGCATGCCAGTCCCAGCGGCATGACCTTGGGGGAGCCCCTTGATCTGAGCCTCAGTTTTCTTCACCTGCAGACCTGGGAGTTCAGAATCCCCACAGGCTGCAGATTGGTTCCTAGACTCCTGCAGAAAGGGTATAAAAACCCTGAATTTCTGGCCTGCCATGAGCCTGTGTCCCATGACCTCCAGGAGAGCCTTCCAAATACTTTACTCGCTCACACACATCCTTTCAGTAAACATCGAGCGTCCTCATTAGGAACCTGGGAGGACATCACCGAACAAAGCAAAGATCCTCCCTTTGGGGAAGAGACACGGCAGATATAAATGCACTTCAGATGTGCTATCCCATTGACTTATCCCCGTCTTACAGAGGGAGCAACTGAGGCACAGAGAGGGAGAAATGAAGTCACCCAGGCAATCGAACTCTGGCAGGCTGCCTCAGAGGGGAGTCCTCTCAGACCCACTTGATGGCCAGCCCACTTGGGACGTGGGTGGAAGTCCTTTCTAAGGGCCTGCGGAAGGCTGACCCCTTGAGTGGGTCTCATCTGGGCACCGTGGCAGGAGGCCCGGGCCACCAGGAAGAAGGGAATTTGTGAGGCCCTGGACAGCCCCATCCTGCTGGGCTAGAAATGAAAGAGGAAGTCCCTCCTCTGTGGGCCCCAGGACACCATTCTTTCCCACATCTCCATCAACACTGGGCAGGGCCCGTTCTGGGACAAGTCTCTCTGTGGAAGACATGCAAACAGGATCAGCAAGATGGCTGCAAAAGAAGAGCGGGTCCCTGGACAGCTACATGGCACGTGCAAAGGCCCAGAGCTATAAAAGAACCCAGGGGGTGGGAGCGGGCGGGGTTCAAAATGCCCTCGGTTTGAGGAGGCCCTAGCCTCTCTTCAGCAGCCACCCGGGTCTCACCCAGCCCCCTGATTTTGCCAGGCCCTCCCTGCAGTAAGTCCCCTGGATGTGTCCCTGCTCTGTGCTTGGCTCCAGCCAGAAAAACCTTGGCAAATGTTTCTTTTAGAGTCAGTGTGGGGTGTGGGGCAGGGAGAAATTTTTTTTTAATGGGGATTTTTTTTTTTTTCCTTTTGCATATGGTGGCACAGATGGGCCCATGATCCATAAAAACTGTTTGCAATTAAACTCCCACTTTGCATGGCTGGATTTGTCAGTTGTTTGAACCTCGAGTGTGGGGTTCCACGCTGACGGGGGAGATGGGGCTCAGGGCAGGGCGGGGCCAGATTCTGCAGGATGGGCGGAGGCCCAGGAACCTGCTCTGGGCTCGGGGCCCAAGCCTATGGGGCGGCAGGACAGCCACGCCAGCTCCCTCTCTGGGCATCCCCCAGCCCTCGCCAGGAGTCGGGAGTATGGCCAGGCGGCTGGGGTGGGGCTTGGCAGGGTTTCCCAGCCCAGCAGAGACTTGGCCAGGGCTTGGTGCCCTGGCTGTGGGGGTAATGAGGAGGGAGAGAGAGGAGCTAATCACCACTCAGCCCTGCCAGAGATTGGGTCTGGGATGAGGACAGGCAGGAGGGTGGTCGAGCAGTGTGAGCCATAATGGGGGTCCAGCAAGCAGAGTGCAATGGCAGGTTCAAGGCTCAGGAGCCAGAACCACTGGCCCAGTTGGCACAAAGGCCCAGCACGGTGCCAGGAAGAACTGCCAAGAGCCAGAACTGGCTCCTTCCTCATCCCCAGGAGAACCGGCCAGCCTCCTTATGCCTCTGTACAGGTAGGGAAATCAAGGCAGGCACCAAGAACCTCTCAGGGGCCCGGGCTTCCCCTGCCAAACCAACAGGCTCTCTGTATTTGGGAGCCTTTTCAGAGGGCTTCTAGAATGGGGGCAAGGGGCCTGTACCCCTTCTACTCCTCTTGGCCTCAAAATGCCAGCCGGCCACCCCAGCTGCTGCCCTGGGATGCGTGCTTGTTTGGGTTAACAAATGCACCGTTTGGCTTTGGGAAATCCTGAGATCGCTAATAATTGTTCCCTGATGAAAAGAAATAAGGCCCCGATACCCCCTTTCCCCCGCCCCTTCCAAGCTGGGAAAGAAAAGTCATAAAAATAGCTTGTTATCTCACCTATTGAGGCTCCGACTGGATGTTACTGCTAATTGGGTATAACATCCTTGTCTTGTTCTCTCAGAAGCTAAATCAAGAAAGCGCCACTGCTGCGAACTAATTATATCTCCGGCCTGCAGCCTGCAGCTTGTCTCTCCCTTTATTGAGTTAAAAAATGGTCACGAACCTTCATCTTTTATCCCCCCAAGCACCGGGTCCAGGCTGCCCGCCAGACGTGGACCGCACTGCAGGAAGGTCTAGGAGGGGCTTCGGGGATGGACAGCAAGGTGAGGAGGGCCGGGAGGGAAGCCCTGGCCCCTAGCGCCTGCCTGGCTCCCTCCCCGGGCCACCACCCCAGGCCTCTGGCCTCTCTCCTCCCTGCAGCTGGGCCCCCTGGGAAGTCAGGAGCAGGACAGCCAGGCGGCTGAGCATTCAGTCATTTATTCCTTCAACGTGCTCTAGGTGAGACTTCAGGTAGAGCGCGGGTAGCCCCAAGCACCAGCTAACCTCACCCTGGGTTCGAGGAGATGCTGAAGAAATACACGGAGATGGGACCGGATCATTCTTCTGCACAAAGAGCTACTGCAGATCCCTACCACGGAGTCCAGATGCCAAGACCAGCCCTGGCTCCTTCCACAGGCCCCGCGTGTCTCCATATTCCAGGCACATCCAGCCACATGCTGGTCCCTCAACCCACACTACTCACGCCTGCCTGCCTGCCTCTGAGCTGCTTCTCAGGCTGCTCTTTTCCCCCAGAGGGGCCCGTCACCTTCTTAGAAGACCCAGCCCTACCTGTCAGAAGCCCACCAAGCTGTAAGGCCTTTAGTGACACCTTCTCCAGGAAGCCTGCCCTGTCTGCCTGCCACCCTCAGCCCTGCTTCAGGCTGTGGACCTCGAGACCTGAGTGTGACTGTCAGCTCAGCCACTCAGCAAGGGCATGACCCTCTTCTGCTTAATGGCTCTGACCCTCAGTTTTCTCATCTCTAAAATGGGTTAAGATTTCTTCCTAGAGGTGGTCGAGGGGCACATTGCAGGTGCTCTGCAGAATGATAAATGGCAGAGTATCCAAGAAGGACCAAGCTCTCAGGAAGAGCTTACTCAATGTTATTATTATGCAGACTGAAAGCATCTGGAATCGGCCTAAAGCACTTGAAATGAGCAGGCACTGGGCTACACAGACACAGGTGTGTTTGGGCGTTGGCTAAAGGTAACAGACTCTTATACCTCACCAGTTCCTGTGACTGTTGAACAACCTATATCCTCAGAGAAGATCCCCCGGGGTCCCTTATTCTGGTACCATATGGAGATGGGCCGGCGTGGCCTCTGAGCTCATCAAGGCCAGGCAGGCAAGCGGGCTTCAGCTCTTAGGCCCCACTGATGGATTGGAGCTGCCTGCCCAGAGCCCTGGAAAGAACCCAAGGTCAGGGGAAGAACTCAGCAGGGGAAGAGGGCAGCAATTGATTGGCGATGTCTGCCAAGGGCACAGCGGTGGGAGGCAAGCCAGGCCTGCCACAGATACGCCATCCTTGACATTTTACAGAGGACGCAGCTGAGGCCGGGCTGGGGTGGGAGGTAACTTGCTCAAGGTCATGCATCTCATAAAGAAAACAGCTGGCCCAGAACTGGATCCCCCTCAGACCCTGCCCAAAGATCCTCCCATGACAGCCCCACCCAGCCTGGTCCTCTCACAGGGAGAAGACAGGCAGAAGCTTGCATGGGTAATGAAGGGGATTCTGTGGACCTGCCGTGTGGCCCTGGGGTGTCATTTTACCTTGCTGAGCCTCCGTTTCTTCATGTATACAACCGGGATAAAAAAAAAACACCCTTCCCACAGTCGTATGGGGATTATGTGACAGGCCAAAATGCCCAAGCAGGAAGCTTAGCCTGGAGCACGGGCAGAGGCCAACAGTGCCCTGTGATTCCCATAGTAGGCAAAGGCGTTTAGACAGGAATCTCCAAAGTCAGCAGTCGAAAATACCTCCTCCTCCACGGAGCCCTCCCTGGCGATCCCAGCCGGCAGTAATAGTTTCTACCTGATTTCCCAGCATGCTTTGAGAGACTGGGGCCCCGGAGGGCAGGGGCCATATCTGGCTTGTTCACTGCAGGCCCCCCGACCCTGCTCCTGCCACAATGCCTGCACACTGTGAATTCTTGCACGGTGGTGACGGACCCACTGCACTGTGATGGCGTGTCTGAGGCCTCACCACCTTTTAAGGCAACTGGGCTTGTTCATCTCTGCGTCCCCAGCACCTGGCAGGGAGCCTGGCACGGAGCCGTAATCTCTGAATGAACGGATGAATCAAGAGTAAAAATAGCAGTTCCTGTTTACTGCTCGCTTGCTGTGGGTTACTGCCAAGCCTCGCAGCTGCCCTCCCAAGCGGACCCCTGGCCCATCCGACAGATGAGGAGACTGAGGTCACGCAGATGCTGAGGGCCAGGGCCAAGCCCCAAATTCAGGCCTGGGGACTGCAGGCTGAAAGACCCTGCCTCCTCTGTGTCTCCCAGTGCCAAGCTCAGGCCTGGACCCCACGGGGCAGCTGCGCCCGCCTTGGCAACGAGTCCCGGAGCAGACAGCTGGCGGCTGGACCGACCTCCTCCTCTGAGGGAGACCACCCCTCCCCACAGACTCTGGGTCATTAAGTTCTGCATCATTAAGTCCCTGTCCCCAGGAGCCTGTTCACAGCCAGCCTCGGCCTTACCCCCTGACCTCCCGGGTCTTTGTCCTCTGTGCCCTCTGCACAATGGCAGGGGCTCCCAGGGCCCCAAACAGCTGCTGTGGCCGGGATGCTGGTTTGCTCTGGGGCCAGGGTGACCGGCTGGGGCCTGTGCCTGAGCCCACCCACTTGTGAAGGGCTCAAACTCACCCAAGTACTCTCCACACTCAAGCTTGTCCCACCCACCAGCCGGGGAGAAAACTGCTATTACTTCCTTGAACAGATGAGAAAAGTGAGTCCCAGAGAGGTAAAGCGGCTTGTCTGAGGACACACAGCCAGTGAGAGTGCAAGAGCCCAGGGTTCTATCCTAATCTGCAACTCCCTGCAAATGTTGCCAGACTGACCTCTTTAGCACCCCGATCATACCTCACCCCTGCCCGAGATGCCTTCACTGGCTTCAGGTTGTTCTGCCTCTGGACATGTCAACACTTAGTTCAGCACTCAAGGCCCTGCACACCGTCCTAGTTTTTCTCCCTTTACCTCTGCCTTCTTGGAAGCTCCCCCTGCCCTTCCTGGTCATGCCACAGAATCTCAAAGTCCCTCTGCCAGCAACATCATCTTTACTCCATGCTGGGCAGATCCACCCAGTCCTCAGGCCTGAAAGCAAAAGCCCCCTCTGTCAGGAAGCCCTCCGTGACGTGGTTTTTCCCTCCTGCATGTCTCTCCTCGAGCCCTGCTCGGGCTCCGACCAGAATCCGAAATAGTTGCAGATTCCTCCTCCCCGTGGAGGCTGTGGGCCATCTGATTCCTTAGAGCTTTGCCACCTGCACAGTGGCCGGCAGGATGCCCTTGCCCACCCTGATGCCCAACACCCGAGGGGACCCAAGGGGTGGGGGTGGGGGGGGTGGTTGGAGCCCATGCTTGTTCCTTCATCCTCCTCTAGCTGGCCGTGCTGTGTTCTGCACCCCCACTTCTGGCCACCAACAGACTTTACACCTGAGCTACTTCCTGGCTTTGTGACCTTGGGGAGCGAAGTAACCTCTCTGTGTCCGGGTCCCACCCCATGCACCAGTAAAATGGGGGAGGGGGGGCAGGTAGCAGCATCTGCATTTCTTAGGGCTATGACATCCACCCTGGGAGGTACCAGACAGGTGACCTCTCCCCAGGAATGCTCACCACTATTATTTCTGTCTGCACCCCTATCCGGCGGCCAGCACATGAATTTGGGGGTCAGAGAGACTCAGGTTCCAACCACTTACTGGGTCTGTGATTCTGGGCAGGTGGCTCATATTCCCCAGGGCCTCTATTTCCCCATCTCTGAAATGGTACTAACTCCGCCCACACAAATGCAACCCGGATCCATCTCAGAACCCCTCTTTTGTTCCAGGCATGCAGTAGGCACTCCGATATTTCTCAACTAACGAATCAATGGTCCAGGTGTAGGGAATCCATCCCCCTTCCAGCCTCCTCTCCGCCCACCCCAGCCTCCAGAATCCCCTTCCCCACCCCCAGCCCAGTGCAGACTAAAATAGTCATTAGGCAGATTTCAAAAGATGTCAGTAGCTTATAATTATAGTCGACATCCTTCTGAGATAAAAGTGATTACCTTGGATGCAAATCACTTAGCAACCAATCAGGGCGGTGGGCGGCGCCCACGGAGGTGACCGGCCGGCGTGCAGCCCTCCGCCCGCAGTCCGCCCGACACAGGCGGAGAAAGCGCACAATAGCTCTTGACACGCAAATGGGTTAACACAATAAAGGCGGCTCCGGCCGCTGCTGGGGGAGAACAGCAATTCCCGGCCCGCGGGAGGTAATAAAGCGGCCCTTTTGTGCGCGCCTCCTCGTTCTCACCCCCGCCCCGAGCCCAGAGGAATCGCCGCCTGATTGAATTACGGTTCATGAATATGAGCTGCTCCGCTTGCTTCCTCCGATTCGTGGGGGCTGGAAGGTGGAGGGGGCCCGGGAAGGCTGGGGAGGGGCCCCTGGCCAGGCCCCAGCCCCACAGGAGCTCAGATGGGAGCCACGTGTGCTCACCACGTGGGGTGCCCTGGGTAGGTGGGTGGGAGATCCAGCGGAGGCAGCTGGAAGGGTCCCTGCCTACCCTGCAGTCTTTGATCTTTGGCTCAGGGTGTGGGGGGGGGGGGGGGGGGGCAGGAAGCGTCATTCGCGGCCCTGTTCTGAGGATGAGGCTCAGAGAGGCAAAGCTACTCACCCAAGGTCACACAGCCAACAAGGGTGGACCCATTCCATAGCCTGGTTCTTAACCATGAGCCACTGCCCACCACAGGGGGTTAAGCAACTCAGCCCAACCCTGTCCCCTCCCCGCCAGAGCAACTGTGACGCTCAGAAGGGATAGGGGATGGGCGAGCTTACATGGAATTAGACCAGTGATAAGGATTACTGTGGGGTTGGGGGAGGGAGCTAACCTTGAGAGAGGAGACTGTCCAGGGTTACCATCCCTCTTAAGGGAGCCCTGCCGGATCCTCTCCCCTGCCCAAACCTCTCCCCTGCCCAAACCTCTCCCATCTACCTAAATCTCCAGGACACATCCACCCCAAGGCCACCCCTTCCCCTCATTCAGCACCCCCAGAGCACTCACAGGCCACACCCAATGACCAGAACACTCTGCACTTCTCTGCCGGGCAGATCCCTGTTTGTCCAGAGTCACCTTGTACCCTTCCTAGAGGGCCTTCCTCAACCTCCAGGCTGGGTCAGGAGCCACATCTACCAGAGTTGCCACCGACCCACCTACATCCTTGACTTCCCTACCAGCTGAGTGCCTACCAAGAGGGTCCCTGCAGTAACTGACTGAAGCCTCACCCCTCCCTGGGGGGAGCCCAGAGGGGCAGATGACAAGGAACCCAGGGCCAGCTCTCTCAACCCTTCCTGCCAGGCAGGCTTCATGTCCCACCTTCCTTCCCCCAGTGCTGGAGAAGAGGGGTGCCAGGGGTGAGGGAAGCAGGGTGTCCACAAGGCCAGGGCAGAAGTGGCTACTCTGCCCAACACTATCCTGTAGGTAACGGGGAGGCCAGGTTTCAGTGCAGGAAGGAACCTTGGTGAGGCCAGACTCCCTCCATAGCCGACAGTCCCCGACTTTTGCAGGGACCCTGTCCAACAAGTGGTGTAAGGCCTCCCCTCCACCCGTGGAAGGGTGTGGGAAGACCTGAGGACTCCGGAGCCAAGGCACTTCAGAGCCAAACCTCTACAGCTGCCTGGCTGAGCACCTGAGCCTGTTTCCTCATCTGTAAAATGGGCCACAGCACACGAGCCACTCCAAGCGGTAACTGAGATCCTATACGATGCCTGGTACACAGGGAGACACTGGGTAAGCTGGCACTCCCTCCTGCTCGTCGCCTGGTGCTATTGCCAAGCCCAGGGAAGGGAACAGAAGGAATTGCCCAATTCTGACAGCCTTTCCCTCCGCTTTGGCTGTGGAAGTGTAAATACTCCACGGAGGACCTCCAACTGCCTGTGTTTGTGGATCTCTGGCGCGCACTCCGGGTTTGTTTCTAAACTGGGAAGCTTAGAGAGGCAGTGCAAACAGCCCTTCTGCCCACCTCTCCCACTTCTCCCCCCATCTGCTGTTGCTCTGTCCTTGGAAGCCTGTGTGTTTAACGACACCATTTCAGCTGGAAATATCATCTCCCTGCCAAGCCCCCAAAAGCAGCTCCACTGATATTTATTGACCTGTTAATCTAGCTAGAGAGCTGGGTAGGAGAAGAGAAAAAATGCTGGCTGCATAGAGACTAGGGCCTGGCTTCTCATTATGACCCCCTCCTACACACACACACACACACACACACACACACACACACACACACACTTCCCTCTGCTCTCACCCTACCCCACGCTGAAGCGATGACACAGTTCTCTAACCTTTACCTCAAAATGTGATCTCGGCAGTTTCACCCACATCCGACAATGGTAGCAATTGCTGGAAGGAACTCAGAAGAGGAATCAAAGAACCAGCGGCAGGGTACTGGCTGGGGGGGGATCTCTGGGCCTTCACAAGGAACAGGGCCAGTGCCTGAAGGGTGTGGGGAAGAAAGGGCTGGTGCCTGACCCCATCAAAGCTGGCCCCTGGCAGGGGCACACTTCATTCAGACCTTGGCACTGACGGGCCTGACTTGCCCTCTGTTCACTTAATGAGCACCACACTGTGCCTGTCAAAATCATCTTAAATGCCAAAAGGAGAGCGGGGCCGACAGGAGTTCAGACTTGGCCGAGGCCCTTCATCTTGGGGTTGTGCAGCAGAGGAAACCCTTAGACTTGAGGGCTGGCAGGCAGCAGCTGCCCTGCACCTTCCCTGGCTGGGGGAGCCCACACTTTTTCCTGAGTGGAAGTGGCCTGTTTTAAGGCAGGGGTCCCCCGTCTCTCTGGGGGCCCTGGGAACTTCAGCCTCCCGGCTGGGTGTATGTATGGTGGGGTTCGAGGTCTTCACCGTAGCATCCCTTTTGAAAGCATAAAGTTGCTGCTCTGTTTGGCAGTCCTGAGCCCCCAGGCAGTGCCAGGCTATACAGGCAAAGCTGAACACCTGTCCTTGGGGGGAGGAGCATCAGCCGGGACAGCTGGCACTGTTTCCCTCCCCCACCTCATCCAAGAGCTGGGGATTTAGGTCAGAGGACTACAGTTGAGAGTGGGGGAATCTGCCTTCACCCCTCCATTACCCAAAGGCATCAGGTCTCACCAGGAGTTACCACAACCCCGCCCCCTCCGGCCCTGGGTCAAGGCAAGTCGCGTCGCCCTGGCAACCCGTGACGTCAGAAGCCTGGCAGTGACGTCACGCTGTGGCCCCATTGGAGAACCCACCATCCTTGCAAGATTTTTTGAAGAACGAGGGCTGTACAGGAGACCCTGCTATGGTCTAGCCTTGGAGGGCGCAATCCTCAAACGCAACCACCTGCACGGCCAGGACTCCACATCCCCCCCCCCCCCCCCCCCCCCCCCCCCCGGCCCTGAGCTGATGTCCCCTGAGGATCTCAGAGGCTGCTTGGGAGAACCCCAAGGGTTCCAGCCCTCCAAGACACGGGAGTTCCCAGGGAATTTTCGGATGACAGAGCTGCTATCTTTGTCTGTTGGCTTTAGGGGTGGGGTGACCTTTCTTTTCTGGCATACGCCTCGCCCAGGGCTCCGTGGAGTCCCCACAACCTCCACTCCGGCCACTTGGCCGGTTTAGACAAGTTGCGGGTGAGAGGGAAAGGGGTGGGGGGAAGACAAGGAGCTCCAATGCTTCAGGATTCCCAACAGCTCAGGGCCCCTTTATTTCCGATCCGGCCGCCCAGACGCCAGGGAGTGCCCCCAGCTCCAGCCCGGAACCCCGCCCCGCGCAACTCACCAGATCAGCCAGGCCGTTGAAGGGCACCAGGTCTCAGCGGCGACGACTCTCTGCTCGCCGGGTCGCAGCCATGCAGAGGTGGCAGAGGTTGCCTGAGGGAGCCCCCCTTGGGGGCCGATGCCTCTCTCCGGGTGGAAAGGGACGTTGTCGGTGAGAGTGATCCAGGCACCGGCCCGCGCCGTCCGAAGTCGGCGGTGGCGGGTCTCTCGGCTCAGCGTGGGTCGTGCCCGCCCGGGACCTGGGCGGTGCGGGCGCTCAGGCGGCGCATCCTCACCGGGGCCTGTGCTCACCGCGTCCGGCGGGCGGCGCTGCGCCTCCCCTCGGGGTCTTGCTCAGGGCTGCAGCTCGGCCCGCGCCGCTCCCCGGGGCGCCCTCTCCGCCCGCGCCAGGAGCCGGGCGGCCGCGGCCCCTCTCGCCGGCCCCAGCTGCAGCCTGTCTTTGTTGCTTCCTCTCGCACGACCGCCCGCCCGCGGCTCGCAGCCCCCAGGTCCGCCCGGGGGCGGGAGGGGGTCGTCTCCTCCGGGGCTGCACGCACCTGCAGCGGCCCCGACTCCTCGCCGGGCATGCACCGGCCCCCGCAGGTTGCAAAGAGCGGCGGCGAGAATGCACCGGCCCCTCCTCCTCCTACTCCAAGCCCTGGGTGTGGGGGGAGGGGAAGCTGGAGAGCAGAGGCAGCCGCGGCGGCGGCAGCGGGCGGCGGAGGCTCGGATGCAGTCCCGGGGGCCTCGGCGCCGCGAAATAACTGGTCCGGGTGGCGCAGGGCGGACGTGGGAATGGCCAGGAGGACGGTACACCGGGCGTGCGAGCTCTCGAGCTGCAGCAGGGGCGGCGCGCGCCGGGCTCTCACGCGCCCATGGCCCCTGGCGGCGCGCAGGGGCTCCCGGGGCCTCAGCCTCGCGCCGCCTGGCGCGCGCCGGCGCCTCGCCTCGCCTCGCCTCGCCTCAGGCCCGGGTGCCGCGCGCAGCGTCCCGCAGGCGGCGGGCCGGGCTCTTCACCTCCCCCGGCTGGAGCACGCAGCCTTTCTGCGGAGCCGCCAGCCCGGCAGTCCTGCCCGCTGCTCCGCTCCGGCCCGACTGACAGGCGCGAGCGCCGGCAGCGGCCGCGGCGTCTCGCCCCCCGCCCGCCCCCTGCGATCCAGCCCAATCAGCGGCGGCCGAGAGGCGGTTACCAGGGTGACGCGGCGCCGCGTCCTGCGGGGGGCGGGGCTAGGGGCCGCCACGCGCGCTTTTCGCGGCAAAATTCAAAGGCCGGCAGGGCGGCTCTCCAACCTCCTCCCCCAAGCTGGGGCGGGGCGGGGCCTACCTCGCGAGGACTGCAACTCCCGGCATGCAGGGCGCCGGCGCCGGGCGGAGGGGCCCCGACTTGGGGCGCAGAGCATGCTCGTATTTGTAGTCCCTTTGTCGGGACCCAGCGGTGGAAAAACCAGTATCCTTTATGGAGCGCATATTTGGGGCAAGGCACTGTGCTAAGAGCATTATCTGCATTGTTTCATATAATCTTAGAAACAACCCTATGAGGAATTTTGTTAAAAATAATAGCAAGTTAACTCTTATGTAATGAAGTACTCTACCTAAGCCTGGCAACAACCCTCTAGAGGGTTGGTATTATCATCCCTATTTAACAGATGAGAAAAACGATATGGTGGGTACTAGTATTATACTCCCAACTTATGGAGGAAATTGGGCCTAAGAGATGTGAAGTGACACTCGGTCCTGAGTGTTTTGCCCCCAGGCCTATTTTTGGCAGTCAATGATTTCTGGCATCACATTTAAGATCTGTGAACCACTGACTATAAACCCAGGCACCGTGCTCTTTGCAAGGTCCATCTCATAGTATCCACACCACATGTATGGGAGGCAGGCCCAGGCATTCTTCACTTAACAAATGGGGAATCTGAGGCACAGTATCACCTGGTGTCCAAATTTTGAATCCATCAAACTGTACTGCACCTTGTGTTTCACTTTCTAAGCAGCTCCATACGCTCTCAGTAGGTCTGTCTGAGAGCCCACGGGTGGCCTGCTTAGCAGTCCCATTTTACAGCTGGAGAAATTGAGTCCTGGGAGGGACAGTTCTCCCCGTTGCCATGTGTCCATCACACAGCAAGTTGGGGCGCCAGCTTTCTAGGAAAGACTTCAGGGTCCCTACAGAAAGGCAAAACCGCAGCCGGCTATGTCTGTGTGACCGCAGCCCGTGTCTTGTGACCCCTTGGAGCCCATGGAACCTGGGTGGCATTCCATCCCTATCCTTGCTAGCTGTTGGTTTTGGTCATTTGTCTTCGTGGCTCTGTGCCTGTCTTGTCTGTGTATCGTAAGTCCTATTTTAGGGGGTTCTTGTGTGGACAAAAAGTTATTGCTGGAAAGGATTCAGAACACACTACATGCTTCACGAATGCCAACAGTGGTCATCCAGACACGGAAGGCTTTGAAGACCCTGGTGAGTGTACCCAGTGAGATGGGTTGCTTATAGTCAGGCCCTGGCCTTCTTTTAGGATCCAGCCCACCCCCTACCCAGAGGCTGGGAGAGGCGCCAGAGGGGGAGCTCCAGGGCCCGACCAAGTAGGCCACCTGCCGCCTTATCTAGGGCAGGAGCTGGCCCTATTTCAGGTCCTCGCGGCTGCTGCGAGTGCCATTCCCAGTAGTTCCTGGCTCCGGTGCCCTGCTCTAGTTCTCGCGGGCTGACCCACCCAACCCTCGTGGAGTTGGAGTGGGGGTGGGGATTTACCTGGGAACGTGACCCAACCCTCAGCCGCTTCTGCTCAAGCTGTTCCAGGGGCCAGCTGCCAGAGCTTCCAGTGACACCTGGGCAGGTTGCCTGGGCAACACATTGGGTGGACCTGGGGTGTGGACAGGTGGGGAGAACACGGTGCAGGACTCAAGCCAGGTGCAGGGAGAGGGACAAAAATCAACCAACCAACCAACCAAACAAACAAACCAAACCTGGGAAAAAAGAGAGGAAGTGCAGAAAAAGGCTATGGGACCACACCATTTATTTTCCAAAGTTTGGGATTTTTTTCCATAGTAGGTTACCATGACTTGATACCTACTACGTGCAGGCTGTGTGCTCAGTGCTGTTTATATCACTTTCTATCTCCTCTTACCTTCATAGCAACCCCGTGAGGTCTATTCGATTGTGATCCACATCTTACAGCCGGGGAAGGCCATGTGACTTGAACAAGGTCACACAATGACAGAACCAGGTCCTGAACACCGGAGCCCTCGAACTTGATCTATTGCACCCCATACCGGCCGCTAATTGACTGGCTGTGGCCTTGAGGGCAAGTTTTCTCTCCTCCTCTGGACCTCAGTTTCCTCTGTTGTAAAATGGAGGGTGGAGCTTACAACTGAGCCCTACCAATCGGACTCTCTTGAGCTGGCACCCCTCCCTGACTCAGTAGCCCCCAAAGGTCCCACTGTGGTTCCAATGTACCCCCTGTAGCCAGGGGGTTAGAAGTTCTCAAAAGACCCCTCCATCTCCGAAGGTCCGTGAGCCCATGATGTGCTAATGGTGGGATTTCAGGCAGCGGTGGGCTGGAGGGCAGGTGTGTAGGCGAAGAGCTCAGTCTTCCAGGTTCCTCTCCTGCCCCTCCAGGCAGGTGGACGGCCTCACAGATGCTCAACCTCAGGTCTTCACTTACACCCTCCCATACTCACAGTGCCTACCTCCCTGAGGTCAGGCCCTCCCGTCAGTGTCCCCTGGCCCTCCAGTTCCCAGCTTTGATCCAGCCTTCCCTTGCTATTGGTCACGTGCAATAACTCTGCATTATGTGAATGGAGACAGTGTCAAGATAGATTTGCCACGGTCCACAGAACCACCAGGCGGGCCAGCGCTTGAATGCCGGCTCCAGCCAGGGGTTCAAGAGGCCCTGAAGGGGTTGTGGGACAGCCAGCACCTCAGCCCTCACCGTATCCCAGCCTTGCTGCAATACCTGCACAGCCTCTCAGGTGGCTAACTTCCAGGTCTTTACCCATTCTGTCCCTTCCGTCTAGAGTATCCTCCCTCCAGGTAGGTGACTTTTGCTCCTCCTTCAGGCTTCAGCTAGGGTGCCCCCTCTCCGGGAAGCCTTCCCTGACTACTGCCCTCCAGGCTGGAGCGCTCCCCCCTTCCTAGATGTACCCAGTCTATTTTATAATGGCCCAATTATTTGACGGTCTTCCCCGCCAACCTGAGGGCTCTGTGAGGGCAGGAGCTGCATTTGAACTGCTTTCACCCCAGCACAGGCCTGGTATGCAGTCGGTGCTCAGTGAAGTGTTGTTGAGTCCATCTCTGAACCAATGAATAAATGTGGCCCAGGTTTGGTTTTGTTCTCTTGTAGTGGAGAAGCAGGGAGAGGAGGAGGGAGTGGCATCACACTGGCTGGATCTGAATCCTGACTCTTCAGGTTAATAGCCATGTGGCTCATCTGCTCTGTGCCTCGGTTTTCCCCAACCGGGAAATGGGGTTAATTGCCACGTAGGTACTGCTCAAGGAGACCGGAGCCTGGAACTTTTGTTCCCACTTTCTTATATATGTAAGGTTAGTCATGCCTGTTCCCTCTTTCACTCTGCTCATTCATTCATTCATTCATTCATTCAAAATTTCCCAAATACCTGCTCTGTGCCAGCCACTAGGGATTCAGCAGTAATCTAAACACAGTCCTTGACCTTGTGGGGCTCAGGTTTCATGTTGGGGGGTGGCGGAAGGGACAGATAAGACAGCTAGCACTTATCATCCAGGGTAACAGGAGGGAAAAGCATAGAGCAGGCACCTGACCCAGCCAGTGGGCTGGTGCTGGTGAAAAGGCTGCTCAGCAGCCCCTAAAAAATGGGTAGGAGGTAACCAAGGGGAGGGGCGAGGGAAGAGTCATCCTGGCAGAGGGCAATGCCAATGCAAAGGTCCAGTGTCCCAACTGAGGGGGCTGTGAGTGTCCCAAGAGTGGAGGGTGTTCAGAGGCTGAGCTGGGCTGGGGAGGGAGGCGGGGGAGGCAGAGACTGAGCCTTTGTCCTGGTGGGGGGAGAAGGCCTGCCCCAGCCTCCCTCCCCAGCCCCCACCTGCCTCACCTGCCCTTGTTGCCATAATCTAGGCCAGAGCCTGGAGGGAGCCGAGCCCCCATTGGTGCACACCATGTAGGTTTTTCAGAGATAATTTAATCAGAGCTATTAATAAGCAGAAAAGAAAGAGCTCTTTATGCTCCTCCTGGAGAAAAGGGGAAAGACGAAGAAGCACGTGTAACCTTGTTATTCACCCAGCCCTGCCCCCCAAGTACCTAGAGTCTCTCTCTAGGGCAGGCCAGGGAGATGGGGCCAGGAGCCCAGAAGAGGGGGGCTGAGGAGGCCCAGGGAGCCCTGGGGACTGGCTCCTGCCATGCTCCCCTCTGGCCACCTTGGCGTCCCCTTGATTGTTTGCAGGTGCCAAACTGTTTCCACTGAGGCCTTTGCCCAAGCTGTGCCCTCCGCCTGGAACGCTCTTCCTTCTGCTCTTTGCATTATCATACTTTAGGTCTCAGCTCAAATGTCACATCTGCAGAGAAGCACTTCCTGACCACCCCATCTGCATTATTCCCCGACAGCACCCTCCTTCGCTTTCCCTCCCCAGCGCTGATTACTGTTGGCAACTCCCTGGGCCCTTGTGGGTTGACTTGTTTCTCTTCTGTCTCCCAGTCTAGATTGTCAGCTCTGGGGAGGTGGTGGGGAGGACTCTTTGTCATCATCGGTACTGGATCGCCAGCACGTTGCATAATCACTTGCACAGAGTAGGTTCTATGTCGTTATTTTGCTGACAGAATTGGGGAAGGTTCAAGATGCCTGGGGAGTTGGGAGAGCAGCCAGAAGGTGGTGGGGTCCCTTCCACCTGGCAGAACCCAAGAGAATCTGGGAACCGTTAAACCCCGGAGAGGGAAGGCCCGTGCTCAAAGTCATGCAGCAGGTTTGGGCCAGAGGTGGGACTTGAACCCAGAGCCCTCTCGGGGCAAACGGTTTCATTTGAGGCTCATCTCACACACCAGCTGTGTGTTGAGGAGGATTCTGAGGCCTCCTCACCCAGGCTCAGGAGGGAAAGAGGGCTGTGCTGCCATCGATTAGTGACGTCTGCTGAGTCTGGGGTTAGCTGTTGGGGAACCAGCAGCGCAGGGGCTATTCCTATGAAGGGGGAGTGTTGAAAGAGCACTGGATTGGGAGTCCCAGGTTTTGTTCCTTCAATCAGCACCACCATCTTATCATGTGACCCCTCTAGACAAGTCAGGCAGCTTCCCTGGGCTCAACTGAGAGTTGGGACTCTACCTACCCTGGCCCTGCCTATCTCAAGGAAGGACTACAATGAGAAAACAGATATAACATTTCCAAAAGCCTAATGGACTCTGTACACAGAATCAATGATTATTATTGTAAAACAAAGTGACAACAATGGTAATAATTCCCCACTACGGACCAGGCACTGCCCCAGGTACTTTTCATACATGATCTGTAAACCTCGCAGCAAAGCCCATGAAGGGGAACCGCTGGCCTGTGTTAGAGACGTGGACCCTGAGGCTGGCGTCAGCGGTCTTGCTGGAGGTGGCAGAGAGCTCCAGGGTGGGCGGCACCGGGATTCGAACCCTGATGGGTCTGTGTGATAGGTTTCTGCCTTAGCCGGAGGCCTGAACAAACAGGAAGCAGCGACTGGATGTGGACGTGATCCCCCACGACCCCCCGCAAGGTCGATCTCTGCTCTTCTGACCAGCTGGGCCTGGTTCTCCCAGGCTCTGAGTGGCAGGGAGATTTCCAGGGGATTAAACACAGCCCGCCCCGCCCCCCCCTCTGGCCTGGAAAGGCCACCAGGCCCTCCCAACCCCGCCTGGCAGATCTCCTTTTGTACAAAAAGTTATTGACTTATCAAGGTTAAAATACATTCAGTGCAGGCCAATAAAACAGGGATACCGCCGCATCCCGGCTGTCATGTGTAGCCTGGTTTTCATGGCAACGGGCTCTCTTCTGCACATGAAACGGTTCAGTTGTGCAAAGTTCAGGCGTTACATAAACAGGGAGTTAACAACAGCGGCAGAAATCAATGTCTGGCCAGGCATGGCCTGGGGAGATAGCATTGATTGGGCCTCACGTTGTCGATAGGCCAGGTGCCTGCTTCCTGCCCGGTGGCCTTGGGCTCCCTCCCATAGCCCCACCCCCGGCTCAGACCCAGAGAGCTCCAGAAAGGTGCCTCCACCCTTGCCCCAGAGCCCCTTCCTGGCGGGGATCCAGCAGGGAGGGGATCTGCTAAGCTGTCTGCAGCTGTTTTGTAAACCATTATATTGCTCCGAGATGCCATTCCCTTGCCTTAAAATAAGTTCACGCCATTGTTAATAAAAAAAGCAGTCCTTTGCCTATTGAACCACCCCCGTGACAAGGAACAATCCCACTGCCTCTATGTTTAGCCATAAAAACCACCCATTTGTCAAGACGTGCCCCAATCGGGTCAAATAGATCAGGACATGAAACCAAACTGGCTGTGTAACTTTCACTAAGTCACTTCACCTCTCTGAGCCTTGGCTTCCTGTTTTCTGAAATGCAAGAATAACAGCACCAACTTCCTGGGGGTAGGGAGGAAGAAACAGCTTTGGGTCTGTGCCGGGAAGCTGGCCCTCTTGTGTCTCTCTTCTACTATAGATCCCAGCAGACACCTAGATGAGGCAGAAAAAGACCCCAGGGGACTAGGAAGTGATGCTTGGGCTCATATCCCAGCTCCACTGCTAGCTGTGTGACCTTAGGCAAGTCACTTTACCACCCTGAGCCTTGGCCTTCCTTCCCTTCATGCAGTATGGGGAAAGTGCCTTCGCAAGAGTGAAGAAGAACAAATGAGCTCAATGTTCTGGGCACGCAGAAGGTGCCTTGGAAAGATTTCTCAAATCAGATCCTTCCTCCAGTGTTCCAATATCAGATCTACCCACCCTCATAAAATGGAAGATCTCATGGGACTTCTCTCGGGAAAGGAAGGGTTTCAGAGGAAAGAGTTAGCCATTCCATTTCCTGGAAGGTTCTTACGGACAGGGACCTAGTCCTGTTCATCTTTGTATGGTCAATGCTTGGTACAGAGCCCAGGTCTATGGTAAGATGTCAATACGTGTTTATTGAACAAAGCTAAACTCCTCTAGAGAGCCAACTAGACCTTCTCTATCCGGCCTGGGATACAAAGGGATGGGGACAAGGGGACGGTGAGGATGACTTAGGATGGGTTTGGGGGTGCTTCTAGCCCCACCGTATGGCACAGACAGCCAACTCACTGGCTGAAATTCATACCTCCTTCCACGGAGTGGAGTGGATGCTGGGAAGCAGAGCCCAGCGGGAGGATGAAGCTCAGGGCTACATTTCCAGGCATGGCTGAACGAGTAGCTTTTGCCAGTGAAATGTGAGCAAGCCGAGTGTAGGAAGTGATTATGCCTCTTGTATACAGTTTTCTCTTCTGCGCCGAGGCAGACGATGGACCTTTCCAGGGCGGAGCAGGGCCAAAAGAGGGATGGAGCCTGGGGCCCTAAATCACTGGTGGAGGAAAGTTGCCCACTTGTTGACCAACAGCACGAGCTTTGGACTGTTATATGAGAACTGAACGTTTGCTGAGTTGCACCATTAAGACGCCAGGGTCTGTTTGTTACAGCTGCTGTGTTGCTGTTACAGATTCACAGGACTTCCCAGGAAGGACTCAGAACACCTCCCTCCCCCTCCTCTCCCCCAAACACATACCCACCAGTACAGTCCTCTCCGAGTCACGGAATTTTACAGAGCTGAGAGGGGACCCGTATTTAATAAAGCAAGTACAGTAAAATATTAATGGTAGAACCCAACTAGTGGGTATTTATGTGTTCACTGTAAATGTCTTTCGACTTTGCTGTCTGTTTGAAATGCTTCATAATAAAATGATCGAAAAAATATCTATTCTCATATTTTCAAAATCTTTCTAGGAACCTTACGGTTTTAGGAAGATATGTCAGGGACTACTAGTTTTTTTGGGGGGGAGGTGCAGAGAGAACTCCGGGGTCCACACTCCCCCCTCTGCCCCACCCACTTCAACTACAGCACGGCCAATTTCATCTTTTTCATATCAGAGTTCAGCATGTGATTTAATTTGAACAAAAGGTTTCCAGTGTTCCAGTCATAAAAGCCTGAAAACTGAGTTCAACCCTCTCGTGTTGTAGATGGGGAAACTGAGGTTGAGAGAGACGGTGTAACTCCAGGTTACACAGTGAGCCAGTAGCTGGACTGGAAATGAAACCCAGGTCTCCTGGTCCCCAGGACGGAGTCGTTCTCCATGGCTTCCTGGAGGTTCTCGGTTGGGGTGGGGGGGGGAGTTGCTCCACCCTGGGGGCTACTTGGACGCAAAGGGGCGGGTGGGGCACCAGGCAGGACTCCTTGGCGTCCTGCACCCTCCAGCTAGAGCCCTCTGCCTTTGGCGATCCTATGTGTTGGGTTCCAAGGTATTTGACCAAACGCTCTGCAGGGAGGGAGTGACTGCGTGGGAGGTGGCGGAGGTGGGCACTGGAGAGGACTTCAGCAGGTCCAAGAGTTTTCTGGAGTGGGACCCTCCCCCTGCCCTCCAGCACCACCCCCTTCTCTCTAGCTGCGGTGAGAAGATGGATGGGAGGAGGCAGGGCTGGAACAGACCAGTCAGGAATGATGGATTTGGGCCCCGACTGGAAGCCCCCAGGGTCATCTGGAGCCACGGGAAGAGGTGAGAGGTCATCCAGCCAGGCAGGTGGGTCAGTAAGGGACAGGGATAGGAGTCAACTTAGGGGTCTGAGGGCCAGTAATGGAAGGGGTGGGGTATACTCTAACCCTGGCACTCCTCTAGTATAGCTGCCTCATTCATTCATTCATTCATTCTATTATTCCTGTGTGCCCGGCCCAGGCTGGGCACCAGAGTTCCAGGATAAATGGGCACCGTTCCTGCAGGGAGAGGGGCAGGAGGGAAATGAACAGCGTCACCTCACCCCACCAATGATCGGTCACACGCCTTGGGCAGTTCCCATCGTCCCCTCGAGCTTCAGTTTCCCCATCTGGAAAAGGAGGAGAACCTCGGTTCCAAACCGACGACGTGTGTGATGCACGTGGCACAGAGCTTCGCGTGGAGACGTGGCGACTCCCTTCCCCAGACTTCCAATTAGGAGAAAAGAAAAGGGTCACGTTACCCGACCTGGACTGTTTCGGGGAAGACGAGCACGAGTTCAAATCTTGATGCGGCGTAGCAGCTGTGGGGCGGTGGGCCATGCTCCTCTGTGGAATAAGCATGGTAATCATAGTGACTGCCTTGCCTGATGGTTATGAGGTTTAAGTGAGGTAATATATGAAAGCATAGGGGCACCTGGTTGGCTCAGTCGGTGGAGCCTGCAACTTCTGATCTCAGGGCTGTGTGTTCAAGCCCCAGGCTGGGCATGGAGCCTACTTTAAAAAAAATATATGGGGCGCCAGGGTGGCTCAGTCGGTTAAGCGTCCGACTTCGGCTCAGGTCATGATCTCGCGGTCCGTGAGTTCGAGCCCCACATCGGGCTCTGGGCTGACGGCTAGAGCCTGGAGCCTGTTTTGGATTCTGTGTCTCCCTCTCTCTGACCCTCCCCCGTCCATGCTCTGTCTCTCTCTGTCTCAAAAATAAATAAGTGTTAAAAAAAATTAAAAAATATATTATAAATATAAATATAAATATAAATATAAATATAAATATAAATATAAATATAGAGGCACCTGGGTGGTTCAATTGGTTAAGAGTCCAGCTTCTATTCAGGTCATGATCTCACAGTTCGTGAGTTCGAGTCCCACATCGGGTTCCTCTCTCCTCAGCACAGAGCCTGCTTCAGATCCCCTGTCTCCCTCTCTCTCCTCTCTCTCTCTCTCTCTCTCTCTGCCCCTCCCCTGCTCAAAAGCATGCTTTCTCTCCCTCTCACAAATAAACATTTAAAATAAATAAATGTATATACAATATACATATATATATGTGTGCATACACACATACAAATATATAAAGAAGAGTGCCTGGCCCACAGCTAACACTCAAGTCAATGTTAACCTTTGCTGTCAGTGGTATGATGGACCCTGAGTCTACCAGAGCAGTAAGAACACCATCGTGAATATTACCCTAGTGCTACAGGAGAGCTTGCAGACCATCTGAACCTAGTCTGGTGCCTATACGCCAACCCTGGCCCATCCGGAGGGAAAGCCTGGAGCTCTGGCTTGGGTTGGCTTTGCCACTCCCTGCAGGCTCAACGAGAACAGTGCTGCAATTGATTAGCAATGTCTGCTCGGGCAAGGGTGGGGACAGGGACAGGAGGCAGGCCTTCTATTAGCCATTCCCTCGCCGGCCCAAGCCCTCCCCTTGTACAGATAGGGAAACTAAGGCTCAGGGAAGAAAATGAGACTCGCTCAAGGCCACACAGGCAGTCACAGACAGGGCTCCTGTGCCCGCCTTCCCGATTCCTCGCTGGGCCCTGGTCTGTGTCATTTAATCCTGTGGAGAAAAGTCATTACTTCTCCATTACATTTCTCAGCCTGTTTTCTGGAAGGGAGTTAATTGATTTAAACTTTTCCAGGATGAGTCTCCCTCCTCCTCCCCTCCCCTGGGCCCCCCGATTCTATTATCGCTCTGCCTCTCGGAAATGAGTAGGTGGCATCTGTGAAGACAGGCACAGACGTCTCTAGGCAGGGCCTTGAAACGGGTGTGAAGAGTGTGGACCTTGCCTGGGGCTGGGTCTTCTGGGGACCTCCACGTTTAATGACAGTAACTGCCAGGATTCAAGCGTGTGGTGTTCCTAATCCCGAGAGTGGTTACTAATTGTGTGCTAGGTGTGGCTCTGAGCGTTCATCGACTGGTCACATCCACCCGATTTACAGAAGGAGAAACCGAGGCACAGGGATGGTCCCAGAGCTGGGATTCAAACCCAAGACCGCCTGGCTCCGAATTCTTTGTTCTTTACGATTTATAATCACTGCCTCCTTGACTCTGTCAAAACCCAGCCACCCCAAATGCCCTTTCCGACTCTCCCTCCAGATCTGTGGGCTTGACTGCGGGGTGATCACTGACACCCCACCTGATGGATATGGAAACTGAGGCCAAGCTGGGGGATGTGGGGACGGATCCCCAGTCACATGGCAAGTGGGCCAAGGCTCTGTCTTTGTCTGCCCCCGTGGGGAAGAAGCTGAGGCTCAGAGTACGGCTGGTGTGGCGATCTTCCTGGCTGATTCATCTTCCAAGCTGAAATATTTATTTATGCACCCCATTTAATCAGGATATGCCGTAATTAGCGGCAGATTTGTGCCTCCTGCCTGTGGTATTATTTATTTCGGGTTCTGGGCAGCCACTTCCCTGGGCCGAGTGTGCACTGGGCCTGGATTTCAATCAGATGGGGCCATGGCAGAGCTGTCCCGGGGGACCTCACGGCGGCAATGCCCCCCTCGGAATGATAAATGAGCCCGCAGACAGCAGAAATGCTGCCCAGCTGCTCTGGGGCGCTGGCGTGCGCAGGGTGGGGAAGGGATGTTCTCGCCAGTCCCAGGATCCTGTCACCGAGGCACTCCCCCTCCCCCAGTGCCAGACAATAGCCTGGCATCCCCAACCTCAGAAAGAAACAACCAAGAGAGACAGCTCCACGTGGGCCCCACTGCTGTCCTGCCTCTGGAATCCCAAGGCTGGAAGGAACTCGGAGGGGCCACCTGTCCCTATTGCTGTCTTAGTTCACGTTTTCATCTCGGCATCTCTTGGCCTTGACCGTGGGGAACGCGCTCCTCTCCTCGCAGCCCCCATGGCTGGGAAGTTCCTTCTGCTGTCTAACTTTAGTCAAGGGGAAAGCATTTGCGCCTCTGTCCCGCAGGTGATCCCATGAATGACACCCTCTGTCGCTGTCTAGAAGGAGGTGGAAGGCACAGGAAGGGTGGGGGAGGGTGGCAAGGGGTTCTTTGGATGCTAAAGGGAGTGGCACAGAAATAAAAGCTAACCTTTATTGTGCTAAGGCCTTTACCTGTGTTTGGGTGAGTTTCTTAACCTCTCGGGGCCTCTGTTTGCTCGACTGCGTAATGGGGATAATAGCAGGAGATACTTCCTCTGATTGCTGCGAAGATTGAAAGAGTTAATCACTCAGCACCCCTAAAAAGTGCCTGACACACAGCAGGTGCTCAATAATCATGCACTGTTGTTATTATTTGGTGGTTGATTCTTACACGACCCCGGGCGCGTCAGATCCACACCATTTTACAGACGGGGAAACTGAAGCCAATGCCTTACCCACAAGATGGCCCTCACCATCCTCGTTTTCCAGATGGGGGAACCGGGGTCTGGGACCCCAGGGAGCCCCTCAAAGGCTGCCTCCTGCACGCTGAGGGCTCTGTGGGTGGTCCCCTCCCCTGCTTTGTCGCTTTGTCCTGGGACCCATCCAGAAGGACATAGATACTGACCTCGCCTGGTGCTTTGGGAATCAAGCAAAGCCATCTATGGGAGGCACCCAGCATGAGCCTGGCAGGGAGAGAAGCCTGGACTAGGGTTGGAACCTCGTCCTCTGGCCACAGAGGAGCTGAGTCCTGAGGTTGGCTCACAGAGGCTCCAGGAGAGTGTTTCTTGGATTGTCAAATGATCATAGAGAAGCTGGCACAGCTCCCGGGGGGGGGGGGGGGGGTGTTCGGGGGACGGGGGTGTCAATTAGGCCAGATGCCCACAGGGGGATCCTGTCGCGGCTGGCCTAGTTGGGACAGGGTTTTTGGCCGACCTTCCACCAGGGACTGCTGCTTCCAGGCCAACTGTCCTAATGAGGTCAGCGAGAGATGTGGCTGTAACAGGTGGGGGAGGAGGTGCGGGGGGACTGTGCTTGAGTCTCATGTTGCAGAGAAGGAAACTGAGACTCAGTGAGGGGAGGTGATTTGCTGGGGGGCACAGTTTGTAAACCTTGGAGGCTCTGGGAGGTTCCCTGATGCCCACATCCACCAAGCTGGTCCAGATCCAAAGTGTCTTTGCTGTGTGGCCTTGAGGGAGTTACTCAACCTCTCTGAGCCTCTCTTGCCTCAGGTGTCATAATGGGAATACTACCTATGTGGGGATGGGCGTGGGGGGATTCTGGAAGTGAGCTGTTGCCCTGCTCTGCTCAGAGGATTCTGACCTTGAAACAGAACAAAGGAGTTTGGTGGGGGAGGTCCCTTCTGTGTCCCTTCTCACTTTTCCCAGGCTCTTCACTCTGCCTGAAATGCCCTTCCCCGCCTCCTTTCCAGGCTAACTTCTCCTCATGTTTGGGTCCCTGATCAATTGACACCTCCACCAGGAAGCCCTCTCACTGCCCCTCCTCCACATATGGGGTGAGTCTCACTTCTGCGCTCCCCCTAGCCTCTCCTTTGATCTCGCCTTCCTCACTGTTAGTTCCGTGGGGGCAGGCACCCGGATTATCTGGTTTGCACCAGATCTGGCATCCAGCATGGGGCCTGGGCACGTGGCAGGGGCTAATAAATGTTTGTCTGATGACTGACTCACTCACTGAATAACTGACTGAGGGAACCAGTTAACAGAACTCCCTGACATGCTTCTATGGCTTGAGTGCATGTCTCCCCCTAAAAATCCATATGTTGAAAACCTAATGCCCAAGATCACAGCATTGGGACGTGGGGACTTTGGGAGGTGACAAGGTCCTGAGGGCAGAGCCTTTGGTAATGAGCTCCCTGCCCTTATAAAAGAAGCCCCAAGGGGCCCCTGGGTGGCTCAGTCGGTTAAGCGTCTGACTCTTGATTTCCGCTCAGGTCAAGATCTCGTGGTTCCTGAATTTGAGCCCCTTGCTGGGGAGTGCGGAGCCTGCTTGGGATTCTCTCTCTCTCTCTCTCTCTCTCTCTCTCCTCTCTCTGCCCCTTCCCTGTTCTCTCTCTCACTCTCAAAAAAAAAAAAAGAGACCCCCACGAGCTCCCTCACCCTAGCAGTCATGTGAGGACAAGTGAGAAGTCAGCGACCCTAAAGACAGCTCTCACCCCACCCTGCTGCCTCCCTGACATCCGACATCAAGCCTCCAAAACTGTGAGAAACAAATTTCTGTTGTTGATAAGCCTCCAAAGCCCTGGCATTTTGTTAACAGCAGCCCGAACCGACTACAACACATGCCCACCTCTCCTGGTTCCCAACCTCCACCCCTCTTTGCAGAGAACCAGGAAGCTGGCAGCTTGAGTGGCGACAGCTAAATTTGAATCCCCCATAACGGCAGCTGCACAGATGTAAAGCCAGGCTCTCAGCTCGGGGGGGGCTCATTTGCTTTCTCCAGAATGGCCCTGGTCAGGTAGGTGCTGCTGGGGAGAAGCCGGCTTTGGGCTGTTCACCTTTGGCGCCTACGGGAGCAGCAGAAAAGGCCGATCTGGAATCACACAGGGCCTGTGTTCGAATTCCAGTCCTGGCACAAGTGAGCTGGGTGACCTCAGGCGAAGGCCTTCACCACCTTGGGCCATAGTTTTCTCATCTACGAAATGGAACTGCCATCCTGGAGCTGCTGTGCGTGCTTAGGGAAGACCCCAGGATGGGCGGGGGGATCCATGCGGGCATAGTCTGTCCCAGACTGGGCTTCCTCACCCAAGGGAGGGCCCAGGCATCAGCTCCCAGTGTGCTGCTTTGAGGGACCCTCACCGTCTGCCAATCCTGTCCCTCTTTCCCCCTCCACGCAGATGCTCAGATCTCCCGATGGAAATTTCCACTGGGAGAAGGGCTGCAAGTTTCTATGGTCATTTACTGAGCACCTACTGTGGCCCATCTGACTACACAGACAAGATCAATCAAAACCCCCTCCCAGCTGGGGCCGCATGGCATGGGGGCAGAAGGGGAAGTAATTTGGGGGGGGAGTAGGAGACAAAGAAGCCCCCTGTAAAGACCACTGATGAGGTTTTTTGCTGTCTGGTTAACAGTAATAATCACCTAGGAAAGGTTTTAAGCCCTTACCAGTTGCCATGCCCACCAAGGCCTCCCAGCAACTGTCTTAGGACAGGTTCAAAATGTCTCTCCATTTTACAGATAAGGAAACCGAGGCTCAGAAAGGTGCGGTGGTGCTTTTGGAAGCCACCCAGCTTGGAAGTTACAGCGCTGTGATCTGAATCCTGGTGATGTCAAAGCTTATGCTCTTTGGCCAGGGGCCTCGTATGGAGATGATCAGGAAACGTTTGTTGATTGACTAACGGAAGGAAGGAAGGAAGGAAGGAAGGAGAAATGATTTAATGAATGAATGGCCAGCCAGCACTAGGATGGCTACTGGGGGCTGGCAGAGCCTGGAGAGGAAACTCCAAATCCAACCCAGGCCCCTGCTGATCTCCCACAGGGCCTTGCTCCCCACAGGGTGGAGGTGGGTGGCCATCCGGTGGCAGAGAAGGGGTAGAGGCCCAACTCCCCCAGCCTCTGTCCTGCCCCCGAATGCTTGCACTGTTTGTGACTTATTGTTTAACTTTACAAGCTCCTTGGCTTTTATGAGGGTTATTTATAAAGCTCTGGGCTTTGATCCGCAGCATAAAAAAGCAAACTCCTGTGTCTGAAAATGTCACCGGGGATTAGGGAGCCTTTGAAGTCCCCTCCCTGCAGGCAGCACCCGCCCAGCTTCCCCTCCAGAGGGCCTCTAAGCCTGGGAGCCCTGCCCAGGGCCTAGGGGCCCTCCTTTGCGGTGCAAGTGGCCCCTGGCCAGACGACTGACAGGTTGGGGTCCCCTCCCCCCTGGAGCACTCCACCCAGTTGGGCACTGTTCCCAGCCCCAGTCAGGACTGAGCCTTCCTGATCTCCAGATGTTGGCAACATCTGTCTCTCACATTTATGGACAGCCAGAGGCTGCTATCTCGCATCCCTGAGCCCAGAACTAGGGACTGTGGGGGTTTGAAAAAATGGATTATTATTACCGGCTTATTAGGAGGGAGGGGGGCAGGGAGTGTAAACAAGCAGGTAGGGCAGAAAGAACAGCTCTCAGTGTGGCAGGTGACTATCCCCTTCCTCCTAGCCCTGGGGTCTAGCCTTCCACCCTGCCTGCTCCGGAGAGACCCCTCAATTGTTTCTCTCCTCTTCAGTCAGGTGACAGCTGGAGTGGTTCAGGCGAGCTCATGGCGGGGGGGGGGGGGGGGACGGAGAGAGGGACACAGCAGACAGTCTAGAGAAGCAGCAATGTTTCCTGCTCCCTGCCTGGTTCCCAGAAGGAGGAACGGGATGACTTGGCCCGGGGCCGTTCAGACATTCTCAGTGGCTTCAGTGTGTCCAGGGCTTTCTTTTTTTCCCCCTCTCTGTTTTTTGCAGGACCTTCAAGCACCTCGGTAGGAGATAGCCAGGGCAGGAGGTGAAGTCCCAGCTTGCACCTTCTCTGAGCTGTGTGATCTCCGCCAAGCCCTTGCCCTCTCTGAGCTGCCCTTGCCCAATTTCCAAAATGGGGAGGCCCATCCCGCTCAAGGTGGTATAAGGACCTTATGAAGTCATTCCTGGGAGCAGGGGGGGGGATGCTTGGTAGCCCTGGAAGGAACCATCCTGGCTTCCTTCTCCAGACCCAGAGAAGCTGGGGCCCCAACCAAGAGCGTCCTCAGCCAAGGCCCTCTGTCTGGCTCTCTGCCCAACTTTCTCCCGGCTTTCTACCAGGGCGGTGGAGGCGGGGCCGTGTGAGCGGGTATGTGAACAGGTATGTGAGGAGCATGACCTGGTGAGTGATCAGACGAACTGTGGTCCACTGGTACCTTGGAGTACTCCTCGGCGATAGAAAGGAATGAAGCTCTGACGCAAGCAACATGCCTGAACCTCAACATCAAACCCAGCCACTGTATGTTTGCACCTGCTATGCCATCTGCCTGCAAAGCTTCTTCCCTTACCCACCAACCCCCCACCCCCACCCCCTGACCCCTTTACCTGGCTAAACTCCCCCTCCACCTTTACAGCCAGACTCAAAAGACTAGGTATTGTGTGACGTGTATGAAATTCCAGAAAAGGCAAAAGGGTAGCGACAGAAAGCAGATGGAGGGTGGCCGGGGGTATGCCAAAGTGTAAGGACGGGAATGGAGCACAAAGGAGCAAGAGGGAAATTCTGGGGGTGATGGAAATGTTCCGTATCTTGATTGTGGTGTCGCTTACATGACTATATTCATTTATATACAAATTGCATGCATTTTTTTTTTTGAGAGAGAGAGAGTGCGCGCATGCACGCACACGAGCGGGGGAAGGGTAGAGGGAGAAAGAGAGAGAGAGAGAAAGAGAAAGAGAGAGAGAATCCCAAGAAAGTTCCACACTCAGTGCAGAGCCCAATGTGGGGCTCGATCCCACGGCCCTGTGAGCATGACCTGAGTTGAAATCAAGAGTCGGACGCTTAACGGACTGAGCCACGCAGGCGCCCCCAAGTTATATGCATTTGTATACATTTGTACACTCGTTGCACGCTTATCATCAGTGAATTTCGTTGTGTGGAAATCACATTGCCAGAAAGCGAAACAATTACAGTAAAAAAACCCGCCAGCAAGTAGAAAACTAATCCTCCTGGAAGAACACGAGACTGAAAAGGAAACAAGCAAAACCCTCTCCTAAGTTCAATTCTTCTCTGCAGAAGCAACAATGTATTCATTCATGAAATCACTCAACTAATATTTAGTGACTATCTACTATGTGCCAAGCACCAGGGCAGTTACCCTTTTTAAAAAATTTTTTAAAATGTTTATTTTATTTTTAAGAGAGAGACAGACAGAGCGCTAGTAGGGGAGGGGCAGAGAGAGAGGGAGACACAGAATCCGAAGCAGGCTCCAGGCTCCGAGCTGTCAGTACAGAGCCTAATGCGGGGCTCGAACTCACGAACCACGAGATCGTGACCTGAGCCGAAGTCGGAAACTTAACCGACTGAGCCACCAAGGTGCCCCTCCCTCATACTTTTTAAAGGCTGTATGAGGGTCCACTGAAGGGATGAACCAAAAGAAACCTGTTCTTTTTTTAAGATTTTATTTTTAAGCAGTCTCTACACCCAACATGAGGCTCGAACTCACAACCCTCAGATCAAGAGTCACACGCTCCACCAACTGAGCCAGCCAGGCGCCCCCAAACCTGTCCTTTCTTGATGGATGTTATAGTAGGTTCTGTGTTTCATTTTGTATCCTCCACAGCACTGTAGTGAACATCCTTGTACAAGAAAGTGGCCTTATTCACAGGGCAAATTCCTGGGGGGTCAAAGAATCTTTGCACTTCAAAGCGTGAAAAAATTCAAAATTTAAATCTCTCAGGTCAGCCCTCTACTTGACATTTAGATGTGTTTCCACTCCTTTTAGACAATGAAACTGTGCTGACAGCACAGAGCCGGCTTGGGATTCTCTCTTTCTCCCTTGCTACTCCTCCTCCACTCATGCTTTCTTGCTTTCTCTCAAAATAAACACTAAAAAGAAAGAAAGAAAATGAACCCACATCTCCACTTGTACCACCAAGCTGCACAGTTCTGCCCTTATCAATTCCTCTACGTTCACTGGAGCTCTAGCTACAGTGATCTCGCTCCCCCGCCACAGGGCCTTTGCACCTGCTATGCCAGCTACCTGCAAAAGTTCCTCCCTCCCCCTTGTCTCCTTCACCCTGCTAAGCTCCCCTTTATCCTTCAGACTTCATCCTACAAGAAGCACTACTTCCTCCAGGGAGCCTTCCCTGATCACTCTGATGGGGCATGTCCCTGGAACAGCTCTCAGAGACTCTGTTTCTGACTCTGTTGCTTCCCTTCAAAGCACTGATATTCACTGATGAAGAAATTCGTGTTTTTAGGACTCTGTGAATAATGCCTGTGTCCCCACTAGACTATAAGCTCCATAGGGCAGGTCTTGGGTTGGACCCTGGGACAAGGATTGGCATGCAAGGGATTGTTTAAGGAAGTGATCCCTCGGGAGAAGAGTAAGGGAGTGGGGGGAGCAGGACAGGGGACAGGAGAAAGCCAAGGAGGGTGCCATCTTAGGCAAAGCCCCATGGAGGGTGGCTTCAGCCCGATCTGACACAGGAGCTTGGGAGTGTGAGTTACACCACACAGTTATCGGGACCTGAGTCAAGGGAGCTGGCCCTTCACCCACTGCCAGCCATTGACTAAGAACCGCCCCAGCCTGGGGGTGAGGGGGTTCTAACCCCCTGGCTCTCTGCACGTGCCAGCAAAGTGGCTCCGGCAGCTGGAGGATAGTTCTCTAAAGGAGTCACAAACGTAGGCAAATGGAAGGAAAGCACACAGAAGCTGGTGGAGGGGCACATAGAAATGGCCAAAGGGACCCTAGGGGGATCTGAGCGGGGCACTAATTGTACCCGCTGCAGGCGATGTCTATCTTCATCTCTACCCCAGGCACTTAGTCCAGTGCTTGGCACGGAGCATGCCCTCAAAAAAGACTTGGTCAGTAAGTGAATGAACCCCGGAATGAACGTGAGCGGAGGGAGAGCCTTTAGCCAGAAGGAATGACATAAACGAAGGCCCAGGAGTGGAACTAGGAACCAATCGTTCAATTGTTAGAAGCCGTGCGAGCCAGTTGTCAAAACAGTATTTCTGACACCAACTGCTGCTTCGTAATCCAACCCAGGTCTGACGCTCCACCGCCCGGAGTTAGCGTCAGACCCGATGGGTGAAGGGGCATGTATCCCAACAAGACCGCAAGGTCACGACCAAATGGGTGCAGATTCGGGGAGTCTCGAAACTCCCTTCAGCACTGAGACTTTGCTGGAGCAGATGGTAGACAGAGCTCAGAAAAGCACTATACTCAAGATTACAATTTTATTATAAAGGATAAAATCAGGATCAGCCTAAGGAAGGGTGAGGTCCGGGAGGGCCCCAAACTCGGAGCTTCCGCGCCCTCTCCCCATGGAATCTGGGCTCAACACCCTCCTGGCGCATCAATGTGTTTAGCAACCAGGAAGCTGTACTGAGCTGCAGCGTCCAGAGTTTTTATGGGGGTCCCGTTACCTAGGCAGGGTTGATTGAATCATTGGCCATGTGATTGAGCTCAATCTCCAGGCCTCCCCCTGCCCCTTTGGAGAAGAGGTCCTGAAAGCCCCAGCCTTCTAATCACATGGTCGGTCTTTTCTGGTGACCGGCCCCATCCTGAGTCACCCCATCTCTTAGCATCAACTCCGGTGTGATCCCGGGGGCTCACAAATAACACATTCTCCCCATCACTTCAGAAAGTCCAAGGATTCAGTCTTCCTCTCAGGAACCAGGGACAAAGTTCAGCCACTTTTTTTTTTTTTTTTTTTTAACACAACACACAGTGATTACTGACATTTAAATTATATAAACTTACAGCTAAGTCAATCATATTATAACTAGTAAATACTCAAAACTCATCATTTCTTTTTTTTTTTAAATTTTAGAGAGGGGGAGAGAGAGCGTACATGAGTGGGGGAGAAGGACAAAGGGAGAGAGAGAGACAGAGAGAGGATCTTAAGCAGGTTCCATGGTCAGCACAGAGCCTGACGTGGGGCTCAATCTCACAACCGTGGTATCATGACCTGAGCTGAAATCAAGAATTGGACACGTGACCGACTGAGCCACTCAGGTGCCCCCTTAATGCTTTAACTACATTGTGCTACTTGTATGCACTTGAAGTTATTTTTCCCTATTGAATCTTTATAACGGAAATGCTATACAGTGGAATCTGTGCGTCTCTCCCCAAGCCCACGTTCACCAACATGTTGGTAGGTTTGAAATCACAGTATCTGACCGTCGGCAGATGATTGATAAATGGCAAGTGTTATGAATGGGGCCTTAACTTAGCCGTAGGTTGCTCGTCTACCCTTAGGAAGTGGCTTAGTCAGTTGATCGTCCCACCTCAGCTCAGGTCGTGATCTCAAGGTCTGTGGGCTTGAGCCTGGTGTGGGCTCCGTGTTGACAGTGTGGAGGCTGCTCCGAATCCCCTCTCTCTTTCTCTGCCCCTCCCCCAATCACGCGCGCACACACTCTCTCAAAATAAATAAATAAGCTTAAAAAGGACAGGAAGTAATGGAGACAATGTTAACGCAGATGAAAAAAAGTGTGTTCTGTTTATAGCCACGAGCTGGGAATAGTGCAAAGAAACTGAAGAGATATTCTTCCAGTATTCAGAAACCATTAGGCAATTGAGCGAAGAAGTTGCTCACGTCACCGACACGGGAGTGAAGTTTTGATGTCCACCTTCACCGTCCCACTTTCAGCCTGCCCACTCGCACTTACGTGAAAATAGCACCCGAGATTCAAGGCTGAGCTACCCTTTGTTCAACACGTCCGACTATAGGCTGGCTATTGATGCCAGAGTTTGGCAAAAATCAATGAAAAGCGTTTTACGAGGATCAATTCGTTCTAGGAATTTACAGTAAAGACAAGTGTATATTTTGCTATTATTTTAAAATTGTGTGCCACATGTCAATATCAATACACTATGTATCAGTGAAAGTGATAATTAGGCACATACACGCACCTATCATGCAGACAGGTTTCTCTCCAGACAGCTGGGACTAAGCTTCTGTGGTCAGCAGGCCGGATGGAGAGGAAGGGCCAGCACACCTGAGGAGCTGAGTTTGGAGATGAGGCCCGGGGCAGACAGAGCAGGAGCCTGAATGCCAAGGTCAGAGAGGGAGACAACCTAGTCTAAGTCACACAGCCAGGCAGTGGCAGGGCTGGGTTAATCCGAGGGTTATAGTGGGCACCTCCCTCTGTCCTGGGTCCTCTGCGTTCCCCTCCCACCCAGGGCTCCAGCTCACGTATCTCAGGGGCAAACCTGGGGTGGCTTGGGCGTGCCAGGTGAACCTAGCCCAGCCTGGGAATCCCGCAAACAGAGCCATTTGTCAGGTCTCTCGTGTGCCAATTAGCAGGGCATGAGCCCGATCAGTCCTTGTGGCATGGCGGATTGGGGGGGAATTAATCAGGCCAGAGGCGGTGGCAGGGAGGGGGAGGATAGGAAGGGGAGTGGACCCGGGTGGATCATTCCTTACAAGTGGCCACCCAGCCAGTGGGAGGAGCAGCCATAGCTCCTGGGAGATGCCAGAGGAGGGAGTCATTCTGGGAGGTCAGGAGGGCCTGCCCACCCTTCCCTAGAAAGACAGTACTAGTTTTGAGATCCAGGTGGCTCAGGGAATGACCACAGTCGGGGCCCTGCCTTCCACACCTGGATTTCAGAAGGTGGGGGGGTGGGGGAAGAGAGGGGCTAAGTGGGGTAGGAGGGGATGTTCTAGGGCAGCTGAGCAGACTGAATAAAGTCCCATCTCCCCTCCTCGCTGGCCCCAGCTTCTCTGGGAGAATGTCAGGAACTGTCTCTCACCTGCTAAAGCTGGGCTGGCTGTTCCTGGCACGTAGAGCCCTGGGGACCCTACCTGGAAAGTGTCATCTTAGAAGCTGGGTTCTCAGCCCCCGGCAATGTGCTTGCCTTTGATTTATTTTTTAAGTTTATTTATTTATTTTGAGAGAGACAGAGACAGCGGGAGTGACGGAGGGGCAGAGAAAGAGAGAGAATCCCAAGCAGGCTCCACACTGTCAGTGCAGAGCCCGATGCAGGGCTCAAACTCATGAACCATGAGATCATGACTCGAGCTGAAACCAAGAGTTGGACGCTTAACTGATTGATTGAGCCACCTGGGGGCCCCTGTGCTTGCCTTTTAAAACGTGTTTCCACTGAGAGTTCAGGAAGCCTATGTGGAGGCTTTGTTGACATTAGGAAAAGGCATCCCATTCGGGCAGACCAATTAGGAAAAATCACCCTTTTGGGTACAACAATTACCAAAAGGCTGCATTTTCTCTAGGCTCTTGAAGGTTCTTGGTATAAGCCTCAGCAAGTGGACATCAAGCTGAATTTCAGATACATTTGACCTCCAATCCCACCGCCTCAACCAGGTGCCTGTGGGTAGAGTACAGCTGGACAAGGGTATACTGCAGCCCTGTTCCCACCTTTGCACCCCCAGGGACTGCCTCGGTCCCCTGCGACACCATGGAAAGAGCATGGACTCTGTAATCAACTAGCACTGGATCCGAACCCCTGCACTGCCGCTAGCTCTGTGTGTGCCCTTCCCCTCCTGTCTCGGGACCTCTGTTTCCACATCTCTAAAATGGGAATGGTAACAGCTCTTCTGTCCCAGGGCTTGCGGATGATTGAAGGAGATGACGTGTGGGGCCCCTCAGGAGGTCTCCGTACATATTTGGGCCTGGATTCCCTGGCAGCAGTCCAGATCCTGGCCTGCACCCTCCTGAGATCCAGGTCTGCCCATCTCTCTCCCTGTGGCAGAGGAAGAACCGGACTGGGGTCCGATGACTAGTGAGCCTGGTGGATGGCCTGAGGACTGGGCCCGAAGGCTGGGTCTGGGGCAGCATGTGACAGGAGTCAAGACCCAGCCCTCAGAGTCTTTGGCTTTTTGGGGGTCATGGGCCCCTTTGGGCATTTGCTAGAAGCTATGGACTCCTTACCCAGAAAAAAGTTCATCTGCACACACACAGTTTTGTGTATTATTCAAGGGGTTCCAGAACACAGTAAAACCTATCCGTGGACCCCAAAAAACTCCCACCCTATAAGCAGAGGCTCTGCTCTCCCACCTCCAGAGGGGGCATCAGGGCACTGGATTCTTCCACAGGACAAGAAGAGAAGAAGGAAGGAAGGAAATTGGCATCTAATGAGCTCACTTGAAATGTATTAGCTCATCTAAGGCTCTTGGCAATCCTGAGATATAGTAACTAGTCCCTTATGACAGATGAGTAACCTGAGACTCGAAGAGTCTAAAAGACTTGTCCAAGATCACACAGCTGGTGACAGGGCCAGGACTTGCATCTTTGTTGTCTGATTTCAAAGTTATTCCGCTACTAGTCGAGGCAGAGGCTTTTTCCTCATGGGCAAATGCCCAGCTTACAGAAAGAAGGGAGTCAAGGCCTGGTGTTTCTGCTCCTTCTGTCTGTTCATCTATCCATGTATCCATCTCACCTATGCATGCATGCATCCATCCATCCATCCACCTATTCATTCATCCACCTACCAACCTGCTCATCCATCCATGCATCATCTATCCATCCATCCTCCCACCTATTCACTCATCCACCTACCAACCCACTCATCCATCCATCCATCCAACCATCCACCTATTCACTCATCCACCACCACTCTTCTCTTCCATTCATCCATCCATCCACCCACCTACCAATCCAACTACCAACATGCTCATCTATCTGTCCATCCATCCATCCATCCATTCACCCACCTACCCACCCACTCACCCACCTATTCACCCATCCACCTACCAACCTGCTCATCCATCCATCCATCCATCCATCCATCCATTCATCATCTATCCATCCATCTTTCCACCTATTCACTCATCTACCCACCAACCTTCTCATCCATCCATCCATCCATCCATCCATCCATTCAACCATCCATTCAACCATCCATCCACCCACCTACCAATCCAACTACCAACCTGCTCATCTGTCTATCCATCTATCCATCCATCCCTTCACCCACGTACCCACCCACTCACCCACCTATTCACCCATCCATCTACCAACCTGCTCATCCATCCATCCATCCATCCACCCACCCATCCATTCATCTATCCATCCATCCATCTATCCATCATCCATTCATCTATCCACCCATCCATTCATCTATCCATCCATCCACCCACCTATTCACCCACCCACCTACCAACCTACTTATCCATCCATCCACCTACCAATCCACCTATCAACCTGCTCATCCATCTATCCATTCATCCATCCACCTACCCATACACCTACCAATCTGCTCATAGATCCATCTACCAACTACAAATCCTTCGGACTCATCTCACCCACCCATCCACCCATCTATCCATCCTTCCATTATCCAACAACATTCCCTTAGCACCTCCTCAGTGCTAATTTCTAGAGATAAAGATGAGAATAAAGCATCATCTTTGCTTTTAAGAACTTCTGGTCTCCAGGGGAAGATGAGATACATAGTTAGATTATTTTCTCATCTGTGTCTTCCCCACCCTACCCCAGGGTGTCAGGAAAAGAAATGTGGGAAATGTTGCCTATTAGATCCCCCTCTGGGTGATTCACTACTCACATTATTGGCACATTAAAAGATCTGACAAGTCCTACAGTCAAGATCTCTTTTCAACCCTTTTCAACCACTATTACCCCAAATGACTTGTCTCTAGGACCTATTTTAAGAGGATTGCCTGTTAAAATCCCATGGAATGAGATTGTCTCAGAATAGAATTGGGGAAATGCTGATACACCAAGGAAAAAAGAACCAAGTGTCACTTAAAAAAACAGAGTAGTATTGGATTATAAGCCGAAGTATAAAATAAATACCAACGAGCCCATACCGTTATTAATAAATGACTGGACCGATAAACAAAAGGGAGAATATACAAATCTCCTGTGCAGAAGAATTCCAAATAATTTATGTAGATCCTCTGCCTTTGAGGAGGGGGAGCATAACTCCCCAGTGTTTCAGTCTAAAAATACAATATGCAAAGAAGGGGAAAGTGGAGAAGCCGGGCAAACACTACACCAGCCACGTGATCAACATTAAGCTTGATAGTGATATCTCAGACTCATAGTATGTGCCCCTGATGGAATGAGAGTGGCTCTTCACCTCCGTGGCTTCTTAAAACACATAACCTCAGTCCAATTAAGAGAAAAATATCAGACAAATCCCAGTTGAGTTACATTCTACAAAATACCCGAACACTACTCCTTAACATTGTCAAAGTCATCAAAAACAAGGACAATCCAAGAAACTGTCGCAGCCTAGAGGACACTAAGAAGAAGTGACCACTGTATGCAGTAGGGTATCCTGGGTGGGATCCTAGAGCAGAAAAAGGACGTTAGGTAGAAACCAAAGAAACCAGAATAAAGAATGGGGTTTAGTTAATAATAATGTATCAATATGAGTTCATTAATTGTGACAAATGTAAGATGTTAATAACGGGGGAAACTGGGTGTGGGGCATGTGGGAAATCTTTGTATTATCTGTGTAATCTTTCTGTAAGTCTAAAATTGTTCTGAGATTCAAAATTATTTAAAAAATAAGTAAATAAAGAAACAAGTGAACAAAATTCAGCAAGTGAGGTACAGGGTTTGGGGAACAGCCTGGGGGAGACAAGGAGTTCTGGTTAGGAGAAGAGGTCTGAAATCAGAGAAGGCTAAATTCTGTAACTCACCTACTGCATGACTCTGAGCAAACTGGTTAATATTTCTGAGATTATTTCTTCATCTGTAAATGGAGATTTAAAAATGCCGTATTAGTTGATTTGGATTAAATGAGGCAATGCATATAGAGTCCTAGGCACCAATAAACATCGTGGGACCGTTAGACTTACTATCTTGTTATTTTTGGCAGGTGTGGAGGATCTGGGAAGGCTGTAGGGAATGGGGCTACTGGCACCCACCCTTGGAGAACTGGTAAGATATAGGTTGGGAGTGGGAAGTCAGTTTTCCCCAAAGCAGAGAGGTCCTTTCTTCTATCCTAGCTCCTACCCTTTGGTTCCAGAGCAGAGCTAAGTGGCCTGGGAGGAGATAGAGACCTCACAGATAGGCTTCTGACTCCCCACCCCAGCTATGGCCCTGGCTTGCCCTTCCGTCTGCCAGGGTCTCTGGGCTAAGTAATCGCTAATTCCTCCCTGATGAAGCACCTGTATCTGTAAGCAAATGAGCTGGCAGGTGGCAGCCCGGATAAAATATGACCTGCTCAGCAGGGGATTTGCTTACCAGTCGGGAGGCAGCCCATCCTGCTGCCTGCAGCCTGGAGGCCTCCTGGATAAAGCATAAATCACCGGTGCCCACAGGGCAGGCGAGAGGGCAGAAGGCACCTGGAAGAGTAAATGCCCCCTCCCTGGCCTCAGGCTTATGGACACTTTCTTAGTGGCTTACGGAAAAGAACCAGAACCGGGAATCAAGGAGACAAGGGGAATTCATTCTAGCTCCACCACAAACTTGCTGTGAAGCCTTGGGAGAGTCACTTTCCCCTTCTGGGCCTTAGTTCTCAACTCCAAGAAAGAGCAGTTCTTTCCCTCATGGATATGCTACAAAGAACATAGAAGAAACTGTATGGAAATACACAATGTTTGTCACAATCTTGATGATTATTATGTTGTTACTATGTTGCTCCCATAGAAACCCCAGGGATCAGAGCTCAGGGGCTGGTAAGTTTCTGGTGGGCTGGTAGCTTTAGGGAATTATCTTCAAGGCTATAGTATCTATCGACAGAAAACTGATCAGAGACCTTTCCAAGGAGGCAGCATGATATATGGAAAACCAGAAGTTCCAGAGGCATCGGAACTTGTTTTGAATCCTACAGCTGTCACCCATTAGCTGAAAGGACTTGGGGAAATCACCTTTCCCCTTTGATCCTCAGTCAACTGATCTATAAAGCAGAATGAAGAATATAATCTTTTAGGTTGTGGTTATAAGGTATAAACAAGATTACATTCCAGAAAGGCTGGCTCATAAGTAGCTCCCTGATAAAGGCTAGTTCGTCGAGGCTGAACCAGGTTTACAAATCAGATTTCCTAACTTTCTACTCAGCTCTTTGCTGAGACCTCAGAAAGTCTTGGGGGAATCTCCAGGCCTCTGTGAGCCGCATCGCTGCCCCTACCCTCAATCCCCTGCCGGGAGACTTCTGCAACTTGGACCTGGGAGACCCCTTGGGAAGTGCTCCAGCCCGGAGGCTGCGGGGACTGCATGATGAAGACAGAGCCGTTTGCTAATACCATGTGGCTGCTGTGACAGTCTGTTAATGCCACTTACAACGTGCTGTAATTATGTCTCACACATGCTGGCGGCCCAGCCAGCAGGAACATTCCCTGGGAGGGGCCTCGGAAAGATTCCTTTAGCAGGGTGGGGGTTGGGCTTTCTCAGGAGGCTGGGAGCTGGGGGGGTTGGAAACCACTCTGAAGGAGTAGGAATTCCTCCCTTTGCACTGACCTACTTGGCTGCCCTGGGCACCTGAGAAAGAGTTCACACCTGCTTGGACCAGTGGTTCCCATCCTGCATTGTTTTGGAACTTTGGACAAGTCTTGGTTCCTCTCTGGGCCTCAGTATCCCCTTCTATAAGATAAGGATATGGGGAAAAATAAGAGCAGTAGCTCTTTTTTTGTAGCATCTCCCTAGAAAAATGCACATGCTCACATCCAGTCACAATGTATCCTGCATTTTCAGGGGGCTCACGGGCGACTGAAGTCCATTATTAAGCACCAATGACCCCAGGCCTAGAATCTCAGTCTAGATCATTTCACGGACCTACTACCGCTGTGTTTCAGTCTATTTCTCCACCAGGTTTGTGAGGTCACTCTCTGCTGGATGTTGCTGCTTGTCGTTTGGGACATAGGTGTTCATGACAGTTAGCTGCTCACCCTAGATGGGGCTCCTTATCAGAAAGTGCCCAGAGTTGTCTCTTAAGGCCTTCTGCCTTGAATTCAATGGGCCGGCTCATTTCTACAATGCTGCCCAAACCGTGATATTCCAGGATCTTGCTAGCTGGCGATGTGCATTATCCTCGAAGTTTGGTAAAAAGAGCTCAGCTTTGGAGTTAGACAGGTCTGAGTTAGAATCTCTCCATACTTCCTTGCTGTCCAAACACCAGCTTCTCGGAGCCTCAGTTTCCCTTTCCAGGGAGTTGTCATGAGGGACAATGCCCCTCAGGTGCCTGGTGCAGAATAAGCACCCGACGCAGGCCAGTTCTGCTCCCACTACTGCCCCCCCCTCCCCACCACACTGAGCTCAGACCCTCCTCTTCCTTTCTGGAGGGAGCTGAGGAGTCTTGGGGAAAAGCTCTCGGGAATGGAGAAGCCTATTTCCAAGTCATTAGTCCCCCAGTGTCGGGCTGCAGGATGGATTTTGATCAAGAGCGGGGTGACATTTGGCAAAAGTTGCTGATGAGGGATTGAATGATTAATCGTCATGACAACCGGGCTGGAGTAATGACAGGGATGCGATGGCGCCCGAGTTAAACACAAAGCGGCCCCGCGAGCCGGGGCGGTAAATTACTAGGCTTGTCACCGCTGCGCTTTTGGAGAAAGCGGCCGTGCGTTCCTAATGAGAGGTTAACTGTGTCCCCAAAGTAATTACAGCCGATTGAAGAGGTGGCTGGTAATTAGAGGATTAGCGGTGATGAGACTCACCTGCATGGTTGCCATGGTGATGGAGGGTGGGTGGGGTAGTGAGGGGAGGAGGGTCCAGACTCCTCCCCAAGGCAGGTGCCAGAGACCTCTCTAGTTGGGCCAGCCTTGGTGTCCATGACCAATGGGACGGGCCCTGGAGAGCTGGTGGGCAGGCCCCAAGGTTCTGCCTCTGGTGGCGGGGCCTCAGTCTCCCCATCTGTAAAATGAGAGCTTGAACCCATTGAAGAGCATGGAATAACAGAGCTGGAATTCTGGAACATGGCTGGTCTAGTCAAGTGACATCTCTCTCAAACTCCAAATAGTCTTCAATTTGCCACCCTCCTCCCAAGCCTGGCTTTGCTGGGGCCCAGGAAACCACACACAAATTCTACCTCTTGGCTTAGTGTCTCCAAGGTCTGAGCATAAGCCTCCATTTTCTCATCTCTAAAATGGGGACAATGGGGGCGCCTGGGTGGCTCGGTCGGTGGAGCGTCCGACTTCAGCTCAGGTCATGATCTCACGGTTCGTGAGTTCCAGCCCCGCGTCGGGCTCTGTGCTGACAGCTCGGAGCCTGGAGCCTGCTTGGGATTCTGTGTCTCCCTCTCTCTGCCCCTTCCCCGCTCATGCTCTGTCTCTCTCTGTCTCTCAAAAGTGAATAAATGTTAAAAAAAATAAAAAAATAAAAAAAATAAAATGGAGACAATAATAATGGTACCTGTTTCCAAGGGTCCTCTAGAGAATGCAGTGAAATCATAATTATAGGGCCCTTAGGAAAATGCCTGGTCACCACAAGAGCTCCATAAATGTTAGTGCTTTTGGTTCCCTTTACAAATACCTCTTCCTTCTGCAGACCTGGAGTAGCCAGGGGCAGGGAGGGGTCAGGGGCCTCAACCTTTTGTTGGAGAATGGGCTGCGCCTTCCACACATGATAGGTGACAGGAGCTCCAGGTGAAGCTCTGGGCACTAGGCGCCCACTGTTTGCTCACGCTGCGTATCCTCGGTCAAACCTCTCTGCTTCTCTGAGCTTCCTGATTCCTGCCTGCCTGACTGTTCTGTTGGGAGCAAGGAAGGAAATGCTGGGTTTGTGGTGCACTTCGCATATGCCAGACCTTCCCATGGTACTTTATAACTATTATTTAGTTCTATCCTCCCCATAATCCATAAAATAATTAGTTTGCCCATTTTTAAACAAGATATTTTGTTTTTAAGTAATCTCTACACCCAATGTGGGGCTGGAACTTAAAACCCTGAGATCAAGAGTCACGTGCTCTATTGACTGAGCCAGCCAGGCACCCCTATTTTGCCCATTTTTAAAACAATGTGTATTTATTTATTCTTTATTTTATTTTATTTTATTTTTTTAATTTTTTTTTCAACGTTTATTTATTTTTGGGACAGAGAGAGACAGAGCATGAACGGGGGAGGGGCAGAGAGAGAGGGAGACACAGAATCTGAAGCAGGCTCCAGGCTCCAAGCTGTCAGCACAGAGCCCGACGCCGGGCTCGAACTCACAAACTGTGAGATCATAACCTGAGCCGACACCGGGAGTCAGAGGCTCAACCCACCGAGCTACCCAGGCACCCCTGCCCATTTCTGAGAGGAGAAAACAAAGGCCCAGGGAAGTGAAGTGAGCAGCCCAGACACACAGAGCTGGAGTGAAAGGGTCAGGATTTGAATCCAAGTCAGTCTATATTTCTTACACTCGCGGGGCGCCTGGGTAGCTCAGTCGGTTGAGCGTCCGACTTCGGCTTAAGTTCATGATCTCACAACTCGTGAGTTCGAGCCCCGCGTCGGGCTCTGTGCTGACAGCTCGGAGCCTGGAGCCTGCTTGGGATTCTGTGTCTCCCTCTCTCTGACCCTCCCCTGTTCATGCTGTCTCTCTTTGTCTCAAAAAAATAAATACATAAACGTTAAAAAAAAAAGAATAAATAAACATTAAAAAAAATTTCTTACACTTTCTACCACATGAAGAAGCCGACTTACAACCCAAGGAGAAGCCGGTCCACCACCTCCATCCAAGGGCCTGGGCACCCGAGAGGCGGACCTTCAAGAGAAGCCTGCCTGGGATTGGCCTGGGCGGTCGTGACATCATGAGGGCGGAGCTCTTGCCGGGCGCGCTTGTGGGCAGCTGCGGCTGCTGGTGGAGTCTGCGCGCCCCAGGGTCCGGGTTGAGATGCCAGGGGGTGAGGATGGTGACAGCCAGATCTCCAAACTGGTCCCTGGGCACAGGCCTCAGTGAACCACTGAGCACAGTGGCTTAATTATTCCATCCATAAATGATGAGCCTCGTTCATTTCCGGGCCTTCATGACAAATTTATGGCCTTATTTAATGTGCTGGCTGCTGACCTTCCCTGGGATCGCAGGGAAACCGGGGCGGGGTGCGGGTGGCTTCCTGGAGGGCGCGGTGCCCGAGCTGCTGGGCCTCACGTCCCCTCCCGTCACCCGCGGGAGCAACCGAGGCCTCTGGCCTATTGCGGTTGGCGAACTCATTTTTCTCCGCCTTCGTTCTCTGGGGGAGGCGCTGGCGCGTGAGCTGAGGGTACGGCCTCTGAAGTCAGAGGGATGCTGGTTCGAGTCCGCGTCTGCTACTTTTGAGCTACATGACTTTAAGCATGTAAGCTGCTTTGTCTCAGGCTCCTGGATGAGGTAGAACAGCTGGAAATGATCTGTGTAGTAAATACTCCATATATGGCTGCCCTGGGGGTTTCACATCGGAATTTATTTATCATTTGGAGCCACTGCTTGGGGCCTGGTGACCCTGGAACAGACCACATCTTAAAGTAGAAGCACACTCAGATTTGGCCACCAGGCCCTGCTCTGAGCAGAGAAGGCCCCAGAAATCACCGGCTGCACGAGCCCAGCCCTGAGCAACCAGGAGCCTGGTTCTGGCTTTTGGTCCCACCTCCAGCTCTGAGCTGGCCTTGGTGACTCACACCCCTCCCTCAGTTTACCACATTTGTCACAGGGCAGCCAGCGTAGTATTCATACTTGCCATGGGCCAGAAGTTCCAGTATGAACTGGATTGAAGGATAGTAGAATCACCTTTTGGGGCCAATTTCTGGAACCTACACACACACAGTCCTCCGGCCTAGATGGCTGACAGGCTCTGAGTGGGGCATGGGTGCAGCTCACAGAACCACGGGACCCTTGAGCTGACCGGGAGCTCAGAGAGCACCTCCTCCAGCCTCACACTTCATAGATGAGGATGCTCATAACATGGTCGCCAGATATTAAGTGCTTACTGTATACCAGGCACCACGATCATCGCTTGCCATCTATTTGTCTCATTCGGTCTGCACCACAACCAAATAGGGGCCAAGTATGACTTACTTCATTTACAAAGGAGGAATACAGAGGCCCAGAGAAGTACAGAACTCGGAGAAGGCCACACAGCACCACCGGCCTCCAGGTCCAGACCCTTCCCGTGTGGATGCACCATAAGTATTCGCATGTCCTTGCACGGGCGCGCCTTCTTGTGCGTGTGAGTGTTTGCGCGGAGGTGCCGATATAAGACGTGCATGCCACCTGTGAGCGCGTGTGGTACCTGGGCTGGTCATTCGTGCATGTTCTGACTCCCTGTCCAGTGCTCTTTCACCCCTAGCCGGTGCCATTCAACAAAGAGCCGGTTGGAAATGGAACCTTTCAGCTGGGGCGTGCCTGGCTTCCCACAGTCTTAGGGAATGAGTTTAATTTGCATACTTATTTGCATGCCAGCGCAGTCACGCGCCAGGGCCCAGCCTGGGCAGGGAAAATGTGTGTCGATTCCTACACCGCCCGTAACTCCGCCGTCAGCCAGCCATCCGAGGTGCAGTTTCTCCAAGCTCATTTCTATCATTACCCCCATTGTGTAGATCACGAAACTGAGGTTTAGAATTCCTGGGCCAAGGTCATGTCGCCAGCAAGTGGCAGAGCCGAGGTCCGATGCTTGGTTAGAGAAGCCAAATCCAGTGGTCTTTCCCCAGTCCCACCCTGCCTGCAGGCTTGAGGTAGGCATGGAGGAGTGAGCGGCTGGGAGGGGCCCTGGAAGTTTCCCTCTGTGTGTGTGTGTGTGTGTGTGTGTGTGTGTGTGTTACGAGCGTATGGGTATAGCGTGGTGCGTTTCATCATCTTGCAACAAAATGCCTCAGCCTCTTATGTGACAGGCACATAAATAACAACAATAATAATGGGCATAGCAAACATGGGTCTAGTGCTTATGGTGCACTAGGCAAATGAGTTCTATTAATTTATCTTTGCAACAATCCTAGGCGGTGGTAACATTATTGTTCCCATTTTTCGTTTGGGGAAACAGAAGCACAGAGAGGTGAAGTGACTTGCTCAAGGTCATACAGCCGGGAAGTGGCAGGGCTGGGACTCAAACCCAGGCTGTTTGGGTCCATGGGTCACGGATCCAACCGTACCACTCTCGAGGTGTGCTGCTCCCAGCGTGACTGGACACGTGATGGTGTGCGTGTGTGTCAAAGCTTGGGCTGCCACGATAAGCTACCAAAGACTGGGTGGCTTAAACAACAGAAATTTCTTTTCTCACCGTTTAGAGTCCAGGAAGTTCAAGATCAAGGTGATAGCTGATTCAGTTTCTGAGCAGAGCTCTCTTCCTGACTTGTAGACAACTGCCTTCTCGTTGTGGACTCACATGGTCTTTCCTTGGCTCACCTGCATGGAGAGAAGACAGAGCTCTGATTCTGGCATGTCTTCTAATAAGGGCACAGTCCCTTCATGACGGCCACACCTTCATGACCGCATTTAGCCCTTAATACCTCTCATAGGTACGACCTCCCAATACCATCACATTTGGAGTTAGAACTTCAACATACGGATTTGGGGTGGGGAAAATACAACATTGCGTACATGCGTGCACACTCGTGCACGTACACATGAAGGTGTGTGCATGTCCCTGTGTGCATTTCCTTGTGTGTGTTCATATGAAAGTACCTGTGGGTATATAAAGATGTAGATGTATATACACATGAGTGCATGGCCTCACATACGTACATCCAAGTGTGTGTACGTGGGTATATTAGAGGCTGGGAAACTTAATCCCAGGTCAGCCCCTCTGCCGATTAGTCCAATAGCCCCATGAAAACTGGGGTCACACAAAGGGATCTAGGGTGGGGCTTTGGGTAGCTAGGGCCTAAGAGCTAGTGCTCCCTGGATCGTTGGGGGAGGGGACTCCCCAGCTCCTCACGCTCATCGCCCTGGCCTCCAGGAGACATTAATAATAGATCAGCAAATTCCAAATGTAAATAGGGCAATCAGGCCCGAAAACACAGACATTCATCACCCAGATACAAATTACGCTGTCGGCCCCTGATGTAATTACCAGAGTTCAGCTCGATGCATCGAGCTACCCCACCCTGTGCCCCAGTGAGTTGCTTTGTGCCGCTGTTCTCCCCGCTGAGGATGCTCATCCACCTGACCCCAGAGGGTCTCTCTGGCCACAGCCAAGTGTGTCTAGCTGTCCTAAGCAGGTATGAAGACAGAAAACCCCTGAGATTCTTGTGCTTTGATGACAGAGATCCATAGGTCACGGGGCAGACACCAATGGGTCAGATGCCTGCTTCTGGCTCTCGTTTTGAAATATTGCTGTGTGACCCTGGGCAAGTCACTCACCCTTTCTGAGTCTCAGTTTCCTCTTCTATCCAAAGAAGCTAACAATACAAACGCTAACAATACAAAACAGTACAATACAGCTTAGGGCTCTGGAGTCAGAAGGACCAGCTTCAGTCCCACCCTATCACTTTTGAGTTGAGAGACCTTGGGCAAGTTTCTTCCCTACTCTGAACCTCAACTCTTTCATCTGTAAAATGGGTGTAATAATGCCTGTCACATAGAATTATTTTGAGGAAAGAATGAAGTAAGATTTCTCTTTTAATTGGTGAATTTAACTCATTCACATTTATTGTGATTATATTATAATACCACACATAAAATATATATCACCAATGTATCAGCACATTCAAAAATCTATATGTACATAGAGTGATTATATAATTACATGTTTTATGGTGGTCCTCTTTCTTGCCACATTTGTTCGTGTTTCCTATTTATTAGTCTTCCTTATGTTTCCTTCTTTCCCATGGCTATTGTACTAGTTATCTATTACTACAGAACTTAGTGGCTTACCACAATAACCATTTAGATTTTTTTAAATGTTTATATTTGAGAGACAGACAGACAGACAGAACGTGAGAGGGGGAGGGACAGAGAAAGACGGGGACAGAATCCAAAGTAGACTCCAGGCTCTGAGCTGTCAGCACAGAGCCTAATGTGGGGCTCAAACTCACGAGCCGTGGGATCATGACTTGAATCGCAGTCGGACGCTCAACCAATTGAGCCAACCAGTCACCCCCACAATAACCATTTAAGAATCTCATAGTTGTCGTGGAGTGGCTTAGGGTGGTTCAGGTTCAGGGTCTCTTCATGAGATTGTAGCCATGATGTTGGCCAAGGTTGTGGTCTCATCCACAGCCTTGATTGGACCAGAGTTTCCACTCCCCAAGGTGGCTCCTCAATTGCCCCCTGCGTGGATCTCCCTGTAGGACTGCTTGAGTGTCCTCACGACATGGCGACTGGCTTCCCCTGGAGCGAGTGAGCAAAGAGAGCAAGGCAAAGGTTGTAATGTCTTTAATGACTGAGCCTCAGAAGTCACGAGCTGTCACGTCAGCCATGCTGTTACACAGGTCATTCCCCTCGTGTGGGAGAGAACTGCACAACAGGTGGATATCAGGATGCAGGGATCACTGGGGGCCACCTTGGAGCCTGGGTATGACACCTGCCTTGTGTTGGATTGCACGATAGTGTACGCAAAGCTCTCAGCCCGGGCACTGGGAGAAATTCATTAATCCCTACGACCCCAGTGCCCAGCACGGTTTCTGGCATGGACTAGGCATCAACAAATAATGTGATGGCAAGTTGAGGGCCATAGCAGAATCTGGTGGTACCCCAGCAGCCACTGGAACCCACATCCTCCTGCCTTGCCCAGGCTTTGGCTCAGGGCGTGCTGAGCCACGGAGGGCTAGGAGCTCCTGCCTTCTCTGAAGCAGGGAGGAGAGTCTAGACCAAAGGCAGTTTCCAGGCCTGTCTCGTCCCAACTCTACATTGATCAGTAATTAAACGCAGCCTCCAATTACTATAACGTTTGGCGAGGCACCAAGCTCGCGTGAAACCTTGCAATAAACATCTGCTTTATAAATTGCCTCTCAGTGCAGTGCACCAGCAGGGTTCTTGGGGGTTGGGGAGAGAGAAGAGCTGGGAGCTGGGAAAGGGAGGAGAGGTTAGGGAGGGAGAGGCTGGCCTGCCAGGTGGTAGGAAGTGAGGGCCCCGAGCATTCCTCTGCGGAAGACTCCCTCACCACCCTCCAAGGTGGGGGCACTGAATTTGACCCAGAGCTGGGGAATCCTCGTCTCCTGAGATTGTGTCAAAAGCTGCACACATACCTAATGCAAATTACCTTTCTCTTGCCTTTTCTTTTTCCAAAACCCATAACATCCCACTCACCTGTCATTTACATTTAGAGGGAGAAGCATAGAGGTTTATTAGCTATAGTAGCAGCCTCTGTCGGGGGTGAGATATTCTCCGGGCTCCAGAGGAAGAGGAGGGTCAGTGGTTTCTTACCACGGTCCTGGAGCCCCAACCCTACTATGCACACTGTCCCCTGAGCCAGAAATGGGCCGGTGGACCCCACTCTGTCTCCTTCAGGGTCTTGCTTACAGAGACGGCAAGGGAGGGGGAAACCCAGGATCCGGGGTCTGATGGAACTGGGCCGAGGGCTGGCTCAGCTCACCTGAGACTTTGGGCAAGTGACTTTGCCTCTTTGGGCCTCTGTTTCTGCACCTGTGAAATGGTCATAAAACCCACGGGTGTCTGGCAGGATTAAGGGAGCCGTGGGAGCGGGGCAGCAGAGTGGATAGGGCAGGGGCTCTGAAGCCAGGCAGGCTTGCCCCTTGGATATGACTGTTTTGTTTTCAGCCTCCTCTGAAGATGGGGAGGTAAGTGTGTCAGCTCACGGAGGTGCTGTGAGGTCTCGGCCGGGTGTGCAGCACGGCGGGCACTTAAATGCCAACTATTGTTGTTGCTGTTGCTATCATTACGCTCGACGGACAGAGAGTCGCTTCTGTTCCAGGGAGAAAGGATCTTCCTGGGCCTCTGGGCTCCCCTCCCCTGCCTTTGCTCCCCCCTCTCTTCCTACCCCTTGGAGCCTATGCTCTGCCCCTTGCCTGATGCACAAGACCTGGGCTCTCCAGGGAAGACCATTTGATTGATCTGCTGTCCCCGTCACTGGCACCACTGTGTGCTCTCCAGCCAGCTTGTTTGCTCATCCAGCACCGGGGGAAGTCGAGGACTTCGGTAGGCGGGGATGGGGGATAAAGGGGAGGACTGTCTGAGGCAAAACTGCCCTCCTGGGGAAGCCTACAGCCGCCCAGCACAGCTGAGATGAAATGAGATTTCACATGTGCCCCACGCTTAGCTGGTCACATTAATACCATTATGGTCTGAAACCCCACCTGGGAGGTGTGGGGTGTGTTCCTCTCCCTTACTCCGCCCACCTTGTCCAGGTAAGATACGAGGCAAGGTGAGTGGGGCCACCTCCCATCTCTCCACCCAGGTGAGCTGCGAAAGCACCTGAGTCCACCTTTAGGAATCCGTTCCTTAGCATTAGCACTGATGCTTGATCTTTTTTTCTTTAAAATTTTTTTAATGTTTATTTTTGAGAGAGAGAGAGAGAGAGAGAGCACGAACAGGGGAGGGGCAGAGAGAGAGAGGGAGACACAGAATCTGAAGCAGGCTCCAGGCTCCCAGCTGCCAGCACAGAACCTGATGCAGGGCTTGAACTCGTGAAACACGAGATCATTGACCTGAGCTGAAGTTGGACATTTAACTGCCGGAGCCACCCAGGCGCCCCAGACACCTGGTCTCTCTTAAAAATGAAAACAGCCCCCAGAAGGCTGGCCGAAGGAGTCCCTTCTACCTTTAGCAAGGAATCATTTACGAAAAGACCTAAGAGTCTGTGGGGACGTTCATCCCTGTGCCGGGGCCATGGTGAATGTTTGATGAACGAATGCACGAGTGAACGAAGTCTCAACTCCGCCTGGCACTGGCATCGCCCTCTGGATGCTCACGGCACCGGAGTCCAGCCTCGTTGCAAACTCCTTCCCGACACGCGAAGCTCGTCGCCTAGAGGGCAGCCTGGTCCGTCTCTAGACAACTCCGGGCCCCGAAACACATTCCACATGCTGAGCTCAAACTCCCTTCCCTGAAACTTCTCTAGGGATCACCGTGCTCTTGAGGTCAAAATCCTAAACCACAGATAAGCAGTCGCCAATACGTTTTGTAAAAGCTTGCCGGGCCCCGTCAGGATATTTATCAATGAAACCCACGCGGCAGGCGAAGTTTTATTCCAGTGAAGCTGTCAGCCCAACACAGCATGCAGGTGCTCCTATGAGTAGGAATGTGGCAGAATTGCGACGGGAGCTCACCCAAGCCAGGTGCCAGGTACTATTTAAATGCTTTCACGTGTATTGACTCATCTGCTACTCCCAGCCCTCTGGGGCGGTGGGTGCTGGGAAACGGAGACTCAGAGAGGTTAATTGACTTGCCCGAGATCCCACAGCGGTGGAGCTATCAGAGCAGGGATCTGAATCCAGAGCGTCTTGCTCCAGAGTCTGGGCACCTAAGCCTCACCCTAAACTCTTGTGAGCTCTTGTGATGTCACCAAGGCTCAAGTTTCTGCCATCTCTCAGCCTTTCACAGTGTTGGCTTTGTTCTTAGACTCTGACGGTGGGTGAGCTCTGGTGGCCCTGCCCCCATCCGAGGCTCAAAACCAGAAGCAAAAGGGCCTTCTCTCCCTCTCCAGTCTGCATGGAACTCACAAGACTGGCCCACACTGGTCGCAGTCTGGTCCCCGAACCCTTCCTTGTCGCAGGGAGATGCCTTTGGCTTTGGGTCCATGCTCACCTCTGGTGTTGGGGGGTTAACAATCCGTTCAAGGGAAGATTGGGCTATTGTCACCGAAAGAAGGAGACAGGACGCTGCACACATCACCGGGTGTAAATGTCACACGTTGAATGCTACTGAAATGTTCTGGTTCCTGTTTTATGCATACTGGGTTTCCGCTGAAGATTTTATTTGTCAGTGAATTTTATACCTAAAGACCGTTTGAAGGACCACTGGCCTATAACATTTTAAAGAGCTTCATAGGGTCTTTAACAAGGACGGGCATTAATTTACCAACTGGGACGGCATGTGAGACTTTACCACCCCTCTCTATGGGATAATAACCATTATCATGATAAAGCTACTGCACACTTACTCTGCGTATACTATTCACACCCAAAATTGCTGCAGGAAGCTGACACTCAGAGAGGTTAAGTGACTTGCCTAATATCGCTCAGCTGATGAAGGGAAGATTGAAAGCAAGAGTCAAGTCTGCCTGACATCAAAGCCAGTATTTTCTTGGTTAAAAAATGTATATTTTTGTATGTACAGGTATAACAGTTGTTGTGAAAAAAAAAAACCTCAAATAATGGGGAAGCATATAAAGGAGAAAATTAAACCACTTCCTTACGCTGAACATTTTAAAAGATTTTAAACTCCGGGGCACCTGAGCAGCTCGGTCGGTTGAGTGTCCAACTTTGGCTCAGGTCGTGATCTCGTGGTTCGTGGGTTCGAGCCCCACGTTGGGCTCCACAATAACTGCCCCTCCCCTGCTTATGCTCTCTCTCTCTCTCTCTCTCTCTCTCTCTCAAAATGAATAAGCTTAAAGAAAGATTTTCAACTTTTAAAATTATAAGAGTCAGGGGCGCCTGGGTGGCTCAGTCGGTTAAGCCTCCGACCCTTGATTTGGGCTCAGGTCATGATCTCACGGTTCATGAGTTCAAGCCCCGCGTCGGGCCCTGTGCTGGCAGTGTGGAGCCTGCTTGGGACACTCTCTCTCTCTCCCTCTCTCTCTCTCTGCCCCTCCCCTACTTGTGCTGTCTCTGTCTCTCTCAAAATAAATACTAAAAAATAAGTAAATAAAATTATAAGAGTCATACTGCACACAGTACAAAGTAAATGAAACCGGCAAGTAAATATGTGAAACGAAACCCAAAAGCCGTCTCCATATCCCGTTCTTCAGTCTCGCTTTCTAGAGAGAATCACTCTGAATAGATGCTTGTGTAGTTCTTTCCACATTTTTCATGCACACAAAACACGTCTATGCTTTCTTTTACATAAATGGAAGCACACTAGAAATTGTCCTGTGATTTGCTTTTTCCACTCAGTAACAGCTCACATACTTTCTTTACTGCTCCGCACCGAACTAGCCCATTCTTTTTCCCAGCTGCATAGTACTCCACTTAAATGGCCACATTATAATTTACATTTAACCAGTCCCCCGTTGATGGACACTTAGGTTGTTTCCAGCTCTATGCTTTGCTTTTGTTTTTAATTTTTAAATGTTTATTTATTTTTGAGAGAAAGAGAAAGAGAAAAAGAGAGAGAGTGGAGAAGGGGCAAGAGAGACAGAGACACAGAATCCGAAGCAAGATTCGAACCCACAAGCTGTGAGGTCATGACCTGAGCTGAAGTTCAACACTTAACTGACTGAGCCACCAGGGTGCCCCTTTAATTTTTCTAATGTTCATTGATTTTTTGAGAGAGAGAGAGGGAGCGAGAGAGAGCGAGTGAGCAAGTGGGGGAGGGGCAGAGAGAGATACACACAGAATCTGGAGCAGATTCCAAGTTCTGAGCTGTCAGCACAGAGCCTGACATGGGCTCGAATCCACGAACCTCGGGATCAGGACCTGAGCTGAAGTGGGACGCCTGACCGACTGAGCCGCCCAGTCGCCCCTGGTTTTTTTTTTTTTTTTTTAAAGAATTTCTCAACGTTTATTTATTTTTGGGACAGAGAGAGACAGAGCATGAACGGGGGAGGGGCAGAGAGAGAGGGAGACACAGAATCGGAAACAGGCTCCAGGCTCTGAGCCATCAGCCCAGAGCCTGACGCGGGGCTCGAACTCCCGGACCGCGAGATCGTGACCTGGCTGAAGTCGGACGCTCAACCGACTGCGCCACCCAGGTGCCCTGTTTGTTCTTTTTTAAGGGTCGCCATGAACATCCCTGTATTTTCTCTTTGCCTATCTGGGTGCACAGAGTCTGCTTCTAGGCTCTAACCACCTGCTACCCCGCCCTCAGCTCCGTGGCCACACTTTCTGTGCCAGGTTTGGCTTCCCCACCAGCCTCTGCTTTGGGAAGGCCCCTGGGCCGCCTGGGGGAGCCTCTCCTCCTCACGTCCCAGCCGGTCTCTGCTCTGTCTCCTCTGAAAGCCCAGCTCAGAACCCTCAACGTCTCTCCATAATGAGATAATTTACATTTTCTGTTATTTTTCTTTTTTCTTTTTCAGCGGAAAGGGGGCACTTAAAGTGAAATATCTCTCGACACACTGTTAACAAGGATTCATAAAAGTGAACTGTTCACCTTGTCTGTCGGCGGGCGGTTATGAAAAATCAATAGCACACAGAGGAATCGTGCTCCTCGCGTCCGAGGTTGTCTGTCTAGTGGTGTGGACAGGGTGGGCCTCCTCAAACACGCCACCGGGAGGCTGGGGGGTGTGCAGGCGTGGGGGTTCCTGGACCCGAGCGACAGCTCAGGTCAGAAGTCAATGCAGAAGACGCATCGTTTGGTGCAGAGAATGCCGTCTGGCCCTGCACCCTCACCGCTTTCTTTCCCGATACTACCACGAGAGCGTGGCTCGAATGCCACATCTTCTGGAAAACCCTTCACTCATTCACTCCCCAAACACACATGGAGGCTCCCGCTATGCGGCAGGCCTGTGCTGGGCACACAGAGGTGGCTCAACATGCTCCCCGCTCTCTGCATAGTGAAGCTGGACAGGTCAACAGGACCTAGACAGGGTGACGTGTGCTTCAGCAGGGATGCTGGGGGCCCAGAGGAGGCCTCTGTCCCTGCCTAAAGGGTGGGACACTCAGAGGAGGCTCCCTAGAGGGCCTATGTCAATGCCCAGGGCCCAGAGTGTATGGGGGTGAACCGGACAGAGTACAGGAGGAAGGACTTGTTGAGCAGAAGGAACAGCATATTCAGAGGCCCAGGGGCAAGAGGGAGGGCAGGTGGGTCTGGGGGCATTAGAGGTTTGATCTGACAGCAGCACGCATGGTCAGAGTGGGGACGGGTGGGAAGGTGACCAGTGGCCTGCCACTGAGGGCCCTGCGGACCTTGCTGAGGAACGGGGACCAGATGGGGGCTGATGCCTCTGTTGGCGGTATTTGGGGGTGAGTTTTGATTTCTCTTTGAAGTTTGAAGTCTCAGACTTCTTAAATTGTCTCTAATGCACCCGTGTTGCCTTTCTAACAAGCATTTTAAACTAACAGTAACAATTCTGCGGAAGGAAAAAAGGGAGAAGAAAAAGTAGCACTGGGGGTGCATGGGTGGCTGAGGTCACGATCTCCTGGTTCGTGGGTTTGAGCCCACTGATAGCGGAAATTGCGATCGTAGCAATGGCGGTAACGATAGTGGTGACAGTGGTGGGTGACAGTTCTAATAGTCCCGAGTCTAACCCGTAGGCAGAGGGAGCCACTGAAGGGAAGCGAAGGATGACAGTTTGAGTTCCAGAAGTCCTAGGAAGGTGACCGATAATGGAGGCAGGTGGGGAGCGAGCCTGTCCTAGGGCCCCTGCTCCTGACAGTCTCCTCTTAGGTGATTCACCTGAGGGAAGTGGTCCATTTCCAGGCTATCCTCCCCCCCCCCCCCCCCCCCGCCATTAGCAACTAGACTCTGCAGCCAGTCAGATTCAGTCATGGCTGCTGTGTGGATGGAGTGAGGGTCTGGAGAGATGGGCCTCTCCAATGCCACTTTTCCAGCATCCAGAACCTTAATTGCCTCTCCCTCTAACTCTTAGAACCCTCAACAGTCTGAATTGTTTTCTTCTTTTATTTTCTCCATCTACTCATCCATCACCCATCACTCTCCCATCTATCCATCCATCCAACACTCACCCATTCATCCATCCAACCATTCATCCATCCATCACTCACCCATCCATCCGTCATTCCATCTATCTATCCATCCATCCATCCATCCACCCATCCATCACTCATCCATCCATCCATCCATCCACCCATCCATCACTCATTCATCCATCCATCCATCCATCATTCACACATCCATCCATCCATCCATCAATCCATCATTCACACATCCATTCATCCATCCATCAATCCACCCATCACTCACCTTTCTATCCATCTATCTATCCATCCATCCATCCATCCATCCAACACTCACCCATTCATCCATCCAACCATTCATCCATCCAACACTCACCCATTCATCCATCCAACCATTCATCCATCCATCACCCACCCATCCATCCATCCGTCCATCCATCCATCCAGCCATCCACCCATCCACCCATCCATCTATCACTCATTCATCCATCCATCCATCATTCACACATCCATCCATCCATCCATCCATCAATCCATCATTCACATATCCATTCATCCATCCATCAATCCACCCATCACTCACCTATCTGTCCATCTATCCATCCATCCATCCATCCATCCAACACTCACCCATTCATCTATCCAACCATTCATCCATCCAACACTCACCCATTCATCCATCCAACCATTCATCCATCCAACACTCACCCATCCATCCATCCACCCGTCCATGCATCCATCTATCACTCATCCATTCATCCATCTGTCAATCCACCCATCACTACCTATCTGTCCATCCATCTATCCATCCATCCATCCATCCATTCATCCAACCATCCATCTATCCATCCATCCATCCATCCATCTATCCATCTATCCATCCATTTTTCCATCCTTCTCTTTATTTTCTGTGGTAGGAAGACCGACCCATTGATTAAGGTTCACCAAATATTAATTTCTGGGTAGTGGAATTGTGAATGATTTTCTTTTCTTTAATGTTTATTTTTATTTTTGAGAGAGAGCGTGCAAGTAGGGGAGGGGCAGAGAGAGAAGGGGACAGGGGATCCTAAGCCGGCTCTGCACTGACAGCAGAGAGCCTGATGTGGGGCTCAAACTCACAAACCACGATATCATGACCAGAGCCGAAGTCAGACGCTTAACCGACTGAGTCACTCAGCTGTGCTGTGAGTGATTTTCTTCTTGAATCTTTGCACTTACCATATTGTTTGAATTTGTACACCCCATATCCCTCATAGGTGTTTGTATAAAGACGATGTATTTGTAAAAACAAATAAGCATACAGACCAAAATAAAAAAACACAAGTCAACATTTCAGAATGCTTATCCTGGTGACAGTCAGCTGCCACATAAGAAGTCTGACTACTCTGAGACTGCCATGCTGCAAAGAAGTCCAAGCTAGCTAAGTGGAGAGCTGCACAGAGAGAAAGGAGACATCCCACTGGCTCCCGCAGCCCAGTCATGGAGCTCAGGCAGCAGATACATGAGTGAAAGAGTCATTTTGGATAGCTCAGCCCCAGCGTATGCAACTTGGAGAAGAACAAAGAGACTCATCTGACAGCCAGACCTGGGGCCCCAGACACCTACACTCATCTATCATTCAAGGACCCCAAATTAGGACTCAGTCATCTGTGAGCAAACATAAGCTGTTCTGGCTGTGTCCTGCGTTGGTCAACATACACAAAAAATCGTTGTACACACACACACACACACACACACTCACATGGTTTGCGCATGACCACGGGTGAGTCCCTTTACTTTTCTGGTCTCACTTTTTCAAAGTGTGGAACAGGGGCCAGATGGCAGTAAGTGATCACACTGGTGGTTTCCCCAGATGTCTCACCTGCCTTATCTGGAAGGCAGTGTCACGGGAGGTATAAGTCGGGCTTGGGAGTCAGGGTCATAAGTTTAAGCCTTGGCTGTGGCATTTATGAGCATGTGACCTTGATTCCCCCACACAATGCTTGGCTTTTTTTTTTTTCTCCAGTTTTACTTTTCTATCTTGATGAAAAATATGTGATGTTAGATGTCATTGCAAACAGAGCTGTGGCTAACGCTGCACAATTTATATTGCTGGTACTCTTGATGGTTCAAACATGTTTCAGCAATATTTGGTGTGTGTTTATTTATTTATTTATTTATTTAGAGAGCAGGGGAGGGGCAGACAGAGAGAATCTCAAGCAGGTTCTACACCGTCAATGCAGAGCCCAAACTCACAAACTGTGAGATCGTGACCTGAGCTGAAATCCAGAGTCAGACGCCTAGCCAACTGAGCCACCCAGGGCCCCTTGTTTTGTCAATATTAAAAAAAAAACTTTCCAGGGGCGCCTGGGTGGCTCAGTCGGTTAAGTGTCTGGCTTCAGCTCAGGTCATGATCCCGTGGTTTGTGGGTTCGAGCCCCACGTCGGGGTCTGCGCTGATGGCTCGGAGCCTGGAACCTGCTTCGGATTCTCTGTTTCCCTCTCTCTCTACCCCTCCCCCGCTTGTGCTCTGTCTCTCTGTCTCAAAAATGGATAAATGTTAAAAAATTTTTTTTTTTCCTTCTGCAAAGTTGTCGGTGGGGAGCAAATGCTACCCTCCACGCCTTGACCCTGGATTCCCAAGCTGCCCCTTGAGAAGCATGCACACAGGGTGGGCGGGTAAGGTTGGGGGCATCTTATGCCCTGACCATCAGCCCTGATCAGAGTGGAATGAGGATCTTGGCAAGGGCATCCCCCTGCAGCCTGTGAGTAAGCATGTATACACACACACACACACACACACATACACATGCACAAAATGGCTCTTCATACACCCGGCCTGATTAGAGTCAAAAGGGCGAGTAAGGGCCAGATTAAATATGTGTTGATTATGTGAGCTTGCGCTCCTGTTTATTTCTCATAAATAAGACATGAGCCCTGTTTTCCACCCCCAACACACACGTACACACACACACACACACACACTTCCTGGGGATGATATTTATTGTATGCAAATCAGAAACTGAACTGGGAGAAGTAATCACCTGTTTATCAGATGGTGTGCAGATCGGGTGGAAAATAATAAGCTGGGGTAATGGTGCTGTATCTGTTTGCACAGAGCTGACCTAGACCTGGGTCTGGATTTATCACACCCTGGACAAGTCAAGGGCTGGCCCTGGGGCCCGCCGATCCCCTGCCCGGTCAGGTTCGCCCAGTGGCGTTTACCAGGTAATTGTGCATTCAGAAAATAGCAGGGTGAGGGCTAGTGGTTACCTGCTGCCTGCTGAGCTTGGACAGCTGTTTGCAGGAAAGACCTTGGACGTCAGGCTGACCCGGTGCAAACGCAGGATCTGCCGCCACTCGCTGTGTGACCTTGAGCACACTGCTGCCCTTCTCTGGGTCTCCATTCCTTCCCCTGTTAAACGAAGGCGATCATGGCTCCAGTCTTGTAGGGTGTCGGGAACACGAGCAGGGGCAGGCGTGTCTACAGAGAGGCGCTTGGAGTCACCCTAGACCTTTCTCTCTTCCTCGCGCCCCGTTTCTGCTTCCTGTTTCCTGAATGTGAGCACTGTCTGGCACCCTGGAAGTGCCTGGTAAATGCTGTCCTTGTTTTGCCCTGGTCCGGGTCTCACCATCTGTCACAGATTGACATCTAGCGAGCTTCCCTGCGTTTTCTCTGTCGCCTCCGATTCGTTCCTCACCCTCTGAAGCAGAGAGGGCTCTCTCTTCTTCTTTCTAAAAAAATCTCTCTTTTATGCTCATTTATTTATTTTTGAGAGAGACAAGGAGAGAGGGCAGAGAGAGGAAGAGAGAGAAAGAGAATCCCAAGCAGGCTCGTGCTGTCAGCGCAGAGCCTGATGCAGGACTCAATCTCAAGACCGTGAGATCATGATCTGAGCCGAAATCAAGAGTCAGATGCTTTACCGACTGAGCCACCCAGGAGCCCCCGAGAGGGCTCTTCCTAACGTGAAAATCCCACCATCACGTGGCTCTCCTGCTCAAAAACCTGCCGTGGCTCCTCAATGCCCTCCAGACAAAGAAATCCACATTCCTCCCCGTGCCCCACGAGGCCCCCCAGTGCAGACCTCAGCAGCCTGGCCGTTGCCTCCTTCCCCACGCTTCAGCCTCTCAGATCTTCATTCAGATCCCTAAACATGCCAAGCTGCTTCCTGCCCCAGGGCCTTTGTCCTTGCCGTGCCCTTTGCCTGGAACCTTCTGCCCCCGGCTCCTTTTCCACGCTGCTACTGAAATGTCACGTCCCCAGGGAAACTGCTCCATCTAAATTAGGTCCCCTCTGCCAGCTATTTGCCCTCTCTCGGAACCTTGTCAGTTTCCTTCATGACACTGATCACAATTTGTCCTAATGTTATTTATTTGGGTTTACTGGATTGCGGCTGCATCTCGGGAGGACCGGGAGCTTCGGCGCGCGGGGCCCGTGTCTGTTTTGCTCGCCACGGTGGTCCCGGTGTTCGGGTGCCTCACTGGAGTAGCCGCCTCACGGATGCCCTTTGGAGGGCCGTGGATGTGACGAGACAGGCACAGGGGTGCTCTGGGCCCACAGCCGTGTGCCCCAGAGGGGAGGGGCCCTGACACCTGGCGCCCTGCCCACTCCATGGCCCCCTAAGGGATGTTTGCCTGCCTCTCCCTAATGGCCTGACATACAGGGTCCCAGTGATAAACCTCCCTCTGATAAAAGATGCAAAACTAACATCTGGCGGTTAATTAATAAAGAGCAGCGGTGTCTGGCTGGGGCACGTGGTTGCTGATGTTGGCATTTTCTTCGCCCGCCCCAAGAGATGCTGACGCCGTGTTCGAAAACGGGGGGAAAAAGATCGATTTGGAACAGGCCCTGCTGACGAGGCTCCCAAGGGGCAGGACACCCTCTCGCCCCCTTTCTCAGGGGCTGACGCCCCGTCCTCCACCAAAGGGTTATGGGTGGTGACTCATAACCCTCATTTATTGAAGACCTATTATGCGCCAGGCTCCGCATCTCATTCGTTCTCCCCAGGAGCCTCAAGAGGTGAAGGTCTCTGTTCCCAGTTACATACAAGGAAGCCAATTTACATACAAGAAAAAGCACGGCTCAGCTGCCTGCCCCAGAACCTAGGCTCCCCCTACCTCACTAGGACTCGGGGGTGCCCGATGGACAGTCACTGGGGTGTTTGTCACAAATGCAGGCTCCAGGGTCCCAGCACCCCAGAGTGGGGCCCCAGGAGTCTGTATTTGTAACAAGAGCCCCATATGATTCTGAAGTGGGTAGATCAGATATCTCTCCTTGGAAAACACTGGTCTCTGGAATACTGTCAAACGCTTACTGAGCACCTGCTATGTTCCAGGCCCCCAGATACTCCCAGTAACAACACTTAGGCAGGATGGACGTCTCCAGTTTACAGACATGGCCCAGGGAGAGCAAGGGACTTGATCAACGCCACACAGAGAGGCAGGCGGGCTCTAACCCAGATCCTCTGACTGCCCCAGGCCTCGGGGCTTCCCGGCCGTCCTCCGCCTGGCCCCCATGGGAAGGGAGAGGACCCTGCTCGCAGCTACGGGAGTCACATGCCAAGACCGGGCCGCTGAAATATTAATAGGGCTCGTGTTTCAATTACTACTCGGGACACCCTGGCAGGCCTGGTCCCCAACCTCAGCTGGACGTGTGAGTACCAGGGGGCCCTTAAACAGGCATGTGGGGAGCCCATCTAGGAGGCCGTGGCTGGTTCGTCAGGCTTCTTGGACTGGGCAAGTCGCTGTCTGAAGTCCTATTTGATGGAATGGATTCGGTGGCAACTGAAGAGCTCTCGGCATGGACCATGGGGCCATGGGGGTGGGGTGGGGTGGAGGGCGGCCAGCAAGGGGGGCTGGAACACGGCTCTGAGGCTCCGGAGAGGGGAAGACAGAAGGCAAGAGATCGAAATTAGAGCGGTCTATGTCTGAATCCCGGCTCCCTCTGCAGCTCTCTGTGGGGCTAGGCAGGCTCTCACCTGGAAACCAGGCACCTCAGGGGCCTCCCACGGCCATGGTGAAGGAGACAGCAAGGCACGGGCCGTGCCCCCAGGCTTGAGTGCAGCCCAGAGTTACTCTGAGAGGCTTGGGTTTCAGGCAGACGGGTTCAAACCCCAGCTGCACAGCGTTTGGGCTGCGTGAACTAGGCGCCTCACTTGGCCGGGACTCAGTCTCCCCATTGTCCCTGCTCCCAGGGTTCTTATGACCGATTAAATGCTAAAAAATGCTTAGCACACGGCCTGTCCTTAGCACAGACACTATCGTGCTGACGGCTGTGTCGTGGTCTTAGTGTCACCGTTCCGACTGTGACATTGGGAGCTTGTGAGCACAGGTTGCTTACCTGTTTCAGGGTTTCCTGTCCCCGCTGAGCCCAGGCGGGGCTTCCTGTGGCCCTCCCTGCTCCAGGATTCTCACTTGCTTGTGTCTGAGGGGCAGCGTGGTCACCCACCCTGGGAGGGGGCGCCAGCCAGTCGGGAATCACTCAGCATAATTGAATTGTTACCGACGTGCCCTTGTGACTCTGGCCCACAGACATGATAATGCTCCCAGGCGCTGAACTGGCTCCCACCTTGGAGACCTCCTGGCACCCTGGACGGTGGCCCGAACAGGCTGGGAGTGGAGGGCCCATGGGGATTATAGGACATGTGGATACTTGGGCGTCCCTGGCTCTGCCACCGACTTACTGGGTCCCCTTGCCCCTCTCTGGGTCCCTCAAGTCAGCTCCTGGGTCCGCCTGGGGGCCGGAGGTGGGAGAGAAGAAAGGAGCCCGACTTGGGGCTCGCTTGAGGCTTCTCCCCCATCTTCCCTAGCGCTGGTCCAATTCCGTCCTCCACTCATTCTCAGTCCTGCCTTCCAGGTTCACTGCCTGCAAAGTAAACGTTGGCATTAGCCCCATTTCTCAGCTAGGCAAACCGAGGCTCAGAGAGGGAAGGCACCATGTTCAAGGCCCACAGCCAGGAAGTTATCAGATCTTGCACCAGAACCCGGGTCTGTCTGACTTTCAGGAGCCCACGTGCCCACGCTCGCTCCCCTATCCTACCCTCCTTTCCGCCCCATCTTCCCTTTAGCCTGGACCACAGGGTGGGGAGACCTTCCTAGCCACGTCCCTCCTCCCCCGCCCCCTCCCAGGCCCGCCCTGGGCAATCAGTTTCTTCAGATATGATTTGGGATTCTAATGAACGGAATGATTTGGCATTTAAATAATTATCCACTCTCTAACTGTTAGTGCTGCTGAGTCGGGAGAAATTTCCGCATCTTATTTATGAATATGGTTTTTCCCCCTCACCGGGTGGAGATTTCCCAGCCACCCCCTCCCAGCGCCTCCTCTCTTAAATGCCTTTCCAGCGTCTCCAGTGGAGCATCCCCCCCACGCGAGCCCCTAAGTGCCTATTAACAACGTTTCGCTTCCGCTATCGGCACCCGTTCACGCCCCTTTTTTATCTTTACATTTCAATATCATTACAAATCCTAGTGTTATTCAAATTGCATCAATTATTCAATTTCTCCACCCGGAGTGGAGGCAGCGGCTTCCCAGTGGCTGAGCAGGAAAAAGCAGGGGCCTTTCCAGGAGGGTTTGAAATTCACGGGGGATTCAGCCGGCTTCCATTAACCTGGGCTTTTTGGCTCCCACAAATCGTGGAATTGATTAACACACACACACGCAGTTGCAATTTGGTTGGGGGAGAAAGCCTGCTGCTGAGACGCACCTGGGGAACGGTTTGGGAGCTAAAATGCCGTCGCTGCCCTGTGATATTCATCCGCTGGGTATTTATTGAGCTCCTGCTGGAAGAAGAGCAGCCACCATTTATTGAGCACTTACTGTATACCAGACACCACTGGGTTTTTGTTTTTGTTCGTATTTTAGAGAGAGAGCAGAGAGGGAGAAAGAGAGAGAGAGAGAGAGAGAGAGAGAGAAATCCCAAGCGTGCTCAGCAAGGAGCCTGGTGTGAGGCTCATCCCAGGACCTGAACAGAAATCAAGAGTGGGTTGCTCAACTGACTGAGCCACCCAGGCACCCCAGCACTAGGTCTTTAGGGAAGATTCCTCCTCTAATCTTCAGGACTAGCTGGTGAGGTAGTTATTAACCCCCCCTCCCCCCATTGTATAGATGAGAAAACTGAGGCTCAGGGAGGGAAGGTCTCTGGCCCAGGGTTGCACAGTGGTAGAGACTGGTTTTGTCTTCAGGACCTGGCCTCTTAATCATTACGCTATGAGCTGTGGTTGTAGGGTTTGGGTGATCCCAGGGAGTAGCCGGGCAAGGGCCTGCGGGAGTGGAGAGGAAAGAGAAAGAACACTTCTTCCCACAGGGCCCTTTTTTGAAGGCTCACATGAGAAATGGTGCACATCTCGTTACTCCCCAAAGCCGAATTTGTTTCCCTAACAAACAGTAGTTTCTCATGAACACTGAGTCCTTTCGTGGTCACGTTTCTCTCTTTGCTTTGGCTGCCAGGAAACTCTGAGCCCACTGGTCACAACCATACAGGAACTTATCCCGTCATGTCCCCATCCTGGTCCGCTCATCTAGGCCCTTCCTGTTTGGGCATTGCGGTGTATATTTGTAAACCATTTCTAAGCCTTTTTTGAAACGAGGCCAGCTCTAAGTACCTTTTAAAAAAGGCTTTTAAGCATCCATTATGAAGCGTGGATTTTAACCTTGGCGAGAGGTTTATTCCCACTTTGCAGATGATGCAACTGAGGCCCAGAGAGGCTAGGAGACTTGCCCAAGGACGCACAGTAAGTGGCAGAACCAGGATGGGAGCACAGTCTGCCGGCCCCCAGCACCAACTTCGTCCCATGACCCAGAAGGCCAGGTCCAGGCTCCAATGTCCCTGCTCTAGGTCTTGGTCTGGCAGGAAGGCGTGAAAAAAGAGCATTTAATCATGAGTCAGTGGACGTGGACCCCACCACCTTGCTGTGTGACTATCCCTCTAGGCCTCAGTTTCCCCACTGAGCACTGTCGGTCTGCCCTCCAAGGCCCCACGCAGCTCTGACCTCGCGTCACTCTTTCGGCCTGTTTTACCAGCACATCCATCAATATCTGAGCCACGGTCGCCACTCCCTGAGGCAGGTGCAGACCCTGGGGAACAGTGTCACCTGCTTCCCAGGGTTTCCTGACGCCACCGACAGGAGGAGAGAGCAGCCGTGGTGGTGACAGGGCTGTGACACGCACCTCCCACACCGGCCACCTGCGTGCTTCGTGCTCTCGGGACCCTGGCAGGCAGCGCCTTCCTGGCAAGATGGCAACATCCAGGGTGGGGACAGAGGTGGGGTGTGAATGGGGAGAGGCTGAGATCTGGTGGTGGGGGGGAGGGGTGGGAGGGTGGGTCCGTCCCTTCCTGGACATAAGGGCTCTGGGTCTAGGGTCCCGGGTCCCAGCCTGACCTAGGAAGGTCTGGGCTCCCAGCAGGCAGTTGGCGTCCTAGATTGACAGGTGCTGGAGACTGGGGGCAGGGAGGCCGCTGCAGTGAAAGGAATGGCATTTATTGAACACCTACTAAGTGCACTCCTCTCCACTAGAGGCTGCAAACTGGCAGTCCACAGATCAAATTCGGGCCACAAGCATGGTTTCTTCAGCCCATGTTGTGCTTTCAAAAAGCTTGCCTCAGTTGTTTTCTGGCCCTTACAAATAGGGACATCCTACATAAAATCAGGATTTCGGGTTCTGTTGAGGAGTCAGACAGCACCAGGCAGCGCTGAACCCCCCCGCCCGCAGGCTGGCTGGGTGCTCAGCGGGAGCTTGCTCCTTGTGCCCCATGTCCCACTCAGCCCTCTTGTCTCCCTCTGCATCGCTGCCTGGGCCCTGCGGGCACCCGAGTGCTCACCCCTCTTATAACCACGAATGCCTTGTGGGTAGTGTTACTATTCCCATTTTATAGATGAAGAAACTGAGTGCCTCCAGCTTATATCCAGCACACCAAACCCCCCAACAGGTAGCACTGGAGTCAGGACTTAACCCCAGCCCTTAGCCCCCCCCAAGCCCTTTCTGTTTCCACCGCACCCCCACCCCCCGCCCCAATGAGGCCGGAGCAGACAGCCCCAGCAGCCTCCCTGGCGCGGAGCCTCTAAATCCTCGGTGCCCCCGTGCCAAATGAATGGCCTCTGATGTCCTTTCAAGCTTTAATGAGGGGCGTGGCAAGTAGAATTTGGCCTCCCCGGGGTCGGAACCAGGAATCTAACCACTCATCACGCTGAGCCAGCGCGCAGGCTCTGTGCTGGCAACTTTGAACACCCGCTCTTTTACCCCTCACGGCTCTGCAAAAGGTTTAACAGATTAGGAGACTGAGGCTCTTCCCCCACCCACCAAGGTCCCGTGCCTCTGTCTTCCTTTTAGCTGGTTGAGGAGTCCCACCCGCTTCCTACCTCAGGACCTTTGCGCATGCCGTCCCCTTTTGCTGGACTACCTTACACCCTCCGGCACACAAGCCTTCATCACCCTTCAGGCCTCCCCTGGCTCTCTGAACAAAGTCTGGCTCCCTCTGCTATTGCCTCTTAGAGCTCCCTGTACACTTTGTAGTATTAATGGGGACAGTAATGGTAGCTAAGACTTACCGCACACTTTCCACGAGCCAGGCACCGTTCTCAGCACTTCGATTACATCATCTCCCCCTCTGAAGCGGCTGTGATTATTGCCCTCATTTTACAGATGAGGACACTGAGGCACAGAGAGGTTAAGTAACTTGCCCAAGGTCACACAGCTGGTGTTGACATTTTTACCTTAGGCTGCATGACTGCCTGCGGACTGACATCTGCAGGGTCTATGCCCTGGGGGACCTTCTCTTGATAAATAAATATGCTTTATATGGATGACGGCACCAGGATTATGGTTCCGAATTCCATGCCCATGTGACCACAAGCGTTACCTTGTCACCTCCATTTCCTTGCCGGAGTGTCTGTCTCACCCCCGGAGCGGCCCCCAGGTCCTATTTGACTTCCAGGGACACCCCAAGTTTGCCGTCTCCCCCATCCCCACCCCCAGTATCGCCAGTGAGAAAGGGGCCAGACAGGGTTCAAAACCACAGATTGAGTTGCACTGCCACCGTGCCTTATAACTGTCCCCCTCCCCCAGGCTGGGGCTGTGGACTGGCCTCTAGGAAATTCCCAAGGAGCCCCTCACTCCCGCCTTGCACCCCTCCTTCCTCACCACCCTCCCCTGCACCAGTTTACTGCCAATGACACTCAGATAAATGGTTGCTGTCAGCCAGGCCGGTCCCACGGAAAGGCGTGTCGTGTGATGTATGGCACCATCTTCTAGAACCACAGGACTCACTGCTCAGGGGCTCCGAGGGAATGCTCCCCCACTCCTGTCAGCCTCCGACCCTGGGCCACATCTGGGCTTTGGGGTCCCCCTCCTGTTCAGCCCTGGGGATGAGTCTCCCGTCAGACACAATTACTGGGGTCTTTAATCACATGCTGTTAAGAGCCTGGCCCACTCCCCTACTCTTCGGGCTGCGGTGGAACCCCAAAGGCAGCCTCCATTTCTGTCTGCTCTAGGTACGACATCCCGGATTATTCTGGGGCTTAGGGGGCTGCACGGGCAGTGGTTGTTGGGCCGACACTCGGCGTTTGGGCCCAGAGGGAGGAGACCCCGCTCAGCCCAGCCCCCAGTAGGGCAGCTAATGAAACTCTGGTTTATGATCGTGTAGCCTTCAGTCAGCTCGGCTGATGCGGGGAGATCAGGGCGAGTAACGAAGGCGCTGCCCCGCGGGCCTGGCCAGCAGCCCCTGGGGAGGGCTGAGATATCGGAAGCCCCCCGGTCCTCATATTTCAGGGGGCACCCAAATGCTCTCCACTGCCCTTGGACTTCTGCCGGCTGCAGAAAGATTGCCATCTTTCAAATGGGATTAATGACAATCATAGCTAGCACTTACTTAGTTCCGTGCGAATGCTCTATACGCAGCCAAAGGCCGGCCACAGTATTGAAAAGTGGGGCCAAAGTATTCAAGTGCATACACTACAAAGCCACGCGTGATGTTAAGCAAATGACGAGAGCCAGCCCCCGGGGAGTTTGCGGGAGCCAGTCCTATTATATTCAAACTCACGCCGTGGGCTTTTACCTTTGGTCCTCGAGACAACCATCGGAGGCAGCTGTCATCACCCCATTTCCCAGACGATGTAAACTGAGGCCCAGAGCGTTTCACGCACCTGCCCAAAGACACACGGCCAGTAAATTGCAGGCCTGGGACTGCAGTCCAGGAGAGGGGGCTCCAGAGTCCCCGCAGCGGCCGCCAGCCCAGGCTGCCTCCCGGAGCTAGAGTGAAGATTCAGTGAGGACGAGCAGGTGCAGAGCTCTTACCGCACCCCCCCCTCCCACAGCCCCCGCCGCCCCCGCCTGGCACAAATGTCACCAACCTCCCCGAGGAGCATCAGCAGAACCTCCCGTGGCCCTCAGCAGCTAATCTAGCTTATTTTTTCTCGCCCAGCCCCTCCATAGAATCGAATGGCCTTTTGTACTCCCTGGTCCTGAGCTGTGGGGTTCTGCTTCCTCGCCCCTTGGGTACACATCTGGTCACCCCCTCCTGGTGGAAGTGGAGGCAGGAAGGGCAAGCCCACAGCGCTGACCTTTGCAGGCGAAAAACGGGAGACCCTCCCAGCCATGCAGGCAAGAAAAGACAAACGCCCTCGCAGACCTTCCTTCTGTAACATGATGGACTGTGCACCTACTGGGTGCCTGCACAGCGCTGGACGGAAGGAGGGATGCAAACGGCTTTGAGGCGCCCTCAAGGACTGGCTTCCCGTGGGTCTCTGTGCGGGCTGCCGTAACCACATGCCGTAGACCTGGGGGGCTTAAACAGCAGACCTTTATTTCTCACCGTTCTGGAGGCTACAAGTCCAAGATCAAGGTGCCAGCATGGCCGGCTTCCGGTGAGAGGCGGCTGCCTTCTCGTCGTGTGCTCACACGACAGAGAGAAAGAGAGAGAGAAAGAGAGAGAGAGAGAGAGAGAGAGGGAGAGACAGAGAGAGACAGAGAGAGAGAGAAAGTTCTGGGGTCTCTTCCTGTAAGAGCACTGACCCTTCATGACGGCCCCACCCCGACGATCTCATCTAAACCTCGTCACCTCCCAAAGAAGCCACCTCCAAATACCATCCCACTGGCAGGTGAGCTTCAGCAAAGGAATTTGGGGGCAAGGAGGGGTAGGGCACACCTCAGCCCATAGCACCACGCGCCAGAAAGACAAAACTGTCACGTGGGGAACGGACCGGCTGGATTCTGCTCCTGGGCTCACGTTGACTCACCAGAAACTTGCCGAGACCCCAATATGCATGTGGCACCACGGTGGGCACTGAGGGTACAGCACTTGGGGTTCCTGCCTTCGGTGAAGGGAGAGGACAGCAAGAGAGGGGCCACCGCAGCGCATGGAGGAAAATAAAATGGAGACGTGAAAGGGAGCAATCAAGGGGTCAGGAAGGACCTCTGCATGCAGCAGGCCAGGGAGCTGAGACCTGAGGCTGGGAAGCCAGCCCCGTGGAGACCCCGGGGGGATCGGCAATCCAGGTGTGGCTGTGCAATCCAGGAGGGGGGAGCAATGATCTTGAGGTGGAAAGGAACTGAGGAGGCTTGGGAAGTCAAGAGACAGGTTGAGGGGCTGGATCGAGGGCAGGGGACAAGCACCATCCATTGTCCCTTGGACCGGCCTTGTGACTCTCGGCCAGAAAAGAGGGTGAATGGCCAGTGGCGAGGGAGGAGGGGCTGGCTGGCGAGGCACACTCGTGTCTGTGGCCGTCAGCTCAGTGGCCATAACAAAATACCAGACGGCAGGCTTACGTGACAGAAACGTATTCTCTCACAGTTCTGGAGGCTGGAGGCCCAAGGTCAAGGTGTCGGCGGGTCTGGTTCCTCGGAGCCTCTCTCCTTGGCTTGTAGAGACGTCCCTCTTCTCCCTGTGTCTTCACATGGAATCCCCCGTGTGCGTCTATGTCCTAATCACTTCCTTCTTTCTTTTTTTTTTTTTAACATTTATTCAATTTTGAAAGAGAGAGAGAGACAGAGCACGAATGGAGGAGGGGCAGAGAGAGAGGAGGGGAGACACAGAATTCAAAGCAGGCTCCAGGTTCTGAGCTGTCAGCACACAGCCCAACGCGGGGCTCGAACTCGTGAGCTGTGAGATCACGACCTGAGCCGAAGTCGGACACTTAACTGACTGAGCCACCCAGGCGCCCCCCTAATCTTCGTATAAGGACCACAGTCATACTGGAGCAGGTCCAACCCACATGGCTTCACTTTACCTTAGTTCCCTATGTAAAGGAAATACAGTCACATATGGAGGTCCTGGGGGTTAGGGCTTGAACATATGAATTGGGTGGGGGGCGTGGATACAAAACTCAGCCCCTTCTCAACTGGCTGCACCTTAGTCCAGCCCCTAGCTACCAGAACCTACATTCCTCTCCCGGAAGACTTTCCCTGAAGCCTGCTTCGTCACCTGTAGCCGGAAGTGCTGGGGAATCGGTGCCCCCAGGGCCACCCCAGTGATGGTGGGGGTTGATCTATAAACACCCAGGCTCTCAGCTCCTGGAGCTGTGTGTGCACCTTTCACTGGCGGCCCCCTTCCCTGCCCCCCTTCCCCAGGAAGAAATCCTGGTGTCAGCCTCTGACTTGCAGTCGAACCCTTGTCTCAGGGTCCGGGGAACCAGCACCTGGAGCGGGTGGCTCGTCCCTCCCGGCCTACGGGAGCTTGGAGATAGCGAGGGCTGTTAAGAGCTGTCTGCAGAAAGCGGCAGGTGCCCTGGAGGGGGCCCTGGTAATAGAGGGACAGTCAGGGCCACATTTGTAGATGGTCTCCCCTTCCCCGGGCGTCGTGTGTCACACTTCACCCGCCTCCTCTTCTTAAACCCTCCCGACGGCTCTAGCGATGCAAGTCATTCTTAGCCCCCTTTTACAGATGGGGAAAACGAGGCTCAGAGAAGTCATCCCTGCCCTGAGGATGGAGAGCTAGGTTCTTAACCGCTACTCTATCTCCCGCCATGTAAGGTCGGGGCCTCGGACGCCCCGTGACCCAACTTCCCCGGCGTGGCAGCTGCTCAGGGCCCCCTTGGTGCTCGCCGGGCCCATGACAACTCCCCCCGCACAGCCGGGACCGTTATCTGTTTTGCGCACGGCCTGCGCCCGTCAGGGTAATGGACTGTGCTTGTCCTAGCGGAGTTGGCCTCTGGCAGGGATGATGTATGAGGCGCTATTGTTTGATATGAATGCATTAGGCGACATTCCCGATAAAGACTTTACCAGCAGAGCCGTGGGCTCCAGGAGCAGCCCCCGTGGAGGGAGGTGGGCGGAGGCAGAGAAGCCCGGGTCCCCATCGAGCTCCGGGGGCCCTGGAGGCGGGGACCAGCCGCTGTCAGGGAGGCAGAGACCCCATCACTCCACTCTTGCTTTCAGACTTTTGGGTCCTGAGCCCCGTGTCTCACATCCTTACAAGTAGCAGAGTGTGGACAGTGGGTCTCGCCCTTCCCGAAGCGTCAGACTTGCCCTGGGAGCTGGCTACAAAGGCAGGGTCCTGGATCCCAACCCGGACCCGTTGAAAGAGTCTCCGGAGTGAGGCCGGGGATTCCGCCTTTTCAAAGCAGTTCCCTCCGTGAATCTAATATAGTCGGGCTGGGACCCACAGGTGGTCCAGAGAAGTGGTGTGGGATGAAGAGAATGTGGTTTGAAGTCAGAACCCCCTGGGTTTGAGTCTGGGCTCCTCTGAGAAGCGGCAGGGAAATCTCAGTCAAGTCCCTTAGGCGCTCAGTGTTGTGATCCCGTCCTTGACAAATAAGCCTCCGTTTTGCGATCTGAAATGTGGGCCTAGCGGCAATGCCCGCCGCGGTGGCCTCCCGGAGAGGGAGGGGACAAGAGCCCGTCTGTGCTCTGTCCGCGCACTCACAGCTCCCGGGACCAGGCACCGTGGGTCCTCCCCATCTTCCCACGGGGCCTCCTGGGGACACCACACTTAACTGCAGGCTGACACTCCAGGGGATCCCAGGAGGGAAGGGGCGCCCTGCTGGGGCTGGAAGTTCCTCCAAAGGGTCCACTCCACTCCTCGCTTTGGGTGGATATATAGTGGTTGCCACAGGCTGGGCGGGGGGAGGACAGGATGGGGAGTGGGTGCTGATGGGGGCAGAGTTTCTCTTGGGGGTGATGAAGACGTTCTGGAATTGGACATTGGTGAGAGTTGCAGAACTTTGTGAACATACTAAAGCCACGGAACTGTAGACTTTAAGAGCGTGAATTTTATGTCAGTTACAGCTCAATTTAAAAAAGTGTTTGGAGGGGCGCCTGGGTGGCGCAGTCGGTTAAGCGTCCGACTTCAGCCAGGTCACGATCTCGCGGCTCGTGAGTTCGAGCCCCGCGTCAGGCTCTGGGCTGATGGCTCGGAGCCTGGAGCCTGTTTCCGATTCTGTGTCTCCCTCTCTCTCTGCCCCTCCCCCGTTCATGCTCTGTCTCTCTCTGTCCCAAAAATAAATAAACGTTGAAAAAAAAAAAAAGTGTTTGGAGTCACAGGTTATGAAGGCACAGGACAGAATCTAAGGGAGAGTGAGCAGGGGCAGAGGGGTGGATGCGGCCAGGGCAGTGGGGCTCTGAGGGCCGCTGGATGGACTCCAGCTTCATGATCACTGAGGAAGATGGGAGCCAAGGCGGGTTTTTGAGCAGAAGAGTGGCATGTTTCCCCACGGCTCCATCTGACGATTGTGGGGGGAGGGGAGGTGGGCACGGTGGGAGCAGGAAGGCCGGTGACCAGGCGCAAGAGGACAGGATTTACAGATGGATTGGCTGTGTGGTAGGAGACAAAGAGGGAAGTCAAGGATGACGCCAAGGTTGGGGCCTCAGAGGAGGGCTGGGAGGCAGAAAACCGTGGAGGGAGCAAGGCGGGGCGGGGAGGCGTCCAGAGGTCAGTCTGGAACATGTTAAGTTTGCAACCAGCCGGACAAGGCACCCCCAGCACTTGGGGGCGAGGGGCACCCGGCACAAAGATGATGGTGAAAGCGGGAGACAGGATGAGATCCCAGGGACCCGTCAAGGCAGAGAGAGGGATGGAGAGGGCAAGAGCCCAGTCCAGGGTCTTCCATCCACAGCAGGTGGCACATCATCGCCATATCTCTAGAAAGGGGGTGCTCTGGCTCTTTTAAAAATGAAAATCTGGGGGCACCTAGGTGGCTCAGTCTTTTGGGCTTCAGCTCAATTCATGGGTTCCAGGCCCACGTCAGGCTCTGTGCTGATTCGGGTTCTGTGTCTCCCTCTCTCTCTGCCCCTCCCCTCCCTCTCTCAAAAAATGAACCTTAAGAAAATGTTTTTTTAATTTTAAAGAAAGATGAAAATGTGAGGGTGCCTGTTGCTGCTGTAATGAATGACCACCAACTTGGTGACTTGAAACGACACGCATTTGTTATCTTACTGGGTCCAAACTGGGTTTCCTGGGGCTAAAATCAAGGGCAGAGCTGCACCCTTCTTGACGGCTCTAGGGGGCAACCTACCATTGTGTCTTCTCCAGCTTCTAGAAGCCACCTGCTTTCCTTGGCTCATGCCCCCCCCACCCCGCCCCGTCACTCCGACCTCTACTTCTGTTATAACATCTTCCTCTGACACTGACTCCCCTGAGTACCCTTGTGGTGACACTGGGTCCATCCAGATAATCCAGGATAATCTCCCCATCTCAAAGCCCTGAACTGAACCCCACCTGCAAAGTCCCCTTTGCCATGTAAGGTAACACATTCACAGGTTTGGAGAATTAGGACATAGACATCTTGGAGGAGTCGAGATCTGACACCACCCCCCCCCCATTCTTCTGCTTAAACCCCCTCCGGTGGCCTCTGTTGCTCTCAGGGTCACATCAGAACCTCTGTTTCCTGCCTCTCCCCACATCCCCATCGCGGTGATGTTCACCCGGATCCCAGGTCAGCTGTGGCCCATCCCTCTGCCTAGAACGTTCTTCAAGTGTCAGTCAGATTTTAGCCCACAGGTCACCTCCTCCTGGAGTCTTCCCTCACTGCAACTAAAGCAGCCCTCTTCCTATACCCCATCATCATTTTTTTTAAGTTTATTTATTTTGAGAGAGAGAGAGAGAGAGAGAGGCAGGGGGCGGCGTGTAAATTGGTGCAGCCGCTACGGAAAATGGTGTGGAAGCTCCTGGGCATTTAACCAAGGGAAGTGAAAACAGTACTTCAAAGAGATATATACCCTCCTATGTTCATTGCAGCGTTATTTACAACAGCCGAGATAGGGAAGCAACCTAAGTGTCCGTCGGTGGATAAAGAAGGTGTGTGTGGTACATACAGGCGATGGAACATTATTCAGCCTTAAAAAGGAAGGAAATCTTGCCATTTGCAACAACAGGGACGGACCAAGAGTGTGTTGTGCTACGTGAACTACGTCAGACAAAGACAGATCCCGTATGAGGTCACTTACTCGTGGGATCCGAAAAACGAATCAAACAAAACACAAGTCAGAAGCAGACCCGTAAATACAGAGAACGCCCTAGTGGTTGCCGGAGGGGAGGATGGAGGGGGAGAATGGGCAAAATAGGGGAGGGGGATTAAGAGGTAGAAACTTCCAGTTGTAAAATAAGCCACGGAGATGAGAAGGGCCACGTGGGGAATAAAGTCCATAATATTGTAATAACTTTGTATAGTGACAGATGGTAACTGTGCTTATCGTGGCGAGCATTTCCTCATGTACATAAACATCGACTCATTATATTGTACACCTGAAACTAACAGGATATTGTGTGTCAACTGTAGTTTGACTAAAAAAAAAAAAATAGTCATTCAGCAAACGTGTACAGCACGACCGTAGGGGGCCTGGCACTGTGTCAGGAGGTGGGGTTCAGCGCGAACCAGACAGACGTGGTCCCTGTGCCCAAGGAGCAAATTCCCAAATGCCGCCTCCTGGAAACCCACCTCCTGAATCTCCTGAATCAGGACGCCTACCACAGTCTGCCTCCAAGTTCAGCGGTTCCACGGCTGCCTCCCCCACTGGGGAGTGAGCACCTCAGCGTCAGGGACTGTGTCTCACTCATCCGGTGTCCCCAGTGACGGGTGCAGGGCCTGGCTCAGGAAATGGCTCAAGAAATGGCCTGTGAAACTGAATGAATCAGTGGGTGTGTGGCTATGAGGGTGGAGTGCTGGTCCTGTATACCGTAAGTGCTGAATACCGGGTGATGCCCACTGTTGGTGGCCCTGCCACTTGGGTGGGTCAGGGGGGGAAGAGGATGTCCTGGCTCCTACATTCTGACCTGGGGTTGCGGGGGGGAGAGGCTGACCCCACACATGGTCACACACACACACACACACACACACGTGCGGACGCTCTTCTAAACTTATCCACATACGTATGCTCACGCACATGTGACAGGGTCAGGTGCAAGGAGAGACAATGAGGTAGAGGAAGGGTCGAAGCGCCTGGTTCGGGTCCTGACACAGATACCTCTTAATGGGAGGGTCTCAGTTTCTTCATCCGTGAAAGGGGGGTGAGACAAAACGCCCCTCATAAGGACACGGTCGAGATGAGGTCAAGTGAAATGAGTTAATTTGTGTAACAGCGTGGCCCCTGGCAGCCCCTTGCTCCCCACTGTCTTGCTGGCTCTGGGCTCCCAACTTGGTGTGGGGGACACAGGAAGCAAGTGGAAGGGTGGGCCGGTGGCTCTGTGGCTTGTGCCCCTCCCCCCCAAAGCCCTCTTAGCCATGTGATCAGCCCTCACTGGCCCTCGCCCCCAGGAGGGGCCCCCTTTGTAAGGCCCCCACCTTACAAACCTGGTCTCTTCTACGTCCACATCTGTTCCTACCCTGATTCCACAACCGAGGAAAAGAATCCGGTGCCCCATGTGTCGCGAGCACAAACACTTTAGCAGAAGCTTCTAAACGGTGAGGCTGACGGTGGGGGTTTCAGGCATGTATGGGACCAGCTTCTGCCCGCCCGCCCCGGGCCCACCCAGGGTTCGGCAGGAAACAGACTGCAGCGTGGAGGCTGCAGATGTGATTGTTAGAGCTAATTTATGCTCCGTTTACACAGGCTCCAGATGTCACGGGCTCCTCTGTGGGTTTATCCAAATGCCAGGGAAGGTGGGAAGGGCCGGAGACCGAGGCTGGAGCCCCTTCCCCCGCCCGCCTCCTTTTCCTAGCCTTGCTCTGAGCACAGCCAACGAGTGCCCCCATCCGCCCCCATCCGCCCCCCTCCGCCACCGCCCCGGGTGTCACCTGCCCTGCTGAGGCCAGCCCCGCTCCCCAAAGCTCGTGCCACATGTTTTGGTCACGGACCGTAAGCTCCGTGAGACCAGGGGCCGTGTGCCTGGGCCCCTCTGGGGGCGATGGAGTAGTAATGGAGTGACGTCACTAGTCATGGAGTGACGGACGGTGTGCCAGCGGCTGTAGTGGCTAGAAAGATATGTTGAAGTCTTCACCCCCTGGTCCTTGTGAATGGGACCGTTTTTGGGAAAAGGATCTTTGCGGATATAATCGAGTTAAGACGAAACCATACGGGATCAGGGTGGGCCCTCAACCCAGTGACTGGCGTCCTTACAAGTTCGGGGAAATTCGGACCCAGAGAAGAGAACGCCAGGTGACAGCACAGACAGAGAACGGGGGCGACGCACCCACCAGCCAAGGGAGGCCTGGGACCACCGGCAACCCCCAGAAGCGAGGAATGGTTTTGACCCCGGCGCTTCCAGAAGGAACCACCACCTCTGCCGATACCTTCATTTCAGACCGTGGCCCCCAGGTGTGGGAGAGAATACCTTCCTGTTGTCATCAGGCACGTGGTTTGTGAGGCTCGCTGGCGACAGCCCTAGCAGCTGACCCGGTAGGACTGGGGCGCTTGTCTAGCTGGCCAGCCGATCAGGGCTTCTCCCGTCAACGCTCCTGAGCCTCAGCCCTCCGTGGGACTGCCACCCACCTGGAGGACCGCACCAGCCCCAGCGCCTCCGAGTCTCCCCGCCTCAGGCTCGTCCCCCCAGCTCTTCTGCCCCCGGCAACTGGGGCGTCTTCACTCTTACTTCCTACTTCCTCCCCACTCCCCGGCCATCGACTCTGGCCCTCGTCCCCCGAGAGCACCCCCCTCAATCTTGGACACGCACTGGGCCTCTCTGAGGCATCGGACACCGTTCTAACCCCCTCCTCGCGACTCTCCCTTGCCTTTGAGCCTGGGGTGTCTTCTCCCCGTGTTTCCTCCTGTCTGCTCTGTGTTGTGCGGGTGGCCTCCTCTTTTCCTGCCCTACCTCCTGAATGCGGGTGTTCCCCAGGGCTCTGCCCTGCTCCCCCTTTTCTCCTCCTTCCACACACGGTGGTGGCGATGGTGATGACGGTCACGATGATGATAGTTTGTTTTCAAAAATTTTTAAACGTTTGTTTACTTTTGAGAGAGAGAGAGAGAGAGAGAGAGAGGGAGGCGGGGAGAGAGGCAGAGGGGGGACACAAAGTCTGAAGCAGGCTCCTGGCTGTGAGCTGTCAGCACAGAGCCTGATGAGGGGCTTGAACCACAAACTGAGAGATCATGGCCTGAGCCAAAGTCGGACGCTTATGTGACTGAGCCACCCAGGCGCCCCCGTGGTGCTGACGGTCATGGTGACCATGGGGACCGGTGGTGCTCCTGTTAATAGATTTCTCAACACAGAAAGCGTGCCAGATCAGGCCGTGCCGAAGCTTCAGATTTCCTGAGGCTCTACACGCGCACACTGCGTCTTTGCACGTCTGCCTCTCTACTCTCGTCTTTCCTGTCTTTCTTACACACGCTTGTGCACACAGGCTGTACTCACGTGCTGGGGCCGCCATAACAGAGGACTATAAACGGGGTGCCTCAAACAGCAGAAACGGATTCTCATGCAGTTCCGGAGACCAGAAGTCCCAAATCAAGAGGTCAGCAGAGCTGTGCTCCCTCTGAGATGCTGGGTGGAATGAATCCTTCCTTGCCTCTTCCTGGCTTCCGGTGATGACCATCAACCCACAGCATCCCTCGGCTCAGAGCTACACCCCTCCGGTCTCTGCCTCTGTCGTCACATGGCATTTTCCCTGTGTGCCTCCGTGTCTTTGCTCCTCTTCTTCGAAGGACACCAGACATAATGGATTAGGGTCACCCTCACGTCCTCACCTTAACTTGATGACATTGGCAAAGGTCACGTTCGCAGGAACTGGAGGTTAGGATGGCACATATCTTTTGGGGGACACACTTCAACCCAACACACACACACACACACACACACACACACACTTCTTCTCTGTACCCTTCTATCAGGCTTCCATCATTTCCACACCCCATCCCGTGTACTATCCAGCATTTGCCTGTCTGGTTACCTCCCCCCTTGTCTGTTTCTCCCTCTTCCTTTCCTACTTTCGTTCTTTCTTACCTTCAAGCATTTATTGGGCTTCTCTCTCCGCCAGGCTCTGTGCTGGAGAGATGCAGACACGGGTGACAGGCAGGAGCCCTGTCTTCAAGGAGGGTGAGGCTGCACAAGCCACTGACCAAGCAGCCCCATGAGAGCGTTCACGGGGCTCCGCGCGTCTGCGGGCACATTTGATGCAGCCAACGTGGCCTGTCCTCGGTGCTCTGTGCCCTGCTCCTCCTCCCGGGCCATCCCATCTCCCGCTCACTTCCACGACCCCAGAGGCCGCTCGGATGCCCCTGCTTCCTGAGCAGCTGTCCCCACGGACCAGCGAAGGCATCTGGGGGACGTGCGCCCCCCTCTGTGCACTGGTACCTTCTCCCGGTGCGCATCTCTCTTTAAAGAGGCTGAAGATTGCCCAGCCTGTCTCCGGGCTTTGCACTGAAAGGGCTAAATGATATGCTGACACCTTAATTACAGCCCATTGTCACCGAGTGCAGCGGAAATTGTCGGAGTGATCCCTGGAGAATGGGGCTAACAGGCCCGTCAGAGCCTTTGATTCCCCGTGGCAGATTGGAAGATGACACAAATGGTGGCAGCCCCTGCAAGACACACATCTACCTGTGTGGCCGCGGCAGGCAAGGGGTCCAGAGGGCCAGGAGCGCCGGCCCTCCGCCCCAGCCTGCCTCACCTCCGGGGCCAGAGGTCTGCCTGTGGTTTCCTTTCTGCCAGGCCTGCTTCTGCCCACGCCGCAGCTCCTCAAACACCCCTCCACCTGTCAAACCCCCCTCCCCGGGCTCCCACCTTTGTGGAGACTTGCTAGTGCTGCCGGGAGCCAGGCTTTGCCCTCTTAAGCCCCGCCCCCCGCCCCCAGATCTTCACCACAATGCAGGGGGTGGGAACTACTATGTTTCCATTTTACAGATGAGGAAATGGAGGCTCTGAGTTTCTAAGCCACCTGCAGGAGGTCACCTGCAGGTAGCCCGGCTCCCAGCCCGAGCCGTGGCCACTGTGCAGATGGCCACTCGAGCCCTGGGGCAGGGGGTTGGTGGTGTTGTGGGAGTTATCGAGGTCATTCGGGCCGCCCGCAGCAGATAGGGATCAGGACCTCACTCCCAGTCCACGACTCTGTCTCTCTGCCAGGCAGCATTTTGCGAAGCACATCTGTGGAGGATGTTGACAGTAATAATAACGCAATAACAGCAACGACCTGTCATTGAGGCTGACAAAGCATGGGCTCAGAGCCTTTAGCCCCAGGGGATTTCAGCTCCACCGTTGACTCTGCCGCCTTTATGATGATTCTGTGAGCTGGTGCAGGGACAGAAAGTCTGGTCTAGGGGACAGCTCGCGCCCCCTCCGCTCCCCACCAGCCCGCAGCATGCACGGGCCAGGGGCCCAATCCCCCGCAGAGCAGTGCCATGGATGGGCGGAGCGAAGCCACGGCCCCCTCCGGGCCAGGCCTCTGACCACGCCCACTTTGTGGACCCCTCCCTCTGCTGCCATTTCCGGGTGAGTGAGGGCTGGTGCGGGGCACCTGACAATCTGGACTTTTAAATATTTCTTTTCGGTTTATTTACTTATTTTGAGACAGAGCGAGAGAGAGAAAATGCAAGTGGGGGAGGGGCAGAGAGAGAGGGAGAGAGACTCCCAAGCAGGCCCCACGCCATCAGTTCGAGGAGCCCCACGTGGGGCTCAAACTCAGGAACCCGTTTAACTTGGGCTTTTAAAATCCAGCCGTCGGGCACCTGGCCGTCTGTCAGTAGAGCATGTGACTCTTGATCTCGGGGTTGTGAGTTTGAGCCCCACAGTGGGCATAGAGATTACTTTAAAAAAGGGCGTCTAGGTGGCTCTGTTGGTTAAATGTCTAATTCTTAATTTTGGCTCAGGTCCTGATCTCACAGTTTGTGAGCTGGAGCCCCCCATCCGGCTCAGCACTGACAGTGCAGAGCCTGCTTGGGATTCTCTCTCTCTCTCTGCCCCTCCTCCGCTCATGCATTTTTCTGTCAAAATAAATAGGTAAACTTAAAAAAAAAGATTACTCAGAAAAATCTGGCTGTCACAATGGAATCACAGGTGAGACCTGTGACACAACTGGCCCCATCGGCTGGAAAATCGACGAAGGCATCTCTGCAGAGAGGAGCACCCACTCAGCACCCCCAGGACAGGCAGACCCCGAATAGGTGCGCGGGAGCTGACTGACAGTCCCCATGCTGGGAAGGGAGACGCGGCAGTGGGACACGGGCCCTCCCAAGCTCTGCTAGGGCAGGATGGTGACTGTCACTGCTGTCTCCTTCCAGGAGACCCGGCCTCCAAGGGGGCCGGTGTCCCATGCGTGCCCCTACGCGATCCCCATGGAGGATCAGGGAGAGGCAGAAACTCCATCTGCAAAGCTCAGGCCATGTGCCCTGTGCCTCACAAGCCCTAAGGGGTCAGATGTCATTCCCATTTCACAGAGGAGGAAACGAAGTCACTATATCATGCATCCTTTTGGAAAAATTGCCGCGTGTCTGCTCTGTGCCTGGGGCTATCCTGGGCCCTGGGGCCACATCAGGGGACAAGACAGAGTCTCAGCTCTCGGGGAACTCACACCCACAAACAGGACCTGGCTTTTGGTCGCATGTCATCCGCAGCCAGGAGGAGGCAGGGCCAGGCTGCGAGTAGGTTGAGGGAAGGGACTTAATCTGACAGATTGTAGGCCGGTTCTGTGACCTCAGCAAGTGATTTCACTTCCCAAGGCCTCAGTGTCCCCAGCTGCAAAATGGGCACCCTAGTGACACCTCCCCTACCCAGGGCAATGGAGTCAGGGCTCTTCTCGCTCCATCCCTGCTGGCAGGAGCCACATTTACAGCTGACATGGCATTTCCTGGGCCCTTCGCCCACCTGGCGAAGGAGGACGGCTCCCAGTGAGGCTTCTCCCTCCGGCCTTGTCATTTCATGCGGCCTCCGCCAACTCCGGGAGGTGCCGTCATGGTCCCTGTTTGGCAGGTGGGGAGGCCAAGGCTCCGAGATGGAGCGACCTGCCCAGAGGCCACAGTAGGTAGCTCAGAACTGCTCTGCTCTCCACCCCCTCACCCAGCCCTTCCACCCGGGAGAGCTGCCGAAACGCCATCGGCAAACCCACGCACGTGACCCGGCAATTCCGCTCCTCGTCATCAAGGAGTGAAAGCCCACGACCATACCAAGACTCGACGTGAATATTCATAGCAGCATTATTCATAACAGCCCCAAAGGGGTACGACCCTCAGGGGTCCCACCTGAGGAACAGCCATACAGTGGACCATTATGCAGCCTTAACAAGGAGGGAGGCACGAACGCGTGCCGCACAGATGGACCTTGAAAACATTGTGCCGAGTAAGAGACGACTTAGTGTATGATTTACAGGCTGATGCCCAGAATAGGCAAATTCAAGAAACAGAAAGATTAGTGGTTGCCAGGGGCTGTGTGTGTGTGTGTGTGTGTGCTTATGAGGAGGTGTTTCCTTTTAGGAGAAATGATGAAATGTTTTAAAATCGTGGTACCGGTTCCAAAACCTGGATACCCTTCAGATGTGTGAGCTATATCTCACTGAAGCTGTTGTAAGAAACAAAACCCAACATGTGCCGGTGTGTGGACCCCTGTCCAGAGTCCCTGTGATTCCCCGGCTGCATTGTCAGGGGAGAGCCCAGGCCTTCAGATTCCCCTTCCAAGCTGGGCAGGGGTCCGCCTAGCACAGCCCAGGAAGTAACACAGGGGCCCAATACCGGAGACCAATCCTGAACCTGGTCCTCCACGCAAAGCTCATTCCATGTTCCAGGCCCTGTACTGGAGTGGGGGACTCCGTGGGGGCCAAGGGACATGCCCTCCCTCCTGGAAGCAGACAGACAGACAGAGGAGCGGTGGGAGGAGGGTGGGGCTGACCAGTAGGCAGAAGGGACATTGCTATCATCAGGGCCAGCATGGAGAGGAGGGGTCCCTAACTCAGCTCTGGCCCAGGACGGTCTCCCAAAGAACCGATGTGTAGACAGAGGCCCAAAGAAGTAAAAAAGATAGAGCAACTCAGGAGTGGAAAAGTATTCCAGGCAGAGGGAACAGCAGATGTGAAAGCCTAGAGGCTCCAGAGAGTGTGGCCTGTTCAGAAGAAAGGGAGGGATGGAGGGAGGGACACAGGGGGGGACCCCTGGATCCATAGGAAGGGAGTTGAGGGGTTGAGATGGAGAAGCCACAGGCCCACAGGGCCGACCCTGGGCTCTGGGGATCCCCATCCCAGAGGCAGAGCCGCCTCCCCTGCCCTGTTGGCCCTTCTTGGGCTGGAGTGCCTGAGGACACTCCCCACCACCACCGAGGGAGGGTGTCTAGGCCGGCACAGCCAGGGCCCCCTGACCTGCGTACACGCCTCTAGGTCCCCCTCCCAGCTGTCCCTCCTGTGCCCCATGAGCATTAATCACAGCAGACGGAAAAGCAAGACTAAATTTTAATGAGACATCGCTGGGATGTCTTAAGCTGCATTTAAAAGCCCCTAAGCTTCTCTCGACAGGGGGACCCGCGCGTTAGGCAGGGTAAATATTTACGGCTCCACCTGAAAAGCCGGGCCCATTTTTCATGCAGGATTTTAACAATATAGATCACGCTGCGAGTGAGACATAGAGGAAAATGAAACCATAGGCAGCCGCAGCGCCAGGGCCCTGAATTATGGATCCGAACCTGTCCCTAACTTCTTGTTTTTAATTAAAAAGCCCTTTTCGGTAATTCCATTAAGAGGCGGCAGTGGTTCAAGACTCTCCACCCCCACCCCCACCCTGCCCCGACCCCTGCTCGTTCTCTTTAAATTATGAAATGTCCCAAGGGCTCCTTCCGGTTCAGGGGCTGGAGGACCAAGGTTAGGGGAGTGTCAGGATTCAGGAGGCCGAAGGTCAGGCCCAGCAGGGGCTCTGGGGCCTGAGCCCCTCCCTGCCATCTGCTTCTCCCCTGCCTCACACCTCAGCCAGACTCTTACCATGCATCTGACTGCGTGCTGGGAGCTTCCCTCCCCATCATTTCTCTCGGTCCCCACGACGGCAGCGTGAGGTCAGGATGCGATGCCTTGTGCAGTAGAGGAAGCTGAGTCTCAGAGAGGGGAAGGGATGGGCCTAAAGTCACACGGCGAGTACGCGGTGCAGCTGGAACTCAGACCCAGAGCCACCTGCCTTGGCCCGCTGGTAGCACAGCACACATTAATTCGATAAAGGATGTCTGAGCACCTGTCCTTTCTGGGGACCTAGGCCAGAGCTGGGGATTCAGAGCTGAGAGACGAACGTTGCTTGCCCTTGAGGAGTATGCAGTACCCTCCCTTCTGCTTACGTGTACCTTGCCTCCTCCTGGAAGCCTTTCCTGACTACCTCGGGCATCACTCTTCCACCTGCTACCCAGACCCCAACCTCATATTCATCCACCCACCTGTCCTTCCTTCGACTCATCTATTCTCCCACCCAGCCATCCATTCATCCCGCCATCCACCCTCCACCCGTTCACTCAGCTACTCACCTATTCATCTATCCATCTTTCCACTCATCTACTGTCTCGTCCATCCTTCCTTCCTTCCTCCCATTCCCCTTCTTTCTTGTTTCCTTCCCTCCCTCTATTCACTCTTCCTTCCTTCCTTCCTTCCTTCCTTCCAGCCATCCTTCGATCCTTCCTTCCTTCCTTCCTTCCTTCCCTCTATTAATCCTTCCTTCCTTCCTTCCTTCCTCCCATTCCCCTCCATCCTTCCTTCCATCCATCCATCCACACTTCTATCCATCCATCCATCCATCCATCCACTCACCCACTCATTTACCCATCTACCCATCCACCTACTCATTTACCCATCCTTCCACCACCATGTATCCAGCATCCATCCATCATGAAAAGGAACGAACACATCTCAGGCCACCACTATGTATCACCCTTTGTGTCTCCTTCATCTGATTCTCATAGCACCTCTGCCAAGTAAAGTCTATCGTCTTCATTTTACAGATGGAGAAACTGAGGGTCTGGGATGTTTATGTTGCTTGTCCAAAGGCAAGGCAATGGAGAGTTATCTGCTTTTAGGCGTGGTGACAAAGTGCGGGCCAGGAAAGAGAGGTCTAGCCAAATCACATCATGTGGGTGGGCTCCCCGTTTCCCCTCTCCCACCACCACATGTGAGCCCCCCTGCCCCTCTTCCCTTGCTCCTAGGTGGGGCACTGGCTACCATGGCCATCCCTTGTCCTCAGAGTGGTGCAGGGAGAGGCAGAGTCCCAAACACAGGGCTCCTATTGTGCCCCTCCCAGGAGCACAGGCTCCCCATTGTCTGGAGGAAGCTGCAGGTGGGCTCCAGGCTGCTCCTGAAGCCCAGTGTCTATCATCTGGCTTTGATTGTCACCATTGTGCAGCCACAGCGGCCCTTTGTCTCTGACAGAGCCTCTCCCTTTGCCTGCCCAACCTTCCCCCGCCCCGCTGCAGCGATTTGCACTTAGGGTGGGAAGGAGAGACGGAACAGGGGGTGGGAGAGAGCACTGGCTTGGAAGTCCAGAGACCCCAAAACATCACATCCCCTCTCCGAGAGGGACTCGGTTTCCTCCATCTGTAAAATGGATGGTAATTCCTGCCGTGCCCCATCCATATTGGAAGCAACGGCAGGGGGATGTAGGGGTAACTAACTCTGTTAATCTCTTGCCGTGTGGCCTTGGGCGAGTCATTTGCCCTCTCCCAACCTGCTTCTACCTCAGGGAAGGGAGGACAAAGAAGACCTCAGTGTGAACAGAGAGAGCCTGCTCCTAGGAGGTACAGCATGCAAATGCTGGCCCCAGGCGTGTGCTGAGCCCAAATTGTCCTCTCCTTCGCCACTGGAGGCAGTGGACACTGAAGAGCTCTGTGCCCTGCCATGCATTCTGCTGTTTCTGCTGCATTTCCAAGCCGCCAAGTCCTTTCTTAGGCCATCTCGCGTCTCAGCACAGAGAAGTTAAGCAATGTATGTGAAGTCACACAGTGAGAGGCTCACAGCTCCTGTCCCCAGCGCCTTCTCCCCCGGCACAGGAGGCTTCGGCCATGCTGTGGGGCGGAGGCTGGGCAGCAGGTCTGTGGCCAAGGCTGGTCTGATGGGGGCACGTACTCCTGGCCTGATCGGATGCAATCCCCTGGTGCCTGCGACAGGCTCCACTTATCAGAGCAGATCCGGAAGTGGAGGGGTGGAGGGTCCCGGAAGCCCCACAGAGGCACCAGACTTAGAAATGGCTGCGCCGGGGTCTAGCCCGGGACGAAGGGCCCCACTGCTGCTGCCCCTGAGGACAAAGGGGTGTTGCTGAGACACGTCCCCCTGTGTGGAGGGGTGACAAGGCGACCTGGAGTCAGTTCTGCCCAGCGGCAGGCACCCTGGTCTGTGTGGCCTCTGTGGCCACTCGGAGTTTGGGCATGGCTGGGTGGCTGGGCAGAGTGGCTGGGGCTGAAGAGGTGGGTCCATCTGTCACTGAGCTCTGCCAGCACCCACTGCCCAGCGCGGATTCTTGAGCCTGAGGACGCACGGTCGCAGCCCCTCCCAGGGGACAGCACCGCCTGGACACAACAAGGTCACCCAACAGTGTCACAAGACACAGATGGATGGGTGTCGCACAGACACGCGCAGGTCACCCAGATGGTGTCACGAGACGCAGGTAGATGGTGCCACACAGCCACGTCCTACAGTCACGGATAAACAGTACAACTGGAACCGTGTCATCCCTGTAGATGCAGTGCCTATGGCCTCCCCCGCATGATTCCCCAGGCACAGTATCATACACAGCGGGGGACATACCCCCTTCGTCACACGGGGCACATGTGGCCATGACCTCACACGTACCTTCACATTCTCCCTCACACCGCCTGTCCGAAGCCGAGAGGCCAGGACCTCTCAGAGGAATGCAGTCCTGGGTTTGAATCCTGGCCCCAACCCTCCTTCTGTGTGTCCCCCTTCCCGGCCTGGGTCTCTGTCTCCTCCTCTGGAAAAGGGAGAGGGAACACCACCCACCAGGTTACTATAAAGCCTGAGCGGAAAAAAAAAGTGCACAGGGTCCAGCAGAGGGCTGGCATACAGCAGGTGCTTAATAAAGGTGTGCAGAAAGCAGAGCCTCGGGTAGGGCACGTGAGCCTCTGGTTGTCCGTGGCAGGCTCTGGACGTGAAGTCCACTGCATAGTCTCTGGGGGCCAGAAGCCCCTCAGGATCTCAGGGACCGGCCTCAGGCGGAGAGTGGCAGGGAGGGAGGTGGGGAGAGGCTGGTCCACCCACCCACTCACCCACTTCGAGCAAGGCGGAAGTTCGCCATGCGCTCTTAGGGGCCCGACCACGCCCATTCCCACAGGGGGAGGAGTCTATGGGCCAAGGGGATGTGCCCACGGGAAGCCTGTGCCCCCCTGACCCCACGCAGGAATCCAGGACCCCGGTTCCAAGGCTTGGAGGGCCTCTTCTCACGGTTCATCTGAGGTCCCTCCTCCCAAGACAAAGCCGCCACCAATGTGGGCACCCTCAGGCCCGAGGGGCAGTCAAGGTATGGCCACTTGAGGGGGGTCGGGATGGTTCCAGGTTGCCTGAGAGGCTGGTGTCTAGATGTGTGTGAACAATGGCCTTCCAGGCCTGGACGCAACCCGAGTTGGGAAGAGAAGCCTGGGGGGCTGGTGCTGGGGCCCCATTTACACCCTCATCTGGACCCCAGTGAGTGGCACAGGCAGGTCTGGTGGGGGCCTGGGCCCAGGACCGGACACGGCCACCCTCAAACACTCTGTCTCCCAAAGACAGCAAGAAGCTCGTCTATCAGGGGCAACCTCCCGCAGCCAACAAGTGACATTCCAGGCCTGGGACTCTGTCTAACCTCAAGTCCCATCAGGCTCATGGCTTCCCAGTCCTGCCACGGGATCCCCCACCCCCACCCACGTGACCGGGGATACCAAGCCAGAGAGCCCTGGAGCCTGCTGGTCAACCCAAACCTGGGTGCACAGTGGATGTGAGTCCAGAGTTGGTCCAGGAGCCCTGTGCCATTGCTGGATGGAACGGACGACTCCACCCGGCCCAGGGCTCAATGTCATACAATCAGGGTCACCAGGAACCCTGCGACGCTCAGAAATTCCAACAGGCCTGGATTCAAATCCCGACTCCACCTGAATGTGTGGCATCCAGAAATCTAAAATGAGCCTCTCTGAGGCTCGGTTCTATTGGAAACTGGAGATAAAACCCGCCTCCCAGGGCTGTGGTTGGGATCAAACGTAACCATGGCTTTGATTTCTGTCTGTACCCAAAGCCTACACAGACGTCCTTGGCCAGTCCCGGGGAAGCGTTTGTTGAATGAATGATTTTGAAAGACAGTCGGACAAGTGGGACGGAAGGAAGCCCTAGATCTCTGCCCAGCCCCCAGCTCCGGAACCCCTCCCTCTGCACAGCTGCAGCCCCTTCCTGGGGTGGGGTTCGGGGGGGGGGAACCCCTGCCCCCACTCAGAGCCCCTCCCCAAGCCACAGGAGGCCCAGACACATGTTCGGAGGGGGCATTATCTGTGCTCAGTTGACTGTAAACGTTTAAGCGGAATTGACTGTGTACTCAGCCACTTTCAAACACAACTAATCTTCATCGGGGCGACGGGAAGTGAAATATGTTATTGTCGGCAGCAGTAAATTACCCGTGCCAGAGCCGGCTCGTGAGGCATTACGGGCCGTGGCCGGCGTACTCCTTCACCCTGCCGCCACCCGCCCGCAATCCATTACCACAAACGGCCCTGGTCACCTCCTCCCCTGCCCCAGGGATGTGGGGCCAGCTGCCGGCCCCCCGGGCCCGGCTCCCACCCGCCCCGGGCAGCAGGATGGAAAATGGGCAGTGGGGCTCCCAGATGCCCGGACAGGAGCCGTGGGAAGACCCACGCCCAGCAGATTCTTGGAAGTTGGCGACCCGAATGGGAGACCTGGGCCCAGACAGGGAAAGGCATGGGGTCCCAAGGCCTCTTGGGCCTCGGTTTCTGCATCTGTGAAATGGGGATTCGTTTCCAGTTGTCCGTGTTTGCGAACCTCTTTAGAGAGTCTGGCTGAACGGAAGATTAACAGCTGGATTCTCACATCTGCTTCCGCATACTCAATCTGCCGCAGCACGTTGTTCTGGTTGACGTAGACGAAGAACACAAGGCCTCGCGCACACAGCTCAGAAAACGGCAGCGTTCCGACCTCTCTCTCAGATCATTATGAGCGTTCTTTCTTTGGTAGGGAAACAAAACTCCCCGCGAGGTCGGGTGTAATGCACCTGGAAAAACATCCCTTAACTTGCACACTCTGAGAAAGTAAAACCCATCGGTCTCTTCCGCACTTCGAACGGATCTTTGGCTCATCTTGTGACATAACGTATCAGCCATTGGGAAAATAGTGGTCGGCTTGAGTTACGCAGCCCTGCCAAACGTTGGCATATTTTGCCATACAGTATCAGAGAGAGAGAGAGAGAGAGAGAGAGAGAGAGAGAAGTCACGTTCTTTTCAGGGAAGACTTCAAGTAGGAAGCCGTCAAGCCCACGGTGGCAGATACAAGTTCTCCAAAACCCTAATTTTTGCTTGAAAGTCTAATTTTATCCTGAGCAACAAATCGGTTGACAGGCAACTTTATTCGTGTTTGAGAAAATATCTGCCACATACCGTTTGTCCGTTGGTCATCACTCTGCGTGAAAACGGCATTCTGTGAAGAAAGAGGCCGGTGCCGCTCGAGACTCCGACAGTCACACAGTGTTTTTCTGGAGCAACCCATGGTAGGGCGGAGGGCTTCCTGGCCATCCTTCCTTTTCTGTCACGAGGCATATTTAAAGGATGTGAATTCAGGGGGCGCCTGGGTGGCTCAGTCGGTTGAGTTTCCGACTTCAGCTTCGGTCATGATCTCGCAGTTTTTAAGTTCGAGCCCCCGCACTGGGCTCCCTGCTGTCAGCACAGAGCCGGCTTCGGCTTCGGCTTCGGGTCCTCTGTCCCCCTTTCTGTCTCTGCCCCTCCCCCGCTTGCACTTTCTCAAAAAGAAACATTTAAAAAAATGAGTAAATAAAAGATGTGCACTTGAAGGTTGAGATTTTTGTAAAAAAATAAAAATAAATTTTACTTTTCATTAGGAGCATGCTTAACTGAAAGAGGCTTTTTAACTTTTAACCGAGAGAGTATTTGGGGTAAAGAAAGCAATGATCTCCATTATAGTTTTATGCTTTGGTGCCCGTGGCCATGACATTGAGGCCAGCAGTGTATCCACCTGTTACTTTTACGGCATCAGTGTAAACACTAACACAGTGAAAGAGGCTCATAATGTCTTAGTATGATTATGAATGTGGTTTTGGTCTCAGGGGTAGCCTGAGAGGGTCTTGGGGACCCCCAGAGGTCTGTGGAGCACTTTGAGAATCACTGATTCAGGATGATCAGCCCCAGGGCTGCCAAGGGTTCTGGAAGACGCGGCTGAAAAGACCTCCGTGACATGCCCTGCCTCATCAGGTACCAGCATCCTTCGCCCATCCTCTGGGGCCTCCTCCCCATTCTGGGGGCAGGTGTCCCCGGTCCCATGCCCAGCTCCTCCCTCAACCCCAATTCCGAGACTGCTAATGAAAACCTGTTGGCTCCTTCAAAACCCTCTTCAAAGTCAAGGTCTTCCTGATGCCTTCCTGAATACAAGCCCTCGGAGATCATATGTCCCTCCTCTGACTCAGTATCTCCCTCCCAGCCTCACCTTGTTCCCTGCATGCTGCCTCAGACAGACATGGTCAGCCCTTGAAAGACCCAGGTGATGCTTGGGGTGCCTGGGTGGCTCAGTCGGGTAAGGGTCCAACTTTGGCTCAGGTCATGATCTCATGATTTGTGGGTTCAAGCCCCTCGTTGGGCTCTGTGCTGACAGCTCAGAGCCTGGAGCCTGCTTCGGATTCTGTGTCTCCCTCTCTCTGACCTTCTCTCTCTCTCAAAAATAAATAAACATTAAAAGACCCAGGTCGATCCAAAGGAATGATCTGGAAAGTGGGGCTCGGCCAATGGCTGGGGCTGATTAGTGACACTGGCTAACAGTGGTCAGCAGGCCAGAGGGCTCTGGGAGATCCTGCTATGAATCCCAGAACATTAGGCACACCCCCAGGAGCTGAGCACCAGGCACCAGCACCCTCGGGGCGGGGGGGGGGGGGATGGGCCAGGCCTGGACAAGAGGAAAGAGTTATACGTTCTTCAAGGACCGACCTGGACAAAACTGTGACCTTAATGAATATTACATTTACGGTCCTTCTTGCTGGGTGACCTTTGACAAATCAATCTCTCTGGATTAAGTTTCCTCATCTATCAAATGAAAAGTTTGGGCCAGTTCCTAAAGACTCCTTACAGCTCCCAAATTTTCCAGGTCAATGATATTCATGGGCTAAGAGCCCATGATGTTGATATTTCAGCTTTGAAGGAGAGGAGCATTCATGATTTTGGGGCCACTGACATTCGAACGTAGCATGATGTTGACATTCAAATGTTGTGTAACATCACCCAGTGCGACTGCCATCAGTTTCTAATGCTAACATATGAAAAGGCCCATTATGCTGACATCGAACACTCTATAACATCGGGGTCGAGTGCGAGCTTTGTACCGGTCATGCCAACAGCCCTGGGGTCCATAAACTGTCCCTTCGTGGAACTTTCCTCTCCAGGAGCCTGGATCCCCATGGCAGCCCCAGAGAGGGGCTTGGGGAGACTTCATCTGTCCCCATCCCCCAGAGTCTGTCCACTCTCTTACCCAAAGGACTGATATTGCCTCAGCATAAGGCAAATGCAACTTGAACACAATCCCTGGGACTGCTCTTCTAACTGGGTTCTGCTCCCTCCCCAAATCTGTTGCCGTAGCCCCAGTTCTTCTTTTTTTTTTTTTTAATGTTTATTCATTTTTGAGAGACAGAGAGAGCGTGAGTGGCAGAGGGGCAGAGAGAGAGGGAGACACAGAATCCCAAGCAGGCTCCGGGCTCCGAGCTGTCAGCACAGAGCCCGACGTGGGGCTTGAACCCACGGACCCTGAGATCATGACCTGAGCTGAAGTCGGATGCTTAATCGACTGAGCCACCCAGGCACCTCACTGGAGCTGCAGTTCTGCACGATTTCCCTGCTTACCGCTTTCCACCCAGGGCTTTGCTGGCTAGAACCTACTGGTGGAAGGGGGGGGGGGGCATGAAGGAGAAATCAAGGCTGGCGGGGGGGGGGGGATCCCACAAGGGGCCCTGGGAGGAATGTCCTGGGACTATGGCCCAGCCCCTTTCTCCTCCCCCTTGTCCTGAGCGGTGGAGGCCAGGGCTCCGGGACTGGGGACTTTGTCACCACGGTGATACCAGCTCCACCTGCTCAGACCTCTGAGAGACAAAGCCCCCCATTGGCTTTGCCTCCCCTGCCTTTCCGAAAGAAAGAAAGAAAGAAAGAAAGAAAGAAAGAAAGAAAAGAAAAAAGAAAAGAAAAGAAATTCCTGCAAGTTGAACAATCCTTGTGTTGGATTTGGGAGATGTTATTCCGAGTGACAGACAAGGGCAATTATCTGCAATCCGCCAGCAGTTTTAGCCTAATTTCATTACTGCTGTGCAATTCTCCCTGAGCTGCTAGTCTATCAATGTCTCGCAGAACGGATTAGCGGGCACTTTCTTCATCTTCAAATGAATTTTAGCTGTCATGCCCTTGATGAATACAGCGGGGACAGGCGGCTGACCCGGACTGGGGAGTGGCCAGGGGGCGGCAGGCAGGCGGCCTCCGGGCCTGGAAGGAGGTGAGGCAGTGGGGGACAGACCAGTGAGGGGAGGCACAGGGAGGGGAAGGCACCTGAATGAGGCATCCAGCCCGCCGGGGACCTTCCGTGCCCAGGATTTAGGGCTGCCCGGGCCCATCTCCCGGGGCTTTGCACACTGTGCCTGCCATCCGGGGACAGCCTCCCGGCTCCCGGGCTGAGAATACAAGAGGGGGCTCTTTCCTCGATGCGCACGGCTGACCCCCCATCCTGCAGCCCTCTGGGTCACCCTGACACAGCACCCAGGCTCCAGAAACTTCCGCTTGAAGTCAGCCTCCCTGAGACACCGTGGGCCTCACAAGAGCAGAGTCCAGCATGGTCTTGTCACTACTGTGTCCCCAGAGCCGAGCTCATAGGAGATGCTCTGTCAGTTTTCATTGCAGGACAAATGATTCTCAGTTTCTCCGCAGCTTGGGTCGGGGCCTGGCGTGGGCCTAGCACATGGCAGGAGCCCAGGCGCTATTAGACGAACGCGTGACGCCACGGAGGCTGATTGGAAAGAGGGCGGAGAGAGGGAGGAAGGCAATGGGGGTCCAGAGCTCCTCCTATATGTCGAGCATCTCACTCTGTGCTTTGACTTGGCTGACGTGGCCTCTCCAACGTCACAGAGGTGTCAGTTGGGGACTGGTGAACCCAGGCCTGTCCGGCCATCCTCTCCAACTCCCAGGGAGCACTGTTTTGGGAGCACTAGATGTGGCGTGAGATTCTTATGGACAGGGGGAGGCCCCATGGAGAGAGGGGAGGAGCCCTGGGGAGAGGGCACGTGGGACCCTGTGTTAGCCACATGGGGGGAAGACCATGCCGGCTTAGGACTCCCTCGTCTCTACTCCCACCCAGAAGCCTTCTCCACCTCCCCTCCAAAAGCTTTCCAAATTCCCGGGACGGGGGCTATGGTGGACTCTCCCCTTTTCCACCCGTCCCCGCGTTCTTCCCCGTGCCCTGGATAGCTGACCTCCACAGGCTTCCCCCGCCCCCGTCCCCGCCTCTGGCTTCCAGGAGGGATCATCCCCTGCGAGGCGGGGAGGGGCGGAAAAAGGGAGGTTGGGCACACTCCTGCCCTGACTCATTGGCAGAGGCTGTGTCCCTTGGAGCCCACGGCTCCCTCCCAGTGGCACTCCCTCTGTAGTTCCCCAACTACCGGGCTATTGTAGCTCCATTTCTGTCCCTTCAGATCTAAGGGTCCCTGCTGTTCCCCGGCCCTGAGGGTCTGCACCTTTCTCCTCAGAACTCCCCTTCCGGAGCTCTCCTGCCTGCTGGGTCCTGCCGGGATGCTCACGGATGCAGGACGAGTGGAGATCTGGTCCATTGTGACAGTGGCCTCTGTTAGCCCCGCACCTGCTCCGGGCCGGGCACAGGGCTGGGCTGCGGGCGTCCACCGGCCCACTGAAAAAACTCTCAACCGCTGGGTCTCAGAGGAGGGCACCAAGGCCCAGAGAGGCCAGGAGACTGTGGGGGGCACCCAGCAGGGAGTGGGGGGTGGGTCCACCTGAGCCCAATCCTACCCTTCTGACCACACTCAGTTCTGCCCCAACCAGAACCAGTGGACCTTCTGTGGTTCTTCACGAAGACCAGATGTCCTCGTTCACCCTGGAAAAGGCAGCCACGGCGGATCCTTTACGCTCCCTCAGCCCCCAGCAGGCTGCCACATCAGCAAAGGGAAGTGGAGCCCGAGAGAAGAGGGGTTCCCTCCACCGGCCCCCTACACCCCCTGGGGAGCCTGCTCTCCTCTCCCCAGGGCTGCAAGATGAGGCTCAGATCTGTCAAAGCCGGGCTTCCCTCCCCATTTTCAAGTTCTGGTCCTTTCTCCAGGCACCTGGGAGACTCTCCCAAGTTTATCGATCGCCAGGGCAGCCTTGAGTCAATATAGTGCACTTTGCTAATTAATCTTTTCCAGATAATTGCGGAAAATTATTGGTTTGCGTGAAGCTGGGATAAGGGGCAGCCTCCGTCCCCGCCGCGGCCCAGAGTGGCTTCCGGCAGAGCTCAGGGTACCAGCCCAGACCCTCTGCCCTGCCTCCCGTGCCTTACTTGCCTTTCTCTACCTTGAATCGGGGGCAATGGGCCCTGCTCCCCCCACCCCCTGCCCAGCCCCCTTCCAGAATCTTCAGCCCAAGACCCCCCGGGCCAGCTCTCCCAGAGCTGCTCTGGGATGTGGGGGAAAACACTAGGAGCAGGGCTGGTCCCAGGTGCAAATCCCAGCTCCGGCAGTTACCAGCTGTGCCGCCTTTGGTGGGTTATTGAACTTCTCTGAGTCTCAGCTGAAGAACAAAATAGAGTTTGTCGTCTCCGCATCACTGGGCTGCTTCTAAAGACAAAACAAAAGAAGGCGTTTTAACACTGATTTACCAGGACTTCCGCAACTAATGATACCAACGCCCCCAGCGGCAGCCAGCACCGGACAGGGGCTTTGCCACATTCCAGGTACCGCTCAGAATGTCTGAGGGGGGGGGCGATCATTAGCCCCATTTTAGAGAAAGGGAACCTGAGGCCCTAACGTTGCACAGACAGTAAGAGGCCGAGACTGAAATCCTGCTCGGTAGCCAGGATGCCGATCTTCGCCTCCCACGGTGTCACCGAGCTTGGCAGAGTGCCTGGCATACAGCCGTGTCGCCGGGAACTAGTCCCCCACATGCCCCTCTCCAAGGCCAGGGAACGCTAGCTCTGGGTGGCAAGTCCCCCACCCCGACCCCGTCATCAGGCTGCGGTGGACGCAGGGCCCTCCCCGATGCCCCATGGTCATTAATCCAAACTGGACACTCCTGGGTAAAGTCCCCCGTCCCTTTAGGGCGTCTCCCTTTCTCCCAAATGTCATTTAACACACCACCTCGCGGGGCTGGAGATACCTGTTCCTAATAAACCTCTAAGACTTTAATGAACTAAATAGCAAATTACTTTTTTATTCAAGAATGAAATTTTATCATATTCATAATTCATATTTTATTTCAGACATCTGCTGCTGATTACATTACATTTAACTAAAATTAGATGATGCTCAGAATGCAATTAAGGATCTGCCAAATTCTTCGGCCCACCAATGCCGGCGGAGCTCAGCGGGGGCCGCTAGGAACCTAATATGTAATTAGGAGCTATTTTCTAGCTGTTTTTAAAGTCTGAAAATTAGCCGCCTTTATTAATCACACAGACAAATATAAAGTGGAACCAACGCTCGCTGAAATTTCTAAAAGGGATTTTTTGTTTAATTATACACCACGGAGCGCTGTGACTCGTTCTGCATGTTGATTTGTTGTGCACTGACATTTTGACAACTGGTTCTCAATTTGTCTGTCGTAGTTAGGCAACAACAAAGCCGACGGTAATACTTTAACTTTCAAAACCTTCAGTGTGCCGGGGAGAGGCAGAATGGCATTTCTCGCCGCGGGCCCCGCCGCACGGGCTCTCGAAGCCACGGGAGCCGCGACACGGGAAGGAGGGCAGGCCAGGGCCAGAAGGGGCTCAGCGGAGGAGGTGGGCCGGGCCGGGAGGTGGTAACAGCACAGGGCCAGGAGTCTGGAGGTGGAGAAGCCAGCCCAGCTCCGCAGCTCGGCTCCTCCGGGGAAGGTCTTCTCTCTCCCTGGGCCTTACTCTCCTCCTGGGCACCCAGAGGGGTTTGGCGTCTGAGATCTTTTTTTTTTTTTAATTTTTTTTTTTAAATCTTTGTTTATTTTTGAGAGAGAGACAGAGCGCGGGGCGGGGGGGTGAGGAACAGAGAGAGAGGGAGACAGAGAATCTGAAACAGGCTCCAGGCTCCCAGCTATCAGCACAGAGCCCGACGCGGGGCTCAAACTCGCGAACCGCGAGATCATGACCTGAGCCGAAGTCGCATGCTTAACGGACTGAGCCACCCAGGCGCCCCCGTTGTGCTAATTTCTGTGCAGCGTCATTGAGGTCTTGCCCCCCTCTGGGAGGGGCACTTCTATTTCCTCACTGGACAGAGGAGGAGGCTGCGCCCCAGTGAGACTCGTCCCAGGCACAGTGGGCGCAGCAGAACTCAAACTCAGATCCAGTTGACTGGAGAATCCGTTGTTCTAACTTCATTGCTCAGGGGCTGCACGGGGGCCGGGGACCCAGCCAGGAGTTCCACCCCGCTCCGTGCCATGACCCCCTCTGCGTCCCCCCTCCCCGGCCCCCAGCAGTGCTGCAGGTGGGACGGTCGGTTACCAAGCGGGCAAGGGCAGCTGGCTAGGGTGGCAACCCCAGGCCTCGCAAAGCTGCTTCGCCGCATCCGAGCTGCGCAGATGGGAAACAAGTGAAAATCCTGAGGGCATCCGGCTGTCTGGATTCTGGTGAGCTGGATACCTACCGAACCAGGTAATGGGTACTCAGTCCAAAGAAGCCTCAGCCAATGGAATTTACCTGCTACTACCCCATTCAACAGATGGGGTCACTGAGGATCGGTGGGGCAAAGTACTTGCCCTAAAGTACATATCGCTGAGCTGAGAACTGCACCCACGTGGTCTGATTCTGAATGCTCTCACCCCAGCCCCCGGACGCCTCCCCAGTGCCCACTGGGGAAGGCAGGAGAGGGGCCTAAAGACCCACCAAACTGGGCAGCCCCGTTCGGCCACCGTGGCTATTTCCAGGGGCCCCCCAAGCTCTCACTTCCCTCCTGCCCCCTGGACGGGGTACCCAGCAGTTTTTGGCGGGAGTCGAGGCACGGTGGAGCCCACCGTGGGGGTCTTCTGCCCGCGCTGCCCCCAGGCCGGGGAACCAGCCCCCACCACCTGCCAAAACCCGTTTTCAGGAGCCAGCCCTTCATCCCCCTCCTGCCCCCAGAATCACCTGATAAAAATGCCAACGGAGAAAAGGAGGTTTTTTTGGGTGACAATGAAACTGTCAATAAAATCTCAAACGCGGGGATAGGCAATGACTATTTCACTTACTCTGACAGTTGAGATTTTGCTGGGGAAGGAAAGTGACAGGCATCTGCCGACATCAACACCACTTCTCTCAGAGAACAACCCACGGGAAAGGCGGCCCTGGAGACCTGTGTGGCCCAGATGCCGGCTGGGCTGGGGCTGCTGCGTTGTCAGAGGAGTGGGGGTCAGCACGGAGGAGAGGCTGGACGCCTCGACTCCATCGGCTCATTGTTCGTCCCGTGACCTCCCGCTCTGAGTGCTGACACGCACCGGGCTCTGGGCGAGGGCTGGGAGCTGCAGACGTGAACCGGGAAAATGCCTGCCCTTCAGAGTGTTAGGCGTTCCGTTGTGTCCCTCACCAAAAGACGCGGCGAAGCCCTGACCCCCGGTACCTGTGAATGTGACCTTATTTGGTCACAGCAGGTGTCATCGAGGTAAGATCAGGTCATCAGCGTGGGCCCTGATCCCGTGTGACTGCTGTCCTTATGAGAAGGGGAAAAGTCACGTGAGACGGAGACGCGGGGAGAAGCCGCTGTGTGGCCACAGACGCAGAGAGTGGAGGGATGTAGTTGTGAGCCGGGGGATGCCCAGGATTGCCGGCCACTTCCAGAGCCGGAAGAGGCAAGGAAGGATTCCACTCAGAGTCGTGGAAGGAGCGTGGCCCTGCTGACACCCTGCTTTCAGACTTCCAGCCTCCGGAACCGTGCGAGAAAGTATTTGTGCTGTTTCCAGCCTCCCAGTCTGTGGCACTTTGTTATGGCAGCCCTAGGGCACTAATAGAAAAGGCATAAAAGACACCCAGGCCCACTAGGGAGTCAGCAGAGGCAGGAGACTGGTTAAAAAAAGGAGTGTATCTGCTCCCTGAACAGAGGAGACAAATCGGACCCCCAAATCAGAAGGTCCCTCCAGGCACCCTGGTTATCTTCCCATCGGTCACCACCTCTCCATCCGTCCCTAATGCCATGCCACTGCTACCTTCTAGACGCTGCCGTCCCTCACTTCCCACTGCCCTTCTCCATGCATTCATCATGCCACAGCTGGGGGACTTTCCAAAGCACAGCTGTGACCTGCCCTCGGGTGCCTACTTCCCACCCTGGCTCCCCAGGGCTCTCAGGATAACCTTGCCTCATGTTGGCTCCGGGCACCATCTGAACACCAAACCACCTGGGGCTTCTCTGCACATGGTCCAGCACTGCTCGCCTCAGTGCCTTTGCTGCCTGGAACGCCCTCCTTCACCTCCCAACTCAGCCAAAATTCTGCCCAGGCATCTCCTCCTCCAGGAAGCCTCCCCTGATCCCATCCCCACACACCAGCTGGGATGTGTCCCACCCCTTCCTGGGCTCCCAGGGTAACTCAGAACCTGTTGATCTTTACGGTCATTGTCAGTTTGCTTATCTGGCTCTTTCCTGTGAGCCCTGGAGGGCAAGGATGGGTCTCGTTCACCCCTGGGACCCCAGTGCCAGGTGGTACGTCCCCTGGGTTCCGTGACCAAGAAGGATGCTCTGGGAAGCAATGCTGGCCCAGCCATTTAGACCCGGGCCAGACAGTCGCTTGCTTGTGAGATCCTGTGAGATTGCCCAGGGTAGAGGGAGAGAAAGTGGCTTTGGGGTCAAAGGGTCTGGGCTTCAGTCCCACTTACCAGCTGGCTGGCCTCGGGCACATCACCTCATCTTGCTGAGCCTCAGCATCTTTATCTGTGAAATGGGAACAGTAAGACCTATTAACTTGGGGTCTGATTACAGCGATTGTTAATGATTCCTGTCATTGTAATGACGATTAATTCATTGTAATTGTAAGATATCATATGGGCTTCCATTTCCCAAATCCGTGGGTTCCTCAAGGCCAACCTCCCCGACCAACTCCTCAGAAAAATGAACCATACATGCGCCCTTGTGAGAGGGTCCGCAGTTTCTATTTGTCATTTAATTCTTATAACTCTTTACATCTTAATACGTTACCCTTCCGACTGGATGACCTCTCTCTTACCAGCGAGGATCGGCCCTTGAAGGGCTCAACAGTGGCTGCGTGGTCAATTTGAAGCCCTTACTGCCCGCTCAGGACCTAATACAAATCCGAAACAATCTGGGCACCTGAGCTGAGGAGGAAACTGCAGGGTAGAGACTGCAAACGGGATTTGGAGTCGGGCAGACCTGTTTCCACCTGGTTCCTCCTGTAATAAGGCCGTGAGTCTGAGGACCAGCCGTTTCCCCTCTCTGAGCCTCAGTCTTCCCTTCTGCCAGAGGAGCAGGTGTCTACCCTCAGTCTTGGGTTCCATCCAGCTCCCTTCCTTCCCGGTTGGGTGAGGTTGGGCATGCCCCACCACAACTCGGCCTCGGTTTCTGTTCTGGAGAATGGGGACAACGCCCGCCGCAGAGAAGGAAGAGCGCTTGTGCATGTCAAGCCCGCCATGGGGAACGTGTATAGGGACCGATGGCTGTTACTTTATTGCACCACGTTTGATGAATGGCCAGACCTGCGCCGCCCCACGGCCAGGGGCCCCCAAAGCCTGGTAAATGGAGCGAGGAAGGGGGCACAGACCGGTGCTGGGGGCGTTTCCCGTGCTGAGGGCGTTTCCTGTGCTGGGGGCCTTCCAGCCCAGCCCTTCAAAGGACTTTAGAAATGCTCTTTGTCTCCCCGGTGCCCTAGCTGCTGAGAGAGGGAGGGTTTGTGGAGGCCCCTCTTTCCCTTTGAGTGAAGAAAAGATAAGAAAGGAAGTGCCCCACCCCTTTCCAACCAAGACCCCAACCCCCACCCGTTCCCAAACCCAGCAGACCCCTTTGGAGGGCTGGGGCAGCCAAGTCCCCTAAGCCGAGCGGGGTAGCCTTCCCTACTGCAGGTGAGAGGGGCTGCTTTCTACTTTCCTCCTCCTCATTCATTCATTCATTCATTTGTTCGTTCACTCATTCATTCAGAAATCCTCAAGTTCTTAAGTGCCAGGTAGTGTGTTCGACTCGGGGGGGGGACAGCAGTGAGAGAGACAGCCGTGACACCTGCCCTCAGGGGGCTGGCAATTTACTGGGGTGACAGGTGATGTAACAACAGATGACTGCAGGGTTTGGAAATATGTCAAAGGGAGAGATGGGAAGGGGCGGGGGTGTTCCAGGAAGAGGAAACGGCAGATTTCTGCCATCATCGTTGTCACTGTCATCATCCTCCTCATGGTCACTGTCCCTGCTGTCACCTGCCCGGCCCTCCCTATGTGGACTCATGTAGCCCCATGAATCTATTTCCTGTCTCCTGTACTGGAATGTGAGCTTCTCGACGGTAGGCACGGGGTCTGGTTGGCCCCCTCCTCGGTGACTCAGACCAACGCCTGGCACAGAGTTGTTACGCAGTCACATTTGTTGAGCGAATACAGAGTGAATACGCAGGCACCGCGCTCAGTGCCCTCCCTACACCTGTTACCTAACTTAATCCCCACGTATCACCTTATGGGCTGATGGGCTGACGAAGAGGCTGAGGCTCAGAGAGGTGAAGGGGCTTGCCCAAGGCCACACAGCCAGCAAGTGACAGAGCTGGGATTTGGACCCAGTTCTATCTGGGCTCTTTCCCTCTACTGCTCAGGCCTGGAGTGGAGGGGTCTGGGGAGGGGGCGGGGCTGTGCAACAGACAGCAGGGCCCCTGGCACCCCCCAAAGGAAGCAGGTCTGAGAGGGACGGTACTGTGGGCTCCATAAATAACCCGGGTCCCTGGGCCCCGCCGGAGGTTTAGCGGCCCGAGAGTGTGTGTGTAATACAAACAGCTCTAATCCCCTGTCAGTTAAACTGGATATCAGAGGAGACAAGCTTCCGAGCGGGGAGGCCTAATTGAATGGAATTGAAAAGGCGGAATGGGCAGCCGGGCCACGGAGGCGGGATGCGGGGCGAGCAGGCACGCAGGGCAGCAGCTGGCTGGGCCTCCCCTGCTCTGGTCCGGGCGGTGCTCCAGCCCCCCGCCGCAGGGAGAGGGGCTTGGGGGTGGTGGGGGGCATCACTATAGTGGGGGGGGGCACCCCAGCCAGGGCACTCCGCCCCGCCGGCCTCCCCTTTATCTGCTGGCTCTGCCATTTTCTCTCCATTGCTGACCCTTTTTCTGTTCCCTCTGTTATCTCGAATAATGTCACTGCCTCTTTAGAATCTATTCATCAGAGCAGAAAGAAGCCAATGCTGACTCTGATAAAAAAAAAAAAAAATACCATCTGTGCCTCCCGGGGAAGAGCTCTCAACCCAACCTCTGGCTCCCCTGCCCGCCCCCGCCACCCACCCGCCTGCCATTTCCTGGGGGTGCCGAGGGGTAATCAGATTCCGCCGGAGGCCGGGTGTCCTCCCACAGGTGGTGCCCCCACTCCCAGCTCACTCTCCAAAGCTAGGGGGAGACGGTCTCTGAAAGAGGTCTCTACCCTGGGCAGTTTTCCATCCACAGAAGAGCTTGATTTGGCCATGTGAATTTTTTTTTTTTTTTTAGATTGGTTTCTCTTTATTGGCTGACGATATGTATTTTATCCAAAAATCCAGATTCTGAATTCTCTTTAAAAACGAGAGAGGAAGGTTGGAGGACAGTGGGTCCCCCACCCACAGAGCAACAGATGATCGGAGCTTGGAGTCTAGGCGTGACGTCCTCCCTGCAGCCGGATCCTATGGCATCACCAGTCTGGTCTCTGACGGCTTGCCAGTATGGGGGCTCCGAGCACAGAGTTCTCCGCTGTGGTGCCGAGGGGCAGGCGGAAAACCTCAGGGCACTTTTCAGGGGACTGGAAACATCTTCAGGGCGACAGCAGACCGAGGCCCAGAGAGGGCAAGCCACTTATCTAAGTCACACAGCATTTCAGAAATCTCCCAACTCGCGGACCATGTGTTCCTCAACCACGTGAGGCAGATGGGGAGAGAGGGGGTCCTGACTCTGGCCCACCGTGCCTCCCTTCCCTGCTCCCTGTCAAAGCCACGAAGACTCCCGTATCTGTGCCCACGCTGTTGGGCCTCCGGGGAGTAGGCTCTGGGCGCCAGCAGGAGCTCTAGCATGTCCTAGGACGAGCCGGGACACGTCAGCGGCCCCGGCCATTGGAATGTCCCATCTCAGCCCCGCACCTTCAGACGGTCATGAGGCCTGGGTTCGGGTCCCGACTCTGCCACAAATGCACTGTGTCACCACGGGTCTCTGTTTCCGCATCTACACAGTGTGGGTCCTTGCAGCTCTATCAGGGAATGTTAGTATCGGGGCTCCTACGTTGCTAACAGAGGTCAGGTGCTCAGTCCGAGGAGAGTCTCTTCTTCCAGGGTCACATCCCCAACTCCCAGACCCGTGACCGTCAACCGGTCTAGGGGCCACAGTGTGCGAGACAGCTTAGCCAAACCTGCCTCCTCGCCCTGAGTCCCGCCCGTCTTCTCCCTCCGGAAGCAGGACGAGTCAGTAAAACCTAGCCTCACCTGGGGAGGAAAGTGGAGGCGGCCCGGGGCTTTGCAGCCAGACGCCGCTGGGGTCCCATCCCGGCTTGGCTGCCTCCGGGTGGGGTCACGTCACTTCTCTGAGCCTCAGTTTCCCCATCGCAGATAATAACGACGGCTCCCACCGACTGCACGCACCAGGCTCCGGGCTCTGTGTGATGTGCGTTGTTGCCTGGCATTTCCACTTGGAAACCTGAGGCTCAGAGAGGGCGTGTGGCCAGCCCGAGTGGCTACAGGTGATTGGCCACGATCAAGGCCAGACCCGCCTGGCCCCAGAGCCATAAAATAGTGATCACTGAGAAGAGGAGAGCCATACGCTTCTTCTTCTCAGTAGAAGAGTAAAAGGGGCATGAGGGCAAAGCTCCGGGCACAGGAGGGCACTATTATTTCTATGGATAGGGAAACTGAGGCCCAGAGAGGGCGAGATACCTGCCTAAGCTCCCACAGCAAGCCGCCTTGGTTTTCTCCTCACAGCTGGGTGTCAGAGGAAGGGCACTGTATTTGGAATCCAGAGGGACCCATCAAGGCATACCTTCCGCCTCTGCTGACTTCATGGCTCACAGCAGGGACCCCCTCACCCTGGGCCTCAGTCTCCTTAAAACGGGGCCCCCCACGCTTTCCTCAGAGGCTTTGCGGTATAGGTGGAGGGCAGCGGGGTGAAGGCACACAGAGCCACAGGCCGGCATGTCCGGGAGGGCAGGGGTAGCCCTACCAGTCACTGTCTTCCCAGAGCTTCGCCCAGCTCCTGGCACGTACTAGGTGCACATTTAGTATTTGCTGAATGAATAGCATCCAGGGGCCCAGGGCCAGCGCCTGCCTGCAACCTTGGGCAGTCGTGGGGAGGAGGGCAGCTCCTTTGTCTCCAGGCAGGGAGGATGCCCGGGAGGCCCGAGGGGTCAGGTTCATCCTAGGTGCCCCCATCAGCATTCAGGTGATTCCTTCGCCTCAGCGAGTACATTATGCAAATGCCTCGAAATGGATGTTTTCCTTATCAGATTTAAAACACTGTATGAGAACAGACTCAGTTAATCTCCTGAGCCAGGGAGGGGGGTTGGCAGAGCAGCCTGTGATAGAGGCCCGATTCCCGTCTCTTCCCCTGTGTGTGGTTAGGCAGCTCCCCTCTCTGGTAGCCCACGAGGGTGGTGAGGATTGCGGCATTTGGGCCCCCCCCATCTCTCCCCGTTGCCGGGAGGGGGTTGAGGGGCAGCCCAGGAGGACAGGAAGGGCCTTTCTCTGTCCCTCGGGCTGTGGCCCCCCCCTCCCCGGTTTATAGGAAGAAGCACACCCCCGAGGGCCTCCCACGGGGCCATTTCCCTGCAGCCGCATTTGTCGGCTTTACGGTGGGGAAAGAGAGTAAGACTGAACGGCTCGGGTTTGATTTACTAGCTTGAGCCGGCGTACTCGGGGCCCAGTGCCCCTGGCCCTCAGTTTGCTGTGCAGGATGGCCTCTGAGCCCCCACTGGCAGGTGCAGACCTCTCTCCCTTCAGTGAACAAAGACAGGCGGGGGCCGACCGTGCAGGGAGGGAGGTGGTGGCCAGTCTGATGGATGGCGTTCAAGGCTGGCCCCCGCCCCTCTTTGGTTCGAGGCCTTAGGCGAGTCACTGGACTTCTCTCTGGGGGAGTGTGTGTCTGCTTCTCTGCGAAACGGGAGAATTTCCCCAGGCCCGTAATCCAAGCGGCTCTAAAACCCAGAAGCTCGAATTCTTCTGGAAGCACACCCAACATGGGCGATCTTTACCCTCTCCATGCCTTTACCTCCGGATTCCCCATCCACAGAACACAGGGTCTCTGTCCCTAAAACCGCAAATTCGTCACATTTGGCCCCCCGGGGCTCAGATAAGGGACTGTGGTCCTCCTTCACCTGTGGGAATCAGTGATTGAGACGCCTGAGGGGTTTAGCATACAGCCTGGCATTTTGCATTTGAGGAAACTGAGGCCCCGAGGGAAGTAAGTCCCTGCCCCAGGCTGCAAAGTCGGCAGGTGAGACGGATCTCTGGACCCCAGGTAACGGTCCTCTTCCTGTGATGCCCCAGCGGGGAGGAGAAAACCAAAAGGTGGCCCACCCTGTGACCCTGGGCAGGTCTGTCGCCCTCTCTGGGTCTCAGTTTCCCATCAAGAGCAAGTGAGACACTGGACTGTGATTTCCGAGGGTCCCCCTGACCCTGACACTTTTGGATTCTAATCACAAACACCTGGCTGACGACGGAGACTAGTGCCTTTGCTTCAGAGAAGCCTTTTGAGAAGACACAGGGTGTGGTTCTTGTTCAACCCAGGGCCCAGTTTTCAGGGGACGGTGGCTCTCCTGAGACGGGAGAATCTGTAGTGCTCTTCGGCAACACGGTCACTTTGCCTGTTGGCTGTGTTGGCCGGACCACAGGGGGTCCAAGCTGTGGGCAGCAAGGACGGCCGAGGGGGCAGCGGGGGTGAGCTGAGCCGGTGCCTCCAGGGCAGAAGTGACATCTCCGTTCTGACAACTAGGCAAGGAATTGACAGGGGGCTTTGGGAAGTCCCTGGTCATCTCCCGGAGAACAGTGCACAAGAGGGGCTCTGAACTCACAAACATCTGGCTTCAAATCCCGCTCTGTCCCTTGCTTGCTGTGTGACCCAGGGCAAGTCACTTCCCTTCCCTGGGCCTCCGTTTACTCATCAACAGAATGGGGACAAGGGCGATACCTGCGGGTTCACAGGGATAAGGCAAACAGCACCAGACACCACGCTGGGCGTATAGCAGGTGCTCAGGAAGGCCGGCTGTTAGCAATTCAGGAGCTGCCGAAGCCACCGGGAGGGGCTGGACTCTGATGGACAATGCAGACGATGGGACGTTCTGCAGGATAGCCGGCCAGGCCTCTTGAGTAAACCGTGTTATGGAGGAACAAAAAAAGGGGGGGGGGGGTGAGAATTTAGGGCCATAACAGCCAGATGTGTGGTCCTGGACAGGATCCTGGACATTTGGGGGACAATTAGGAGGAAATGTGACTGTGGCCTGGGAATTAGGGTACAAACATATTGTAGGCATGTTGCTTTACCCCTCTGGGCCTCCATTTCCTCATCTAAGACAGTGACTGGGCCTGGCACACAGTAGGGTGCTAAGAGACAGCCAAGGGGTTGGACCCGACCAGCTGAAAGCCAGCAAGGGCTGGGGAAGGGGGTGCCTGCTTGGTGCTGTACCCCAAGCTAGGCGCCTTACCAAAAGTTCTTGCCAGGGAGCTGAAAGAAAGACGGAGCCCTGGAGAGGCAAAGGGGCTGGCCCAAGCACCCTGGGATGGCCAGCGGGGGCCCGACCGTGTGCCGACCCACAGCCAGCTCCCCTAACTGGACAGGCTTCTAGCCGTCCGCCAGGAGAAAATCCTCCCCAACAGAGAGCACAGGCGCAGACCACAGCAGCTACTCTGTCTGCCGTGAGTCACAATATTTGCTGCCTGTCTCCTGACGTGAGACCTCTGCCAGACCCAGGGAATTGTGAACTTCAGGCTGTATGGGTGGGTGTTAACTCCCCGGTAGGCTGCAGAGGCTGGGAGCGGCTCCAAATGCTGACTTGAGAAGCTGCTGGCAAAGAGGGAGCTGGTGTTTAGGTGACCACCTCTTCCGGGAGGGGGCCGGCAGGGAGGCTGGAAAGCCAGTGGGCGTTGGCTGGATTTCTCCAGCAGCGACCCCCGGGGTCTCAACCTAGGCGGTTTGGACACACTGGGCTGGGCCCTTCTACCAGACTCTGGGCACCGTTCTGAAATGTCTGGGCTCTCTCTGAGAGACACTCCATTTTTTGGCACAGGACAGTGGTAACAACGGGAAATCATAAGCACCTACTATGTGCCAGGCACGGTACCAAGGAAGTGACGTGCACTTTCTCACTCGGTCTTCATGAGACTTATCACGTGGGTATTACTATTATTTCCCCCTTCCAGATGCGGAGACTGTGGCCTCCAGAGGTGGCCTGGCTTGCCTGAGGCCACGCAGCCGATGGGCGGTAGAGGTGAACAGAAACCCAGGCAGAGCTGAGCTGTCCAGCACCAACACGGTGTGCTTAATCGACCTTTGGGGTCACTAGTTCAGTGTCCTCAGTCTTGGCCCCGCATTAGAAGAATCACCTGGGGGCTTTTGCAAAACACCCAAGACTGTGGAGATTAGTTAAATCAGAACACTGGGGAGGAGGTGGGCATGCCAGGGGTGGGGGTGGGGTGGAGAGGCTGAGGTGCAGCTGGGAGCGAGATCTACTTCTGCAGGTGAGGGCGAGGGTGATGGGGTGATGCTCCCTGCGAGTGCAAACTGTCTACACACGTAATAGAAAAGACCGGTGGCCAGGAATGGGTGCCACTAGGCCCTTAGGGTGGCTTATGGTGGTGGCTGGGGTGAGGCTGTGCTGGCCAAGGCATGCAGGTGGCTGCTTCACGGAGTCATGAGCAACGGGCTGCCTTCTGCTCCAGGAGTGACACATTGTCCCCAGGGAGGGAGGAGGAGGGAGGGTCTCAAGGAAGCAGGTAGGTTCTGGGGGCCTCAGCTTCTGGACACCCACCATGGGCATCTCTGGGCGCCCCGGGGAGCTCCCAGGCTGGCCTCCTGCAGTGTGGAAATGCTAACAACCAGTATCCCCGAGAAAGCACCTTTCAGCCCTGGCCGCTTATTCAAATCGTGTGGGGAACTTTCGAAAACACGCAGGCCCTGGCTCTGCTCTGACCAAGTACATCAGAATCCAGAGGAAATAATGAGCCCAAGCATGGAAAGCAGCAAGAATTGCAACGAACCTGGGTCCACACAGTAGCACGCAGGGGCTGAAGGCAGGCGCTACAGACAGGTCATCTGAGTGGGAAGCCTGCCTCTGATGCGTGCAGACTAGCTGTGTGTCCTTGGCTGTTACTCAACCTCTCTTGAGCTTCAGTTTCCCGATCTGTCAGATGGGGCTGAGACCAGCAGTTATTCTCCAAGACTGGGGCAGATTAAACGAGGTGATGTCCATAGTGTTTAGAACAGTGCCTGGCACATGGTCAGTGCTCAGGATTAGTATTACTGACTTATGCATTATTTGTGTTTTGAAGAGACACCGGTAACCCCGATCAGTGATGCCGAGGCAGGCATCCTTCATATTGCCCTCACGTCCCTGACAGTGACCCCTGGCACAGCCCGAGAGGCCTGGCATGGTGGGGGGAGGGGAAGGGCAGAGCTCAGACCTGCTCTACAGGCCAGCTCCCACTCACCCTCCCCGTGAACACCCTGGGAAAGGCACCCGCTGCCCCCTAGTGGCCAAGGGCAGAAGCGCAGGGCCATTTTGCCCAAGTCGTGAAATTCCTGCCCAGCCCCCACCTTCTGCGTGCTCCCTGCAGGTCCCCGGCTGCTGGAGCTATACTTGGCAATGTGCTAGCTACAAGAGCTTTTTGATGGATTCTGCCATTTCAGAAGGATATCTGACTGGTAATATAAAGTTCAAATAGGGCCAGGCAGGTGCCAGGCACTAGGCTACAAACCTCTCGGGTCTTTTTTCCCCACCCAGGGAACTTTAGAAAAAAGGAAGATTCCAGGACTTACAGGTTGGTTTTGTTTCCAGGGCTAACAAAAATCTGTGAATTTGTGACTGCTCATGACTCCAGGTGCTAGGAAGCTTAAAATCCCCCTTCTGGAAAAGCAGGTAGGTCGTTCTGAACGACCAAGGCCATCTAGGAAAACCCCACCCTGTCCCCGAGACACACAACCAAGTGACCCAAAGCCCTTCTTTCCTTCACCTTAAGAGCTCCACGGGGCAAGTGGCTGAAGAAGGGACAGGGACAGAGGAGGCAGGCACGGGCGGGCTGCAGACTGTACAAGACTGTATCCTCCTTCTTTCTGGACTCCGAGTAGAGCACTGGTTTACTCAAGAGCTTTTTATTTCCCCTCTGCCAGTCCTGTGATGGGAGGTCACAAGGTGAAGGCCACCACCTGGACACCTCCTTGGGAGCCCACAGTCTAGCTGGAGAGAAGAGCAGGCCACACAAAGTGCCGAGTGGTTCAAACAGACTGGAGGTGCGAGGGGAGGAAGGTGGGGGTGAGGGTCACCCTGCCAGGGGTCAGGGAAGGCTTCCCGGAGGAGGTGGGAGGAGTGGGGCCCTGAGACAGGTGGAAGTGCAGAGGCAGAGGGAGGGAGGGGGAAGGCGCACCACTTCAGGAACCACATTCCCGCATCTGAGCGTCCAACCAAGTGGGCAGGGGGTCTGGGGAGAAGGCAGAGGCCCAAAGCGGAGGGGTGTGTGGGAGCTGCAGGGAGGACAGGAGGGAAGCCCCCCACATGTCAGAGGACATGTCAGAGCCCCCCACGTGGCCCCACCGCCTGGGCAGCTCAAGGGGATGCAGGACGCAGACTGTGTCTTCTGGGCGGCCCAGTCCGCTGCAGGTTCCAGGTCACGCCGCTGGGACTGGGGCCCACCGGCCAGCACAGAGGCCGGCTCCGGCACCCAGAATAATCCAGGAAGGGGCTTCATGGTGGGGCTGCAGCGGCACAGGCTCCTCTCAGAGGCCATCCAGGGCTTGCCGCACGGGGGCGTCCAGGGAGGCGGCCGAGTGGACAGAGATGCCAGGGGCACCGATGCTGGTTTCCCAGCAGTCAAAGCCGCAGCTGCTCAGGGCCTGCTTCACGGCCTCGACCACCGACTGCTCCAGATCTGGGGGGACGGAAGGCAGCAGGTCACCCCACACTCGTCTGCTTCCTTCGAGGCTGTTCAGGAAAAGGCCCGGGACAGGTCTTCCCATTGGAATGTGGAGCCTTGCACCCTCTGGGGGAGGGGGCAGCGGTGGGCACGGAGCAACAGGTAAAGTCACGGGCCCCGAGTCACATGGCCCCGGCCCCACCGCGTACCAGCCGTGGGGCCCCAGACAAGCGGCTTCCCTTCTCTGAGCCTCGGTCTCCTCATTTGGGAAGGGGGCCAATAGTGATTACTACTCCCCAAGGGTTACTGAGAGGCTTCCATGAGGAAAGGCAGGGAAGGCGCCGGGTACACTGCCTGGTACACGGTACACGCCCCAGAAGTGTTCTCCCTCATCATCGTCACTGACCGTGAACGAGGAGCCAACGGTCAAAGTCGGCTGTAGGCCACAGTGACTTCCTGAGGTCTGGGGCCACGCTGAGAGCGAGGGGGGTGGTTGGGGCCACTGTGGGCTTACTACAGAGCAGTGGGCAACGGTGGGAGAAAAACAGGGAGGAAGAGAAGGTAAAGGAGGGGAAAGACCAGAAGCAGGGGGCAAAGGGAAGGCCGCGCAGGCGGGAGCACTGAGTGCCAGGTCCCGAGGGCAGGTGCGGTGTGGTGACCGAGCCGGCCCCGGCCCCGGGTACCGTTACCCGGCCTTGCTCTTTCCCCAGACACTGGGGGGCGGGGGAAGAAAGCCCTCGGTTTTGTAGCAAGGTCAGTCCCCATCTTGGCCGCATCAAGAGGTGACAGCGGGTGATGACAATGTCCTGGTTATTCCTCAAACCTGTGGGAGACTTGGCAGGTGAGGAGGTGGTGGGGACAGCCGCCATAATGGCGGCCCCTCCCCCAGCCCAGCCCTGTGCCAGGCTTTCTAAAGGCACTTTTCTCCTTGCGTCTAGACAACAATCATAAACTAGCCATCAGCGTCCTTGTTCCACCAATGCAGCAACAAAGGCCCAGAGTGGTGAATTAACTTGACTGAGGCCCCACGGCAGAGGTGAGACTGTTCTCCAGCTTCTCCCTCCTCCCAAGGGAACTGCCCAGGTAGAACCTTTGTACGAGCCCAGGCTGCCAACCCACCCTACCCAGCCTGCTCCCCGGTACCTGGCCTGAGGAGCGTAATGCCACAGCCACCGCCGCCCGCGCCAGTGAGCTTGCTGTGCAGTCCGTGGGCCATGGTCACCTGGCACAGCTGGTCCAGGGAGGCATGGCCCACGCCGAGGGCGTTCAGATGGTGCTGGTTCATGTCGATGAGCTCCTGCAGGAGAAGGTTCAGTCTGTTCCCACTCGGCCGGCCTGAAGCCAAGGTCCTGTGTCCACCCCATGCGTGTGACAGCCGCCGGTTTGGGAGAGCAAAATGGCTTAGGCAAGCCAGCACCGTGTCCCTGTCCGCTGGTAAAAGAACGTCTCCTTCCCGCGAGACTTCCCATGGGGCTGGGGTGGAGCTGGTGGGGAACACATGTCCCAGGCCTGGCCAAAGAAGCCTCTGGCCACGGTGATTGCTCAGGGATGGACCTGTGAACCAAGCTGGGCCAACCACCGCCTTCCCAGGGTTTTCTCTGCCTCTGCCCTCGAGCTGCGAAAACTGGTTGACTTCAGAAATAAGCCGCCAGAGTTCTCTCTGCCCTACACACGGCCAGAGAGTGCATGGAAGATGGAGAGATTTCAGACTAGGTTGTTTTGGGCCCTGGATCCAGCTATGCTTGAAGCTCTTCCTGCTGGTCTTCCCAGTTATGAGCCAATAAATTCCTTTCCTGCTAAAGCCTGCTTGAGATGGATTTCTATCATCTGCACAAGTCTGAAGTGATACGCCATCCGACAGCTGCCGCGGGTACCAATTTTCAGAAGAACTGGTTTCTTATTCAAACCAAGGTCATAAGTGGGGGAAAGAGCTAAATGTTTTTCTGGTTTCTCTGATTTGCATAAAACTCCTGCTCTTCTGAGGCTCCAACGATGCAGGTTGATGAGATAAGAAAACTGATAGCTATTGCAGCCCAGGGACCCCTACTTACATTTCATTTGCTCCATCAGCGTCTGGGCGGGCACCGTGCTAAATGCTGGGGCTCTAAGAACGAGCACCCACCTGTGGTCCCTGCCACGGGCAAGTGAAGAATGTGAGATCTGGCAGAGCACCCGGGGGGGCTCAGTTCAGCCTCCGATTTCAGCTCACATCATGATCTCACAGTTGGTGGGTTCGAGCTCTGCATCGGGCTCTGCGCGGACAGCTCAGAGCCCGGAGCCTGCTTTGGATTCTGTGTCTCCCTCTTTCTCTGCCCCTCCCCCACTCATGCTCGCTCTCTCTCAAAAATAAATAAAACATTAAAAAAAATTTTTTTAAAAGAATGTGGGATCTGGAGGTGCCTGGATGACTCAGTCTGCTAAACATCTGGCTCTTGATTTCGACTCAGGTCTTGATCTCAGGGTTTGTGAGATCAAGCCCTGCGTTGGGCTCCATCCTGACAGCGCCTGCTTGGGATTCTCTCTCTCTCTGCCCCACCGCCCACGCATGCATTCTCTCTCTCTCAAAATAAATAAACATTAAAAAAAAAAAAAAGGATGTGGGATCTGGAATCAAGGGGAGGGGACTGGGTTTCAGTCCCAGCTCTGCTACTTCTAGGTTCTTGGGCAAGGCTTCTCACCCCGTGCCTCAGTTTCCCCGCTTGTAAAACTGGCATCCTAAGAGGATCTGTCTCACTGCAGTGAGGAAGAAATCAGAGTTTTTCACATGACACCTGGCCTGAGATCAGGGCTCCGTGGAAGTCAGCTGCTATCAGTACTTTTGCGGTCCTAGCACAGTTATCCCCGTAGTAAGTACAAAGGGGGCACCGCTAAGGCTCAGGGCGGAAGGTGGCTTGCCTAAGGTCCCTGGGCTGGTAAGGTACCAGGCCAGCACTGGAAACTGGGTCTGCCTGATGCGAAGCTCCCGTCTACCCCGCCTCCAAGAGCGAGCGCCCTCAGCATTCCTGCTGCCGCCTACTTCTCGCCGCGCGGGGCTTAAGAGCGCGCGGCTCTGCTCCAGGGAACCGGGAGCGCGTGTGCTGCGAGGGTTGCCAATCACGGAGCTGTCGGCCGGGCCCACCTGGCCCTCCTGCCGGGGGGGGGGGGGGGGGGGGGGGGGGGGGTCCTTCGGGCGCGGTCGGGTCGGCCCTCCCCTGCAGCCCGCCTCACACACCCCAGCACTTCTGACAAACGAGCAGACAGGCGTGATAGCCCGGTGGCGGCCCCGGGTGCCTCTCCCCAGCCCCAGGGGCTGGATGCGAGGGAGAAGTTCTGGGGGCCCGCTCTCTGCGCCTGAGCGCCAGGTGTCACGTTGCCGAGGCAGGTTTCAGACACCTGTCACATTCTGATCCAAAATCTGTCAAGGATCAGATGACAGGTTGTGACACAGGAGAACAGCTCGCTGGTTTGAGCACAAAGCTGTCCAGGAGGCGAGCTGCACATTTCAGCGGCTGCCACAGCCAAAAATACACACAATGTATAATCAACGTGCTGTTCTGTGGCATTCTCCGGGGGCTCAACAGGGTATATTTTAGGCAGTACTCTATCATTATTAATTTCCTGCTCGGGAGGACTGTGTTCCCTCCTTTCTACGTGAAAGGAATTGAAGCCGGCAAGGCAAAGGCTGGGGGACTGGAGGCAGACAGCTAAGGAAATGGGACCAAAACCACAGAAACGAGAGCGGGTCGCTGCCCCTGGCCCATGGTGGGTGCTCATTGAAGATCTGCTGGCTAAAGAGATAAACCCATAAGTCAGTTTCACACCTGGCACGGCCACCCATGAGTCGGCGAACCTTGCAGAGAGTTGCTCTTGAGGACTCAGTATTCATACCTGTAAAACGGGGGCAATATACCCACTTCACAGGGAGGTGGTTATAGAGACCAAGTGCGAAATCATTTGTGAAGAGACTTGGTTTAGTAGCTGCTTCCATTCACTATAGGAGCTGCAGATTCAAATGCATCCCGCGGGACAGAGAGGCACCAGGTGGACTGCAGCAGCTGCAGGTGACGCTTAGGGAGAGGTCGGGACTATGGAGAAATGGAGACCCCAGGGCCTCCTCCCGGGGCCTCTTCTGCACTTCCAGCTGACTGTTGCTACCGAGCCTCACCCCGCCCCCCCCGACCTGCCTGATCCTCTGATTCTCCAAGGGAAGCCAGGTGGCTCTTTAAGGTCGATCCACATTTGCCAGGCCACACGGGCCGTGTCTGAGGATGACCCTGGGCCCTCGGGCTTACTGAGCCGGTGGCTCATCAGGCATGGTAACTGCCTGTCGCCTACCGGGCCTCGCTGCACTCTTAAGACACTCCAGTGAGACCAGCAGAGGTGAAGCTGGGATTCAGACCCGGATCTGATCAAACCCAGGGCACGAGGCCTCCACCTCTACGCTGGAATTATGCAAAGGGTAGCGGCTCGGGTCACAGGGAAGAACCATGTTAGAATACGTGTGAGCCAAAGCACGCCGGTGATAAACAGTCACCAAAGGACACAAATGCAGCGAGCAAACATAACGGGAAAGGGATGGCTGTGCAGGAAATGGCTCCTGGACCTCTGGGAGATGGGGTCAGCAATATCCCACCGCGCCTTACGTGTGTGAACCCAAACCTGGCCCGTCGCACTTAGCGCGCGCCAGGCACTGCCCTCTGTGCTTTCGACATACTCTCTCTGCAGCTCTGAATCAGCTGGGGAAAGGCGTAAGAAGAAGGCACGCTCGCTGGCCTTGGCATACACGGGACCCCAGGCCCGGGCCCAGCCCCCAGTTTCAGCTCGGGGGACTGTAAGCGCAGAGGGGGAGCCCCTGCCTCAGGCAGTGGTGTGGGTGAGACCGGGGACCCTGCAGACGGGCTCTTACTTCCAGCACCAGGTAGTGCTCCGGGGCGGGGGCAGCCACCATCTCCCCCAGCATCCGCTCGCACTCCAGGGAGATGGCATCTATGGAGGTCAGCACGGGCGCCACGATCTCTGGGAACTGGAGGGACAGCAAGCAAGGGCCCGTGAGGCCTGGGGCAGGGCAGACACTAGACAGCCGCCCCGGCCACGGGAGGAGGGAGGTGTCCCCACGGCCCGCTCCCACCATCTGAGGAAACCCCTTCTCTTTCCCGCCGGGGATCTGCCTTGCCCAGGCCCCCTCACAGAAGCGGGGGGATTCTCGCCACCAAGCCAGCGTGTCTGACGCTCCCTGTGCTGCCCCCCGGCTGGGATGGACACACAGCACCTCCTGGTCTGCCCAAAACCGCCTCCCCCGGTCCCCATCACCCATCCTGCCCCTCCGCTAGCCCATGCGGCAGAGGGAGAGCTCGAGCCCCTAGACCTGGCTGTCGGGGCCCTGCCAGAAACCCGCCCGAGTGAACACGAAGCACCTTAAGCAGCCTGCTCCTGACGCTGGCCACGAGAGCCTTGGTGCTGCGAGGGACCTTGGTGTTGGTCAGCAGGATCCTCAGAGCCGGCAGCCTGCGGGGTGAAGAGGGTCCATGGTGAGCTCGGGACGGAGGAGCTGCGTCAGGGCCGGGGGCACTCCAAAACGTCACCCGACCCTGACACAGGAGGAAGCGGAGGCCCAGAAAAGGGGACCTCAGTGGGCTGGAGGGGGAGAGCGAGAGGAGCGGGTTGGGGGGGGGGGGGCTCCTGCCACCAATCATGGCTGCGTCTCCGCTCCAGGCCCTGGGCAGTCGGGACACTTTCCTTTGGCTCGTCACTCACCCACTTGACTTCAACTGGGCACCTACCATGTGCTGGGCACATGTGAGGGGGCCTGGCTTCGCCTGCAGCTGGCCGAGCACGCCGGGTTCACAGAGTTGGATGAGTTCAAAGGCACTATGGCCAACAGTACAAGAGGGGGTGAAGGTTCTGTCGTGTGGGCCACCCCAGGCTGCCGGAGTGGAAGAGATTTAGGAAGAAAAGCAACGGGACCTGGGACGGATCACGCAGAGTGGGTGCACGCAGGGTAGGAAGGTACCCAGGGGAGCTGGTATGGTGAACAGTGGAGTGCAGGGGAGGAGGGCAGGCTTGGGTGGCAGGCAGGTTCCCTGCAGGCTGAGCCCATCCCTGCCCTGCCTTGATGGCTCCCAGACCAGCCGCCATGGCCCAAAGCCAGATATGGTCAGAGGGAGTCCTTCGTCCCTGCTCGGCTGTCCCAGGTGAGAGAACAGAGGCCCCAGGACGGCCACAGTGAGCTGCCCTCACCTACCTTCTGAGCTTTAGGCTACCTCCTAAAGTCACGATCGCAACTGTCCTATGCCTAGCTGTCCCTGGGGACTTAAGGCCCCATTTCTTGTCATCCCAAGCTGCCTTTCAGAGCACCAGGGGCCGGGGACTGAGTATTTGGATGAGCTCTGCCCCAAGACAGCTGGAGACAGGCAGACCCCTTGATACCTTTATTCGTTTTTCTTTTCACAACTCGAGACTGTAAAATCCAATAGGGCTGGAAAAGGCTGCCAGAAACCTGCTTGATCTCACCGCCCATAAGCCCATGAAATTAATATCGATTCCCAGCCTTGGAGACCGGTTTTTTTTTTTTTTTTTTAACTTTACAAAAGATGAACATTCTATTTGCCTTTTCTTTTCCCCTTAAAGACAAGCCGTTTCTCAAAAGGGCAGCGTTCTGGGAGGCCGCATCTTGATCCACTTTGCAAACAATGCATTTTTTTTTAATAGAGAAGCACCATGCGTGGTTTGGGGGGAAAGGGTTCCTCTTGAAGCCACTGGCGGGATTAATGTGGAGTCTGGCCTCCCGGCTTCTCAGAGAATCAGCCATCTGCTCGCCGTGGCGCCCCGCAGCCAGCAGTGAAGGTCGGTTTGCTCTGTGTTCCCATCCGTCGGGGCGGGAGGAGTTGGAACACTGTGTCTTCATCTTCCTTAGACAAGTCCTCTGCGAACAGGCGGCTCCTAGCGCTGCCGGCCCCACTAAAACCCCAGGCTCTGCGGGCATCTAGAGACCACCCAGGCTGTGCTGCGTGAGTGCTTGTGCGTGCTAGGCACGGCTAACCCCTCAATCTTATCTCACCCCCGCCCTCCCTGGGTGCTCGCTCCTCTCAGCCATCCTGGCCCTGTAGCTGCAGCTCAGCACGCCAGGCACATTCCTGCCTCAGGGCCTTTGCACTTGCATTTCCTCCGCCAGGGACCCACCTAACTCTCGTGTTCCATTCAGGTCTCTGCTCAGATGTCATTTCATTGGGGGCCTCCCCGGATCATCCCATCCAACGGCCTGACATGCTCTCGTGGAACCGTCTGTTCATTGGTTGTCTCCTCCCAACAAAGTGTGAGTTCCGTGAAGGCGGGACTTTTTGTTCCCCACTGAGGCCCCAGCACCCAGCACATGGTAGTTGCTCGGTATCTGTGGCATTAAGTTTGATCTCAGCAGAGAGCAAAGCACTCTACAGGTGCCGTTTCTGATTCTGGGCTCAGGATCCTCGTTATATAAACGAGGAGGCGTGTGCCTCAGGAAGAGCGACTCACTCAAGAGCACCCGGCTCAGTGGGGTGCCTGGGTGGCTCAGTTGGTTGGGCGTCCGACTTCAGCTCAGGCCGTGATCTCGTGGCTGTGAGTTCGGGCCCCGCATCCGGCTTTGTGCTGACAGCTCGTAGCCTGGAGCCTGCTTTGGATTCTGTGTCTCCCTCTTGCTCTACCCCTCCCCCACTCATTCTCTCTCTCTCTCTGTCTCTCTCTCTCCCTTAAGAATAAACACATGTTAAAAATAAATCAAACAAAACAAAAAAAGAGCACCCAGCTTGAAAGTGGCAGAGCTGGGCCCGCAGACCCCAGAGCCTCTGTGCGCCATGCCACCACCAGCTGGCCACCGGATATGCCTCGGGCCCCCCCTCCTGCCTCCTCACTCATCGCCTCATTTCCCTCCAGTAGAACGTACACGTGCCCACACCACCACGTTAGCTGGGGCCCAGTCGGTGCTTAGGATATAACTAGCCCTCAGGAAACACTGGATGAGACGTCACTGCCCCTGTGACGCCCAAATCTGTCGTCTGACTCATGACACCCCTCGCGCCATCCGTGGCAGCTTCAGGGCATTCACATCATCCTCTGGGTATCTTCATGCTGAGGATCACAGTCGTGCCTGCCTCCTCCGGTGGGCTGAGCCCCGCGGGCAGGCCTGCATCCGGTACCTCAGAGTCCAGCGGGGACTCCTGATGTCGCTGCACGGGGAGTCAGTCTACGTGGCAGAGCCGGCTCCTCCTGGGCCCCAGGCCCCACTGCCCTGACTGCACAGCAGCCAGAGCAAGCTGCTTCCACTTTCCTAAATGGCCCCGTTTCCTCCTCTGTGCAGAGTGAAGGCTGTCATCCAGGGGGATTCTGCCCTCCAGGGGACACTGGCAATGTCTGGAGACATTTTTGGCTGTCGCAACTGGGAGACAGGGGAGGTGCTACCGGCATCTAGCGGGTAAAGTGCGGGGATGCCGCTAAATATCCTAACCATGCCGCACGGGGCAGCGCCCGCCCTATAAAGAATCGTCCGGTCCACTACGTCAATGGTGCCAAGGCTGAGAGACCCTAGCGCAGAACCTCAGAAAGGCAGGCGTGGCTCCTGGACGCCAAGAGAACTGGGGCAGAAAGTTCCCAGAGGTGCAGGTGGAAGTGATGCGGCACATCACGCCAGGTCAAGGAGCCACTCCTTGGCCCAGCTGGCGAGGGCCACTTGGCGTGGCCCAGCTGGCGAGGGCAGTGGGCCGGGACTTGCTGCCCATGGGCTGTGAGGACCGTCCTCATCACCGTGGAAAGGCCTGCCTAGGTGGCAAAGTGCCCTGGGACACCACCTGACTCCATTGAGGGCTCAAGGAACTGCCACCTGCTCACCCTGGGAGTCGCTGCCCGCAAGGGACATTTCCACTCTGAGTCCAAAGAGAACACAGCATGCTCTATTTTAACATGCATGTTTGTAGTTCCAATTGCTCCCGAGGGAGGGGGTAAGGGAACCTGGGAAACGGGCTGAGAAGTTCTCAAATGTCACCCCTGCTGGAAGCCTCTCACGAGCCTGAGCCCTGGCTCTGCCTCGAGTGCCCGACTGTGGCAACCCTCATGTTCACCTGCAGTGGCTTTGTATGCGTGTCTGCTGGCCCTCCCCTACCCGCCCCCACTCTCCTCCCACCCTGCCCCGCCACCAAAATTGTGTCCCAGACTCATTTTTACATCCCTAGACCCTAGTACAGTGTCCTCGGGAACACAGGAAGATATCAATTCTCATTTGCTAAATGCATACACAATCGAATGAATGAAATGAATGACGACCCAGGGGTCTGGGGGAGCAGCCGCTCTCTGGAAGGTGAATGGCACGGCCACGCATGACTTCTCCCTCTAATCTCTTGGCAATTTAAGAGCTGCAGTACAGAAGGCAAGAACGGGGTGTCCTCATGGCCCACGGCCTGGGAGGGCCTCACAGGGGAGGGGAAAGAAAGCCAGGGGTGCCTGGGGGGCTCAGTCAGTTAAGTGTCTGACTTCGGTTCAGGTCATGATCTCGCAGTTCATGAGTTCGAGCCCCGCTTCGGGCTGTCTGCTGTCAGCACAGAGCCCGCTTCCGATCCTCTATCCCTCCACGATTCTCTCTTTTGCTCTCTGCGCCTCCCCCTTCTCAAAAATAAACAACAACAACAAAAAAAGCCAGAGATGCTGCCCCGCATGTTACCGCACAACGAGACAGAGCCCCCCCCCCGCCCCAACCAACGACGCGATGAGGCAGCCATGCCAGGAGGGGCTGCCCTACCCCAGAATTACCTCTTTAGGAGCGAAATCTTTCCTTGCTGGTATCGGAGTGCTCCCCCTAAAGAGAAAAAGCAGCGGGTCAGAGCTGTGGGAAAAGCTGTGTGTGTCTGCCCCTTGGGAGAGAAGCTGGGCTTGAGTGGGTAAGAGTTCTGCCCCATCCGGGGAACAGGTTAAACCCTTGTTAACTAGTCGTGCCAGCTTCGGTCACAAAAGGTCCCGGGAGGGCACAAAGGCACTCCGCGCTCCGCCAGGGAGCTCGCCCTCCCTCCAGGCTGCCCGGCCTCGTGCCACAGGCCACGTGGTGAAGGTGGGCCCAGGACCGTGGCCGGGTCCGGGAAGCCAGTATCCCACAGCAGCTCGTGTGACTGCCAGGCGCTATGGCCGTGACCCTGCAGCTGTACTGTGGCAACCCTCATGGGGAGCTCACCGTACCTGTAGCTTCCCGGGCCCTGCCATGACCCCGCCCCCCAGGACCTGCAGAGGTCTGGGTTCAGCAGGTGTGAGGCAGGACCCTGGAATTTCTCCCCTCCCTCACCCCCAAGCAGGAAAACACTGTTTTCCTCGGAAGCCGCTGATTTCATTCATCCAACCCAACAAAGCCTGAGCGTCTACAATGGTCACAGGAATTTATAAAATAATACAAACACAGAAAACTGGCCTGCGGCCGCACCTACCCCAAACGCTGACAGCGTTGTCTACTCCGGAGGGGTTCCCGTGAATCACTCTCTCCCCCTGGAAGGCCCACTTGTTAATTAATTCCAAGTCCTCCACTGTCCACCTGAAGAAGACACACAAGTCCGTCTGTACCTCGGTGGAGAGGGGCGGCCAGGGCCACTGAGGCAGCAAGGGGCAGGATCCACAGGTTGGGCTTGGTGGAGACCACACGAGCCAGGAACAGGAGAACAGCCTAGAACCTCTCCAGCTGCAGAGCCATCTCCTGCAATCCCCATGAAAACCCTACAGGGACGGTACAACTACTATCCCCTCTCCTACAGAAGAGGAAACTGAGGCACAGGTGGGTCAAGTAGACCCCCGTGCTGTGCACCGCTAAATCAGAACCACATCGGTTGAGGAGCCCAGGTTCTCAACTACCGAGCTCTATGGCACCAACAGGACGTACTCGTTTGTCCGATATTTACTGAGCATCCACTCTGTGCCTGTCGCTAAGCTCACGGTAGGGAACGAAACAGACACGGCCCCCAGCCGCCTGAGGCTTGGCGTCTCGTGGAGAGGGGACGCCAAAAGCAATCGATATTTAACTATAACCCCCAGGAGGGGCAGTGCAGGCTGGATGGCGTGTACCCCATCTGGAAAGGGGGAGGGCCTGAGGGACAAGGGTGCGGTCGGCAAGGCCAGAATGTGCGGGGAGAACATTCCAGACCGGGGCTGCACAGCACCCGCAACTGTGCAAGAGCCGGACCTTTCCAGGAACCGAAAGGCGAGCGTGTGAGACAGAGAGGGGGCAGCTGGACCCAGCCCGGGACCTGGCCCTCTCCGCAAAGGTGAATCTTCTTCCCACCCTGTGCACTGCTCATCCTCCGGGGGCTCAGATTGCCAACCCAGTCTTCACAGGAGACCGGATTCCGGTCTGATTGCAGCTCTGTCTGATTTAGAAACACTGGGCAGGGGTTGGGGCCTGCTCTCACCAAAAGTCCTAGGAAGGAATGACTGGGTCTTCAGGGGTGGCGGGAGACCTGAATGTTAAGGAATCAGCGTGAGAAAGAGCACACGCACGCGCGCACACACACACACGTATACACACACACACACACACACTTATGCACGCACACACACACGAGTCACCCATGCCTTTTGAAAATTAATTAAAATTTTTTTAATGTTTATTTTTAAGACAGAAAGAGACAGAGCATGAGCAGGGGAGGGGCAGAGAGAGAGGGAGACACAGAATCCGAAACGGGCTCCAGGCTCTGAGCTGTCAGCACGGAGCCTGATGCGGGGCTCGAACTCACGAACTGTGAGATCATGACTTGAGCTGAAGTCGGACGTTTAATCGACTCAGCCACCCAAGCGCCCCGAAAATTAAATTTTTTAAAAAAGTTTTAAGTAGGCTCCACACCCAATGTGGGGCTCAAACTCACGACCCTGAGATCAAAAGTCACACACTCCACTGCCTGAGCCAGCCAGGGACCCTCACCCATGCCTTTTGAAAGGCAGAGCTGGTTTGTTGGCCCATATACACGAGTCTGTTTAAGGGACCCAGGGCAAGCCGGCCTTCACTGATCTAGGTTATAATCAGTGGTTAGCACATGGTAACGAGCACCACCTTATCACAGAAGCACCAAACGTCAAGGCTGGAGGGCCCCCTGAGGGACCGTCAGGTGCAGCCCCTCACTTCCAGATGAGGAAACAGAGCCCAGAGGAGAAGAGGGGGTGGCCCCACGCCCTGCAGCAACTTAGCAGGCACACCTCACTGAAATCCCCGAAAACCATCACCTTGTGTTACCTCCAGGTGCGCCTCTCACCACCTACCGGATTCTTCCCCTGACAAAAGCCGCCTCCACCCCACCCCTCCTACTCCTCTCCACCCACAGGAACCATCCCCAGCGAGTCTCAGGAGTGCTGACAGACACATCACATCACGAGCCCGCAGATCCACTGTGGCCACGAGGATCAAAGGGACCTTGGGGCTCAGTCTGAATCCAGCCGTATTTTAACCTCCGTGTCTCAGAAGAGAAATCATTGGCCGTGACAGGGCAGCCAGGGGGGTCTGGGCTGCGGGAAAAACCACTGCCTTTCCAGGGCAGAGGGAGAAAGCCTCGATTCAAAGCCAAGCCCTGGAAGAGGACAAACGTCCGAGGCTGCAGGCTAGTGCAGTGTGTCCGCTCTGTGCCCCTGCAGCGGGCGTGGAGGGTAGAGGAGCGGTGCTCTGGGAGGAAACACGCAGCCACGCCCACCGTGCACCAGCACCGTGTAAGCAGCCTCTTCTGCCGGCTACACAGGGAGACAGATAAGGCCGGCGGTCCACCCGACACCACACACGGTTGGGACCCCAGGCCCCCGGTGGGAGGGGCTCCCCTGCGCTGTGTGGGCCCAGGACAGACTGTAGTTTCTCCAGATGCAGCCCCCAAGTGGCAGAAACGGCTGCCAGCGACACTGTCCTGATGAGCCTCGCTGACTCCGCGAGAACTGCAGAGGCAACGCTCCCTCCGTGGAACGAGGTCAAGGGCTCCTAAGAAGGGAAATGCCTTAATAATAATAGATAACTCCCCCGGGGCGCCTGGGCGGCTCAGTTGGCTGAGCATCCGACTTCAGCTCAGGTCATGATCTCACAGTTCGTGGGTTCGAGCCCCACGTCGGGCTCTGTGCTGACAGCTCAGGGCCTGGAGCCTGCTTCCGATCCTGTGTCTCCCTCTCTCTCTCTGCCCCTCCCCCGCTCATACTCTGTCTCTCTCTGCCTCAAAAATATACATGAAAAAGAAAATTTTTTCAATGAGAAATAAAAAAAATACTCCTCCTGTGTTTATGTCTTGACGTGTTACACTTTTTTTTTTTTGCATAACTGTCTCGTAAGACCCAGCAGTAGTGTCCTTAAGGCTCTCATCAGCTTTTTACAGAGAAGGACACCGAGGCCCTGAGGGGCGCAGCAGCACGGCCGAGGTCCCGCAGTGAGACAATGGCAGAAGTGGGCCCAACGGCTCCCTACATCCGGGCTCAGGTTCTCTCTACCATATCACGGGCACTCGAACCCCAAAGAGGCAAGGTAGAGGTGAAGGGTAGGGGAAGGGCAGAGAGGTCAGGCTCTGGATTCAGACCGCCTGCATTGGCCGCAGACACCTCTCGCCTCACAGGGTGGCGGGGAGTCCTCAGGGAGAGAACCCACGCCGGGGTCGTGGCGCCCGGGAAGGACAATGACGAGGGCAAGGGCCGCGATTACCTGCTGGCAGGCTCGCCGTCCTTCAGCGGGTTTGGGATCTCCTCGCACGCGGTCAGGAGAGCGGAGGCCACACACACGGAGTAGGCGGCACTGGAGCCCAGGCCGGCCCCAGTGGGCAGCTCGGACCACACCCTCATGTCCAGGCTGGGCAGGGTCCTGAAACACAGTGGGGTGCAGGGCATGACTCTCCTGAAGGGTGGCGAGGTGCCGACGTCGCCCAGGACTGGACGTGGGCGGGGCCTGACTCCGAGCCTCTGGCCAGGTTTCTGGACTCGCGGACGTTTCCCGACCCCAAAAGCAGCCCTCCGGGATTGTAGGAAGTCGTGGCGACGCAGACAACTTGGAAATAAATACCAGAACCACCTCCCTCCTGAACACACCGTTCCCTCCTGAGCCACCAACCATTTCTCTAAACTCCTTCCTGTTCCCTGCACAGGCTCTTTCGTGGCCCCGCTCTCTCTGTGTCCCTGCCTGGGATAGCTCTGCACCTCTTTAGCCCCCGGGCAAACTCCTAGCCATCCTGCAAAACCCTTCTCAGATGTCGCTGCCACCGTGAAGCTTCCGCTGGCCACCCACAGAACCCATTCCTAGCTCCCCTTGACGATCTCCACTACGTAGCCTGTCTCCACCACTGCCTCATGTTGGCGTGCTGTGCGCTCACGGGACCCTCCTCCTTCCTACCGGCCAGCAGTGCCCCGCTGTGTGTAACACGGGCCTGTTTTCTACCACTGGAAAGTTCAGAATCACTGTATCTTCTGTGTATTTCCCCCAAGCAAGGACTGTCAAATTTCGTGTCCTGTAGTTTCCATTAAGGAATTTTCCCGTCTTCCAAATATAAAACCATAAGGCCGAAGCTGCCTTTTCAAACTACACATGCCCACCCCGCTCAGATCAGATTCTGAAATCTGCACCCCTTCCCCGAAGGGAACGTGCCCCACTTAAGTTGAAAATCCCACGGCGGACAGCGAGAGTGGAGGCGTTTATGAATGGGCCCTCTGCACCGTGCCTGGCCCCCAGCGTCTGCTGTACGAGTGACGAGCTGCCCCCTGAGGCTTTCCCTTTGGGTTTGAAACAGAAAATAATTATACTGAAACTCACCGTGGGCTAGTTACAGAGCTAGACCCATTTCATATATCGTATTTTCAGTCCTCCAACAGTTTTCAAAGGAAAATAATAACAGCTAACGTTTCTCAAGCTACGTGCCAGGCTCTGAGTCAAGCGCTTTAAATAAACAAACTCATTTAGCCTCACAAGAAGCCTACGAGGTAGGTATTATTACTACCCCCATTTTACAGATGAGGACACTGAGGCCCAGGAAGGGTTAAGTACCTCAGGTAAGCTAGTAAGTGGCCGCCGTGGGGTGCGAACCAACGCCATCTGACTCCCCATCACCACGTGACGTGGCCTCGGCGGTGAGCTGGCCTCCCTGAGGGCAAATAGCCCAAATCCTATCTTCAGGGGTGAGACGGACACAGGTGTCACTTTGCTGATCACAGAGTTTCCCTGGGGTCTGCGGGATGAGCAGCAGGGGTGCCTCTGTGGACACAGAGCAGGAGAAGCCACGTGGTAGATTCGGGAGTCCGGCTTTGGGTCCGCTGAATCGAAGAGGCCAGAGGAGGCAGTGGGGGGTTGAGAACGTAAGTGTCAGAACCCAAGTCAGGCGGGGCTGATTCCCCAGCCCGGCCCTCAGTGTGTTTCTGAGTTTCATTCCTGGGCCAAATGAGGGCGCCCCTCTCAGAGCTTCTTAGGAATGTTAAAAGCAGACCATCTATCAAGGGTCCAGCCTGGCACCTGGTGCGTGCGGCGATGGCAAATGGCCATGGTCACTGGAACCCTGGAAGAAAGCCCCTGTGCTCTGCGGTAGCCAAAGCTACAGAAACCCTTGCCCGCTGCCCCGGGCGGGCTGAAGCAGGGCTCCCTCCCCGGGCCACGCACGCACCTCTGCTTCCGGCAGATGCACAGGTACAAGTAAAGGAAGGCCAGCACGGCCGCACGCTCGGGGTCGGCACAGTCTTTGGGGAAGGCTGCCACCTCCTTCAGCTTCTCCACTAGCTCTGCGGTGGGTGCCGAGGCGTCACCTTGCTCTGTCGCAAACAAGCACACGTGGCTGGGTGAGAGGGCCTCAGGTGCTTTTACAGACAACAGCACGCAGAGGTCACGAGAATCAGAATCTGACGGGCACGGATTCACGGTCCGAGCGCCAGGGCTGAGACTGCCACCGGCCTTCAGGTTTTGCGGGCAGGTGGACTTGAGTTTGGGTCCCGACTGTACCATATGCTGGCTTTATGGCCTTGAGTGTGTGACTCAACGTCTCTGATCCTTAGTTTCCTTCCTCCTTGGTAAATGAGATCATGACAGGACCTCCTCCAAGATAAACTTAAATAAGGTACAGGAGACCCTTAGCGCAGTTCCTGGCATACAGGCAGTGATTAATTAACAGTAGTTTTTGAAACATGCATACACACACAAGGCGAATGCTAGCTCGATCTCTCAGAGGTCTGCCTTTGACCTCCGCAGAACAAAACCCAAACCACGGGCCGTATTAAATTATTCCCCAAACGTGTCCCTCTCCTGAAACATAACCTGCGAGGACAGGACGCTCAAAACCAGAGAACGTGAAGTGCTGAGGTTTGCTTGGGCAGCTGGGAGAGGCCAGATAGCAGTTTCTCCCCCGTGTGTGGGTGGGCTGTGCCACTTTCCTCCGAGAGCCTGAGCAAGCCTGACCGGCTTACCTTGACAAACCACTCCCTGAGTCACAGGTCAAATTTAAAAGTAAACAGAAAAAGGAGCTTGGTGTGCCTGTGTTAGGAAACTTTAGGGTGAGGCACTCATTAAAAGGGCTGTGGGCTAACTGAAATAATAATACATTAAAGGCAGCCGAGCCAACGGGCAGTGTTACTGAGGGCACAGACATTTCAGAGCTCGGTGAAGGAAATGGAATAACTTGTCAAAGTGGTTGGAGAGTGGGGCACCTGGGTGGCTCAGTCGGTTAAGCCTCTGACTTCAGCTCAGGTCGTGATCTTGCAGTTCGCGGGTTCGGGCCCCGTGTCGGGCTCTGTGCTGACAGCTCAGAGCCTGGAGCCTGCTTCGGATTCTGTGTCTCCCTCTCTCTCTTTGCCCCTCCCCCAGTTGCACTCTTTCTCTCTCAAAAATAAACATGTAAAGAAATTAAAAAAAAAAAAAAAAAAAGAGTTTGGAGAGTTGAGAGAGATCCGGGTCTGAATCCTTTCTGCATCACCGACGAAGATGTGCGACCTGAGCCACTCGACCCCCGAACCTCGATTTTCTCATCCATAAGATGGGGATGGATACCGCCACCTACTTCCAGGGCAGGCTGGAGACTTCTAAGAGTGCTGATGTATGTAACACACTAGCCCAGTGCCTGGCACCCACAAAGATGCCCAGTGAAATGTTCCCTGTGTTTGTAACTATCGGGAGGCAACCAAAGAACACTGAAAGACAAAGGTGGAGGAGCCCTGCAGTCTAATAGAAAACGTGCGTCGTGCATCCTGCTCCTTCTTCTCCTTGGGGAAGTAACTCACACGCCCTCACGGACTGCGCTCAGTGTCCCGGCCCTCGCCCACCTCCAGTCCTGCCGGATCCTTGCAGCAACCTTCCCAGGCAACACGACTCTGCCCACGGAGGCTCAGGGGGTTTGAGCGACCTGTTGAGGTTCACACAGGCAGGAAGGGGGGTCTGGGACGTGGGCCAGACACCTGCCTGCTTCCATCAGAGCTACTGACACCCCAAAGCAGCAGCCAGCTCCCGGGGGACGTTGCGAGCCTGGTGGGGGATGGTCTTGGGCACCACGGAAGGCAAATCCCACGCTGCTCTGGACGGCTGCTTTCCGAGGCCTGCTTCAAGGTAGCAGTTGTTTTCAACTGACAGTGTCCCTAGTATCACCCAGGGAATTTCTTTCTTTCTTTCCCTTCTTTTTTTTTTTTTTTAATGTTTATTTATTTTTGAGAGAGACAGAGAGAGACAGGGCGTGAGCACAGAAGGGGCAAAGAGAGAGCAGGAGACACAGAATCCGAAACAGGCTCCAGGCTCCGGGCTGTCAACACAGAGCCCGATGTGGGGCTCGAATCCACGAACCGTGAGATCATGACGGTTTGAGAGAGAGAGAGGGAGAGACAGAGCACGAGCAGGGGAGGGCAGAGAGAGAGAGAGAGAGACAGAATCCGAAGCAGGCTCCAGGCTCTGAGCTGTCAGCACAGAGCCTGATGGCAGGGCTCGAACCCACAGCCCTTCAGGTGCCGCCCAGGGAATTTCTTTCAAAATACACACACCTGGTCCCCTACCACCTCTACCCCTTTTCAATAAGAGAGAGGCAGGGCCAGGAATCCGTCTGTATTGTTAAAAACAACAACAAAATCGTCTCCAGGGGTTCTCAAGGCAGGACTGGCTGGAAAACGGGGGTTTTCACCTGTTCCTTCACCCTCTACAGTATTCGGGAGTGGCTTGCTGTGGACTGATTGTTACAGGGGACAGGGAGCAGGCAGGAAAAGGCCATTGGGAGGACTCCCACTGGCCCCACTCTGGCTCAGAAACACTGTTCCCGACAATGGGGCAGCAGCCCAGCGAGCAGACAGCAAACTGAGAACAGAAAACACCCTCCAGGTTTGGTGCAGGGGGCGACCCTGCTGATGAAAAACCTTGCCTATGAGGGCACACAACATTCACAGTATTATCGAAAATTAGCACAGGGGTCTTTATTTATTGGCATGGAAAGGTATCAGGCCTGATACCCTGAAGGGGGGGTAAAACCCACACATTTCTGGAAAGTTTGTGTGGCCTGATCAGATTTTGGTTAAGGAACAGATATCCTCCTACGTCTCTCAATCTAACTATCCACCTGCAGAAAACAGTCCAGAGGGATTAATACCAAAATGCTCACCGTTGTCACAGGGGCTGCTGAGAGGTCAGTAATAGATTTTTTTTTTTTTAACTCACAGTGGTTTAATATTGACTCTGTTTTCCAGTTAATAACCATGCTACTTTTATTTTTAATGATTTTTTAAAAGTTTATTTACTTACCTTGAGAGAGAGAGAGAGAGCATGCATGCGCAAGTAGTGGAGGGGCAGAGAGAGGGAGAGAGAGCATCGAGCACTGTTAGCTCGATCCTATGAATTGTGAGATCATGACCTGAGCTGAAATCAAGAGTCAGATGCTTACCCGACTGAGCCACCCAGGTGCCTCATTATTTTCTTAAGAAAAAAAAAATTTTTTTAACATTTTTATTTTTGAGAGAGAGAGAGACAGAGACAGAGACAGAGAGACAGAGCATGAGTGGGGGAGGGGCAGAGAGAGAGACACACAGAATCCAAAGCAGTCTCCAGGCTCTGAGCTGTCAGCCCAGAGCCTGATGTGGCGCTCGAACCTACGAACCATGAAATCATGACCCGAGCTGAAGTTGGATGCTTAAACAACTGGGCCACCCAGGCACCCAGGGCACCCAAGGTGCCCTATTATTTTTAATGACTTTTTAAAAAATGTTCATTTTACTTTTGAGAGAGAGAGGAATAGAGAGAGAGCAGGGGAGGGGCAGAGAGAGAGGGAGACACAGAATCCGAAGCAGGCTGCAGGCTCTGAGCTGTCAGCACAGAGCCCAAGGCGGGGCTCGAACCCACGAACCGGGAGATCATGACCTGAGTTGAAGTCAGCACTTAAACGACTGAGCCACCCAGGCACCCCTGATGATTTTCAATTATACAAAACGCCACTACCTTCTCTTTGTCAAAACCATCCTCCAGAAGGAAGGCTCACTTTGTCCACTCAGACCTTAGGACCCTCCCAGCGGTATGTAACCATCACCGGAAGTAAATTTTCCTAGTCTTTTTCCTATGCACTTACATACCTGCTGATACCTAATCCGGGTCGCCCCTCAAATACATCCTGTTTGCATCTTTTGTTTTTTCACCCAACAACAGGCCTTCACGATCAGTCCACCACAGCCCACATACATCCAGTGCATCATTTTATGCTCTCGAATTTAAAAAAATAAATAAGAAGGGGCGGCTGGGTGGCTCAGTTGGTTGGGTGTCCGACTTCGGCTCAGGTCATGATCTCGCGGTCCGTGAGTTCGAGCCCCACATTGGGCTCTGCGCTGATAAGCTCGGAGCCTGGAGCCTCCTTCGGATTCTGTGTCTCCCTCTCTCTCTGCCCCTCCCCCACCCACACTCGCTGTCTCTCTCAAAAATAAATAAACATTAAAAAATTAAAAATAAAATAAAATAAATAAGTGAAGCTAATTTTATGGCTCAAGAGAAAAAACACCCCCAGAGTGGCCAGTCTCCGGGCCCCTCAGGGATAGCCTGGAATAACTACCCAGGCATGTGTTTCCCCTCTGTTCAGGACCCCGGCTCTTCCCACACTTGGTTCCTGCTCGCTGCACTTACCCAGAAAGCTTGTGTCCTGTAGCTGAAGCCTGGCCACATCCCAGACCCGCTTGATGCCAATGTTCGGTAGGTCAAGGCACACTTTCCCATTGCTGTGGGGCTGAAGCCGGAGGAATGTTCTTAAGTTCACGGCCACCGCCAGAGCTACCTGTAGGATAAAGGGCAAAAGCAATGAGCCTGGGCATGGGTGGCAAAGAGTATGGCTCCAGTCTTAGAAACAGGGCTCAGTGTCAATGTGCTGAGGAGAGATAGCAAATACTGGCACGCAGGGCACGCCCACTCATGCCCTTGGCAGACACTGCCGATCAACCTTGGCATGCTCTCCCACTAGGTGGCACCGGCACTACCAATCAATTAGGAGTTAGCATCAACTTCTGTTTGCCCTCTCCATGCAAAACTTCAGAGGTCCTCCACACCAAGGAATGGCTTCCCCATCATCACCATGTCATCCAAATAAATGTAAGTTAAGAACATGAAGAATGACGGAATGGAGAAAGCATGAGCTGTGGGTTCGGACAGACGGAGGTTCATTCCCGGTTCTACCCAGGTGTACGGGACCTTGGTCAAGCGACCAATCCTCTCCTAAGCCTCAGCTTCCACATCTGCAAAATAGGATAATAAAAGTTTAACCTCGGAGGGCAGTCCTCAGACTTAAATGAGATAATGCAGGTTTCAGACTCATCTGCTGGATCCTACTCATTTCCCACATTTCTGAATGTCGGGGTGCCCCAGGGCTCAGTGCTCCCACTCCTTTTCTTCTCCACTGAAGCCCGCTTTCCAGGTCGCTTCATTCCACCTGCCCAGCTTTACCTTTCAGCTTTGTGCTACCTTACTGAGGCCAGAGGAGCCCTTCAGTGGGGGTAAGCCCGGTCTTTTCCCTGCCTCGCTGGGGAAAAACTGACCTCCTCTCTTATATACCCCTAGGCTATGCCTCAAGACTTCTTTTCAGTTTAAGATTAGGGTCAGGGAGAAGAGGTGCCCAATTCTCAAAGACTCTGGGGGCCTTTACCTTGCCGTGGACCACAGCATGCTCTCCATGAAGAATGACTTTCCCTGGAGCAGACACCAGCAGGACTTCTGATGACATAGCTAGCTCCCGGGAATCCTGAAAGAAAAAGCCAGAGAGAGGATGAGACATCCCCAGATCTCAGAGATATTAGAGAATACCCACTTCAAACTCATCATTCTAACGAAAAAGGCAGCTACCATCCAGCACTTCCTATGTGCCCCAAAGACTGCACAGTCCACCAGGCACATCAGAAAGACCTGGGTTCAAATCCCAGCTCTTCCGCTTCCCAGTGAGGTCACTGTCTCTAACTCACTCAAATGGCTAAAAACCTTGGTTCCGTCCTATGTTATATTCGGACAAGAACTGTACTTACCTCAATGGGTTTTGGAAAGCTTAAGTTAAATAATACAAGAGGACCACTTGGCAGCGTGGGTCCCAGCTTTTATTATTACTACTATTGAAGGTAGAAATTTAAATGAAATCATGGAGTAGAAGGAAAGCTTTCCTGGACTTTTAGGCTGTTTCCAATACGTCACGACTATAAATTGTAGGCTGCAGAAAACAGATGTCAAGCCCCTTCCTGCATGCACGCTTAACCGAGGATCTCTACAACACAGAGTCCTAGAAAGTGACTTGCTGGGTCTACAGGTGTGCGCATTTTAGATTTTCTAGAAATAATAAAAAATTACCATCCATTTAAGGCCTCAATTACCTCCATATGATAAGACCTGAGCCGCACTATGAGCTAAGTGCCATCGTGATCCCCTTTCTTAGCGGGGGAAAGTGAGGCTCGGAACCGGGAGACCTACTGCTTGCCCAAAGCTCCAAATCCCTTCAGATTCGAGCTCACCAACCGCTCGGGACGGATTCTCAGAGTCGGAGAAACCAAGCCAGAGAAGCCGGGAGCCCGGCCCAAAGTTTCAGCCTCAAACCTCGCGCCCCCGGCCCCGTGAACCCAGGCGCTCACCTGCCTCGGCGGGACCGGTGAGCGAAAGCCAGAGCTGCTCGGGGACCAAATCCCCCCGGGCTCCACCTGAACAGGGGAGCACCCTTCCGCTCAGCCAATCAGAACACGCAAACTGGGCGTTCCTTTACCGATTGGCTTGAACATTGGCCAATAGGTGTCGCAACCAAGCTGGCCGGCAGCCCCCTCCGCGAACCAATGGGAAGCAAGCCCCTGGGAGTGTCCCGCCCTGGGTCGAGAGCCAAGAGCCAATGGAAAATGGGGGCTGAACGGTGATGCGGCCGGAGGTAGGTGGAGTCGCCCCCGACCTGGACGGGAGCCTGGCGGGGTCAGCCCCTGACGAGCTGCCTGGCGCATGGCTGTGTGGGGACTGGGATCCCGCCTTGGCCTGCGCGGGGGCCTCGGCGCCGGCAGGCTGCTGTGTCCTCGTTTCCAGAGCCGCGGCCCCCAGGGCGTGGAAGACGGGGACGGGTGAGTGCCTGGCTGGGGAGGGTAACTCGGACACCTGCCGTGAATTGTGGTGTCGTCGCCATGGTGACGTCACACCGCAGTGAGGTCGCCGCAGCAACTGCCAGGTGACACGTCTTAGTCCTGACGTCACCTTGGCCACGTGAGCACCGTGGCAGCCAGAGACCCAAGATTTCTTTGCACAAGTCCGAACGAAGCCCGCCTGTCGTGCGTCAGGGCAGGGCACGTCCCTGGCCCGCCACGAGGGCCATCTTGCCCCGCCTCACCGTCGGGTGGGCCTCAATTCAGATTTTGACCTATTTCCTAAGACACAGAGATACACCAACACGATCTGAAGGTGGCCGTCCTCACCGACCTTGAAACTTGCTCCCCTTCCCAGACCTCCGAACCCGCGTGGTCCCATGAATTTATCATGGATCGATATACTCTCCTAGATCCAGTAATTGAACGTTTGGATCACCTCGTGATGCCACATGTTCGTGTCAAAGCCTGCATTAAAGGTGTTATGTTGCTATTTGAAAATGCCAGAATTAGAACTCTGTTTTGCCAGGTCTTCATTCCTGAGTATACGTGAAGCTTCATAGAATGGAAATGGCCCAGATTACTTTCTCCAAGCAGCCCTGACTGGGTAGAGTAGAGGATAAGAGTTTGGGTGGGTCAAAGTAACGGTTTCTGTCGGGTAAAAGGTAACTGGGGTCTGGAGTAAGGTAGTCTTGGGCATGAATCCCAGCCCTGTGTCTTCCTTCCTGAGGGACCTGGAGTCTCATCTTGTGAGCTCCAATTTCCTCAACAGTAAAAGGAAGGTCACCGGTAGTGCCTATGGGGTAATTCCAGGAGATAATGCCAGTAATCCACTTAGCACAGTGCAGAGACTATGGAAAGTGATCAATAAACTCTTTCAGTGAATATTTATTGAGCATGTGCATTGAGCAGTGCACTACATGAGCTACTCTGCAGATAATGGATGTGGGCAGGACACAGAGCTTGCCCACAACGGACTGAATTGGGAAGAAGGGAGGAAAATGATGCCAACACGAGATCCAAACAGAGGAGGGGAAAGTCCTGCCTCTGAGGTTACTGGGCAAGATGTGACCCACTGAAGGAGGTGTCATGCCCACTCTCCACTTCTTGATGTCTGTGTCTCATTAGGCCACAGCCTTCCTTGAAGACACCCAAGATCCCCAAGATATACACCAAAACAGGAGACAAAGGTAGGTGGCAGATGAAACATGCAAAAAACTCCATTTGAAAGTTCTTCCAAATTGTTTGCATATGTTAAAAATTATGTAACAGGGGCACCTGGGTGGCTCGGTTGGTTCGGCATCCGACTTCGGCTCCGGTGATCTCACAGTTCATGAGTTCGAGCCCCATGTCAGCTCTGTGCTGACAACTCAGAGCCTGGAGCCTGCTTCAGATTCTGTATCTTCCCCCCCCCCCAAAAATAAACATTAAAAATAATGTAACAGGTCTCAATAAATATCATCAAATGTGATATGAAATGAAAGATGCCTAAGATATATGAAGTGATAAAAGCAAATTGCAGAGCAATCCAAATAATTGAAATCTACTTGGATAAAAGTGTGTGTTATGCGTATATACGTATATGTGTTCAGATATGCATAGAATATGCTGAAAGGTTACATCTTGAAGTACTACCTGGGAGAGAGATTGAGTTTAGGAGAGGGGAATGAACAGAAGGGCTTTCATTGTTTATGGCGCATACTTTTATTCTATTCTAGGACTTTTTGTAATGAGCATATATTACTTTATGTAAACAATACCTGAAAATAATGTTGTACAGAAAAAAGTGAGATGTAGACTATATCAATGTGACATATTTTCTAAAGTTTACAACTGCAGGGGCGCCTGGCCGGCTCAGAAGTGCATGCGACTCTTGATCTTGGGGTCCTGAGTTCGAGCCCTATGTCGGGTGTAGAGATTTCTTAAGTATTTTATTTATTTATTTTTTTAATGTTTATTTTTGAGAGAGACAGAGCATGAGTGGGGAGGGGCAGACACACACACACACACACACACACACACACACACACACACACACACACACAGAATCTGAAGCAGGCTCCAGGCTCTGAGCGGTAGGCACAGAGCCCCACACGGGGCTCGAACTCACAAGCCGTGAGATCATGTCCTGAGCTGAAGTTGGACACTTAACCGACTGAGCCACCCAGGTGCCCCTACTTAAATATTTTAATTAAAAAAATTGCAGGTTGGGGCGCCTGGGTGGCTCAGTCGGTTAAGCATCCCACTCTTGGTTTCGACTCAGGTCATGATCTCATGGCTTTGTGGGATCAAGCCCTGCATTGGGCTGTGTGCTGGCAGTGGGAGCCTGCTTGGGATTCTCTCTCCCCCTCTCTCTGCCCCTCCCCCAGCCCCTCCCCCACTCGCACTGTCTTTGTTTCTCTCAAAGTAAACAAATAAACTTAAAAAAACTGTGCAGGTGGGGCGCCTGGGTGGCTCAGTCGGTTGAGCGTCCAACTTCGGCTCAGGTCATGATCTCACAGATTGTGAGTTTGAGGCCTGCGTCGGGCTCTGTGCCGACAGCTCAGAGCCTGGAGCCTGCTTCGGATTCTGGGTCTCTCTCTCTCTCTATCCCTCCTCTGTTCATGCTAGGTCTCTCTCTGTCTCAAAAATAAATAAACAGCAAAAAAAATTTTTTTTTAAAAACTGTGAAGGTCACTAGTTTACATATATTTTGGGGAGTATGTACTTAGGTCGTAAAAGTATAAAAGATATGCATACGATATACTTAATGCCACTGAACCATACTCTTAGAAATGATTCGAATGCTAAGTTTTATGTTATATGTCTACTACCACAGTAAATAAAGGGAAAGAGAACGTGCACAGGCATGCCCTCCAGCCGAGACCCCCAGGGACAGTCTAGTCAAGTTGGGTCACTTAGCTCATTACATGGCACACCGTGGGCTCAGTGAGAAGATACTGGAAAGGACCCATTATAGGACTAGGCTTATGCCAGGTGATCTGGAACAAATTCCAGGAAGTGGGGTGTTGCTCTGGATTGGATGCTGTCAGGAAGCAGGGCTAATTCTCTAGTTGGGTATCTCAATCATTTTTTTTTTAATTTTTTTAACGTTTATTTATTTTTGAGACAGAGAGAGACAGAGCATGAACGGGGGAGGGTCAGAGAGAAGGAGACACAGAATCTGAAACAGGCTCCAGGCTCTGAGCTGTCAGCACAGAGCCCGACGCAGGGCTCGAACTCACGGACCGCGAGATCATGACCTGAGCCGAAGTCGGCCGCTTAACCGACTGAGCCACCCAGGCGCCCCTCAATCATTTTTTATCTAGAAGGTGGGTGTGACAAAGAGAGGCCAAAGCTGTCATTGATAAAGAAGCAGCAGTCCCTCGCATTAGCCAGAGAATGGGGATGTTTGGTCATTTTTACAGGTTGGACAGTGTTCTGTGCTCAGACATGATTATGGGGGGTCTTGTTTGGGGATTGCTGTGTCACAGTCAGAGTGGGCCACCAGACAGTGTTCCACAGAGGTGTTTCCGTCCCAACGGAACACCACAGCCTGCCTGTGAGCGCCAGGCTGGCTCCTGGCTGTCGGGAGCAGATTTATTCTATCTCCGTGGCTAAGGGAACATGGTGGGAAATCGTGACCTAGGCAGAGATCCACAGAGGACTTCGATTTTATGTGAAATATAATTATAATATGTACCTATATGTCTTATTTCTTTTTTTTTTTTTTAATTTTTTTTTCAACGTTTATTTATTTTTGGGACAGAGAGAGACAGAGCATGAACGGGGGAGGGGCAGAGAGAGAGGGAGACACAGAATCGGAAACAGGCTCCAGGCTCTGAGCTGTCAGCACAGAGCCCGACGCGGGGCTCGAACTCACGGACCGCGAGATCGTGACCTGGCTGAAGTCGGACGCTTAACTGACTGCGCCACCCAGGCGCCCCTGTCTTATTTCTTTTTTTAAACAATGTTTATTTATTGACAGAGAGAGAGAGAGAGAGAGAGAGAGAGAGAGAGCCGTCCCACGCAAGTGGGTAGGGGCAGAGAGAGAGGGAGAGAAAGAATCCCAAGGAGGCGGCACACAGACAGCATGGAGCCCAACATGGGGCTCCGTCTCACAAACCATGACATCATGCCCTGAACTGAAATCAAGAGTCGGATGCTTAATCGACTGAGCCACCCAGGTGCCCCTTTATATGTCTTATTTCTTTAGCAGAATGATTAGTACATGATTTTTAGGAATAAAATAAAAGCGTGTCAGGAAAGAAGTTACCCTTAGGAGTAGCAATGAAAAGGGGTACCTGGGGGCTTCAGGGGTGCTGATCATTCTCTATTTGTTGATCTGGGTCCTGATCACAGAGGTATATTCAGGTAGGAGCAATTGATCAACTTATATACTTAGGATTTGAGCACTTTTCTGTGTATATGTTATCCTTCAGGTGGAAAGTTTTTTTAAAAAAAGAGCATGTCAGGAAAAATAAAAAATCTTAATTTGGGTGGCTAAACATTTTTTCATAGGGTTTTCTAGCACCTTCACTGGAGAAAGGAGACCTAAAGATGACCAAGTGTTTGAAGCCGTGGGAACTACAGATGAATTAAGCTCAGCCATTGGGTAAGGCAGACGGGGTTGGCCTTGAGGCGGGGTTTGAATCGGCACCAGTAACGTAGTTCATGGGAAGCTCTCGAGAGCGCTGGCCGGCCCCGGGGGGCGGCCAACCCTTGGTGAACCTGCCTCGGCCTGGCACGAGGCCTCCACGAGGCTGCCGGGGGCTGCAGGCGCCTTTCCCTTCCGGCCCTGCCTGCTCCTGGCTGGCATCTGTCCCACGCCATGTGGAGCTGCCATGCCCCTCCTTCCCTGGTTCCCCCACTCTTCAGGCGAGTACGGGTGTGCGGCTCCCACCTCCCAGTGGTGGGCCCGACTAGGTGAGGTGTTCAGGATGGATAATGGCAGGTGCAGGTGGTCTGCCAGCGGAGCAGAGAATGCAGACCCCTTGGTGTCTGTGGGAAGGCGGGGGGTGGGGGGAGGAAGTGGAAGAGGCAGACACAAGGTGAAATGTGCAGGGGGGAAGGACGGGGAGTTCTGGCATCAGCTGTTTAGGATTAGCAAATCAGCAAGCCATCATCCCTCAGTCCGGGGCGGGGGGCAGGAGACTGGGGACACCTCGATTGTGGATTGTCGGAGAGCAAGCCTCTCCATGTGCCAGGCAGAGAGCCTCAGCCCACGTGCCTCATGGAGCCCACAGTCTTGGGGGTGCTGGGGGAGCAGACAGTAGAGGGGCACCCTCCAGGTGGCAGGAGCCTGAAGGAGCAGCACCGAGGAGGGTCTACAACTGGCTGCATCGTGGGGATGTCTTCCCTGAGGATATTCCCAGGCACCTGCCTGGTGCCAAGCCGGAGGATGTCGCTTTGCGGAGGGCAGACTGTGTCCGGCCCACAGAGTTGTTCCTTGCAGTCCAAAGCAGGAGACCCACGCTAGATGACAAATTAACACGTTTGTCTGTTTAGTTTGACTATAAGGCAGGCTAAGACGATACACTGGTTGTGCCCAGAAGGCAACCTCTGTTGCGTGGTGACGCTTCACCCCAGTCCCCTCCTCTGTCTTCCGGGTGGGTCCAGCCAATGGAAGGCACCAGCAGGAGATGGGACATTGGTAGAGAGAGGAGTGGGAACACTTTTGCCCCCATTCCCCAGTGACTCTCGCCCAGTCAGCTGCATGGCTCCTGGCGGTGGCCCCACCAAGAATCCAGCTCTCCCGGGTCTGGAGCACCTTTGACCCTCCCTCGCCCCTTCAGGCCCCTGCTTGTGCTAATTTTTGCCACCCACTGTCATTCCATAACTATTCTCACACCCTGTTAATAGTCCCCTGGCCAGCCTTTCCTCCAGGAACCCTGTGAATGCACTGCCGACTCTTCCCTGCCAGGCCCCTGACTGGTAAAGAGAGTGGCAGAGTTTGGAGGGAGGCTGGAGCTGGGGTCCTGACCTGCGTCTGGGGCGCTTGGCTTTCCCCGTCCCACCTGCCTTACCAGGAACTCCTACTCAGCCTTCAAAGTCCCACTTCCAGCACTGCTTCCTCCAGGAAGCCCTCCCTGAACTCCAGCCAAGGCCAAGGTTTCCAGGACCCTGGCCCTTTCCTCCAGAGAGCTGACCTCAGTTTGCAACTTCACGTTCAGTCATGTGATACCCGATTCACGCCTCGGCCTCCTGCCGAACAGAGCCTGTGTCCCTTGTACTCATGCTGAATTGCCTGGACCTGGCCAGAGTAGGCACTGAGAAAGGAAGTGTTGACTGGATGAGTAATGAGTATAAGAAAAGGCATTTTGAGCAACAAACACCCCTAACCAAATGAAAGGTTATGATGTTCTCACTGTCAGCAAGAAAAATAACCCTGTGGTGTCAGAGCTGAATTAGGGCCCACAGACATGATGTGAGACGCAGATTCTTTTCTTTTTCCTCACAGGTTTGCTTTGGAATTAGTCGCAGAGAAAGGCCACCCGTTTGCTGAAGAGCTGCAGAAAGTGAGTAGCAGTGTCTCATCCCAAGTTGGGATTTGTATCCCTGTGGCCTGATGGCCATAACTGGATTTGCCATCTGACCGTCACTTCCTCTCTGGGTCACCTGGGGCTACTCACTGTTTCTCTGGGATCCTCTTGTTTCTTCACCTGCAAAACGGGGACACAGAGATCATCCTCCCTCCCAGGCGAGTGGTGAAGAACAGCACCAAGGGGGGGGAAACGTAAAGTGCAGTGGACTTGACCCAGCGTGCTTCTGCCCTTCAGGGGACACACGGCAATGTCTGGTATTACTCTTGGTGGTTACAGGTGGGCGGCGGGGGGGGCGGCTCCTGACATCTAGTTGGTAGAGGCCAGGGATGCACATGCTAAATGTCCTACAACGCCCAGGGCCTCCCCTGCCACAGAGAATGCCCCTTGCCTGAATGTCAGCAGCCCCGAGGCTGAGAAACCTGGGAAGACCAGCTTCAGGAAGCCCTAGGCCAGGGGACCTTATGGCCTTTAGTATTAGTGTTCTCCTTAGGAAGCATGGAGACTGTGACCCACAGACAGGACTTTAACAGTGGAGACAGGGACATCCCCTCGGATGCATAGGACGTGTCCAAGGTTTCAGTCTACACATTGACCTGAGACTGTAGAAGCTGCTTCCTGGGCACTCAGCCTGCTTCAGTCCTCCAGGCCAGGCTGGGGCCCGCTTAGCCTCCTGGGAGCAGGCGGAGGGCAGTGAGGGGGCCACAGAAGGATGGGAGGGCCTTAAGTGCCGGAACTTTCTGTGAATGAGGCCCTCCTGTGCACCGCCAGCGTGGTTTTCAGCCTCCCGGTGAAGAAGCTCTCACCTCAGCAGGCGTCATTTCCGCATGCTGTGCTCATCTCTGCAGGGTTTCCAGAGGGAAAAGGCTGAGGCGGGGGTGGGGGGGCGGGGGCAGTGACGTGATGAGTCCACCTATGCTTTAGGCCCCTGTCCTTTGGGTCCCAGCTCCAACGTCACGTCCCCCAGGGCCTTGTGTGGCCGCCCGGCCTCCAGCCCGGTTAGGCGCCTCCTCCAGCTTTCCACAACCCCCGTTGTGGAGGCCCCGCCTCTAATGGCAGGTGCCACAAAGAGTGTCACACAGTCTGATCCGTCTGTCTCCCCACTGGCCTGGGCACCCCGAGGGTGCAGACTGTGATCTTCTCACCTGGGAGCCCCGCCAGGTCCCCGCTCGCTGGGCCCGTGCACCGCTCTCCTCAGAAGCCTGTGACCTGCAGGTTAACGGGCACGTTATTGGGGCAAAACAAACTCCTAAAGGAAAGGGCTGCCTGCCCAAGGCGCCGGGGCTGGGAATCAGCGGAGTTGGGATCTGATTCCCAAGCTGGCTCCCGCCCCTCCAGTGCTGGGGTGAGTGCTGCAGCTGGCCGTCCAGGGGGGCACTACCGTTACCCTGCCTCCTGCTCGAAGCCCGCGAGACGCCAGGCGGCCAAGGTCCCCACCCAGGTTCTGCCGGTCGGCGGCCCAAGGAGGGTCCCAGCTCACTGCTGGGTGGGCAGCCTCTGCTGCCTCCCGCTGCGCCCTGCTCCCGGCACGCTGTCACAGTCGCCATTTCAGCAGAGGTCACAGACCACCACCCACCTCACGGCGCCCCACCCAGCTTGAGCAGACTCTAGCCGGCCACAAAGGAGGTGGCATTCGTGGGGCTCACTGGCACGGGCGCCCGTGGGTCGTTTGTCACGCAGGGGTCGACCATGTTCTCGTAGATACTTGTCCTTTATGGCTTAGTTTTAAAGCACTGTCACGTTTGGTGTCTCGGCCCGGCTGTCACAGGTCAGACAACCACAGCCGTCAGTGGAGAGGAAAGGGAAAGACTTCCCGGGGCCCAGGCTGACGGAGACGAGAGTGGGGTGAGAAGCTACCTCTTGACTGTCACTGGGCACCTGACACTCATCGTCTGTGTGACTCGCACCCCCAAGGGACCCAGGGCCCCCGCTCAACAGAGCTGGTGTCCAAGGCAGACGTGCCGAAGGTTCAGATGGAGTTTGCTGATTCACCTTTAGATGCCAGCTGATTAAAGATCCGGCCAGTCCCCAGCAGGGCAGCCCCTGCTCGCCTCCTGGTGTCACAGGGCACCCCTGCACGTGGAACCACGTGAGCCCCGCCCGGCCCGCCAGGAATGGGTCTTCACTGTCGCCCCCTGTTGGTTCCCCAGATCCAGTGCTCGCTGCAGGACGTCGGCTCTGCCCTGGCGACCCCGCGCTCCTCGGCCAGGGAGGCTCACTTAAGTAATCTTCTCTCCCAACCTGCCGCGCGTGCTCAGAGGTGGGACCCTGTCCGGGGCGTCCCCTGGCACCCCCGTCAGCCTGGCCCGTAGACCCCGAGAAGGAAGGCCCTCCCGAGCCGGCGGAAGTGGTTTGCAGAGCCCCCCGGGGTGGAAGGGACGTGGGGGCGGTTTCCTTGGTCTGGGCGGCGACGGGCCCCATGGCCGTGTCCTCCTGCTTCTCGGCTCCTCAGGATGTGCTGCATTCGAGGCGGGGCCCATCCTGGAGCTGGAGCAGTGGATCGACAGATACTCTAGCCAGCTCCCCCCTCTCACGGCGTTTATCCTGCCGGTAGGTGCCAGGCGGTGTCAACCTGGGGGTGGCCGCAGGCCAAGTGTGTTCACAGAAACACACAGGTGCGGAGTAAGCCGCCTCTTTAATTTTTGCCTGACAGAAGCTGGCCGCCGGCCTCCCAAGTCCCCTCCGGACCCTCCCCGGTCCCTCTCCAGCCCTGCCCACTTTGGAGGGGGCTTCCCAGTGGACGCGCCCCTCTGCAGGGCCCCGGAAGCAGAACACTGCTGGCTGGGGGCGGGGGCAGGGTCCTATGTATCTGTCGGTCCATCTGTCCAGGGGGCTCCCTGTCTGCAGTGGGCACACCCCCCCCCACCCCCTTCCCCCCCCTCCCCACCCCCGCTCCAGCCAGCGCCCGCTCTCTCCTTTCAGTCGGGAGGCAAGAGCAGCTCCGCGCTGCACTTCTGTCGGGCCGTGTGCCGCCGAGCAGAAAGACGGTAAGGGGGCCAAGGGAGAGGGCGGGGCCTGGCCAGAGCAGCAGGCAAGCCTAGGAGGGTCGGCTCCGTGCCATCCATCCAGCCACCCATCGGCAGACCTTCACCTGCCACCTTCACCGTTCCAGGTGGACGCCAGCCAGCCCGGGTCTCTGTCCTCAGAGCCCTGCATAGCCGAGGGGAGACAGTGACCTGCGAGCAGACAAATGACAGATGATGTAACCACATCACGCTCAGAGCTTACGGAGAAACAAGAGGTTATAGGTGAACAGGGTAGGAGGAGTCCCTGATGGGGTTAGCTGGTTATTTATAATTCTGACACTCACATGCTATGAAAGTCAAAAGGATATTCGGGGAGAGGCCTCCCTGCCCTGTGCCCCGGCTCCTCATCCCTGGGAGTTAACGTAAGTGGGGTAGTTGGAGCCGGGCAGAAATGAGTGGAGAGCCCCGCACCGTGGTCAGGGCTGTGAGGGACGTGGAGTGAACACAGGGAGGGTGTCTCCCAGTCACACTGCGTGAGCCAGGGGTTGAAGGATTGGGGGGCGGGGAGGAACAGCGTCCAGTGCGAGGGGACAGCAAGGGCAGAGGTGGCAGCCCACACTGAACGGACACAAAGGAGACCCGAGTGTCTGGGTCCAGAGGGAGAGGGTGTGGGGCACAACGAGGCCAGAGACCGGGCAGGGCCTCGGAGGCACAGAGAGGTCTACCTCTATCCCGAGAGCAATAGGAAACCGTTGGTGGGCTTTAGGCCACATGGTGACATGAAGGGACCCTGCTGGCTGCTGGGTACAGAAGGGCCCAGAGGGACCCACAGGGCTGGTGCGGGGCTGGGGGGGGGGGGGCAGGTGGAAGCTCTCAACAGACCTGCCACCCACTGCCCCAACACCTCCAAGTCAGGAAGAGGAAGGACCCCTAAAAGCTACTGACAGCCTTTCAGAGAAACTTCAGAAGAGTTTCCTGCAAAACCTCCATTTACACCACTCGTAACGCCAGCTCACCCAGCTTCCCAGACAAATGGAAGTGAAGCCCTACTTTGATAGAATGGGCAGGGCCGTGCTGGGCATTTGCTCATCGTCACCTCATTGATGCCTCAGGATAACCTTGGCAGAGGGGTGGTGGCACCCCCCCGTGTACAGGAGTCGGGAAACGAGCTCAGAGAGGCGACCTCGTGGCCAGGGTGATCACCTGAGCGGTCCACAGCAGAGTCCAGATTCGACCCCGGGTCGGTCTGCTTCCAAACCCGAGCTCTGTCCACACCACATCACAAAGGTCCCATCCCTCATGAGAGGCTCGTGGGCCCAAGTGGTTCCCAGAGGGGCCCCGCATAACAGAGCTTCAGTTTCAAAAGAAAAAATTCATTGTTTGTAGAAAACCATCCGTGTCGGCAATGCCCACGGTACCAAAACAATCGGAGAGACGCAAAGGCCCGGCAGGGGGCCTCGTCCAGCAGAGGATGCACCAGGCAGGGTGGTGGGGACGTGCATGTGGGATGATGAAACCCCTTGGGCAGGGGACACAAAGCCAGAGCCTCGGTTTCGGGGAGAGCGTCTCTCAGCAAGGGTTATGTGGCGGAGGTGACCTGTGTCAAGGGCCCGCCCCGTCACCAGTGCTCAGCAGACAGCAGTCCAGAGGGATGTCTGCGCCCAGGCCGGCAAGGGCACCAGGTCAAGCCGCTGTAGGCTCTGAGGTGCCGGTGTGGGACGCAGCCCTGGGTCCCCCAGAGTGTCGATCCCGTAATGTATGCGACGTGGCGTTTTCTCCTCTTCCAGGGTGGTGCCTCTTGTCCAGATGGGTGAGACGGACGCTAACGTGGCCAAGTTTTTAAACAGGTACTCTGATGGAATTTGGAGAGTCCCACTCAGTAAAACTAGGCACGTTGTGGGAAGCAACGATAAGAGAAGGGGGCCCACACGTTCATATCCACTGAGGGTCGGCGACATGCCAGGCGCTGCATCGGGCACAGGGATGCAGCTGAGAATGAGGCAGGTACCGTCCCTGTCCCTGGTGAGGCGAAGGTGTCATCGGGAGAGGCTGTTGTGAAAACCAGGAGCACGCAACATAAGAACAAAGGGACAGTGCAGTAGGAAGGGGCCCGCTTTTGGGTTGAGTGACCAGGGAGCTCAGGCAGGGGTCAGACCCACTGTCAGCCCCTCCCCACAAGACTCCAGGGCTGTATGAACTGAGAAGAGACAGCCGGGCAAAGCCAGCTCGGGGCCGTCAGGGCCCAGGGCCCCGACACAGGAACCAGTGAGCCAGGCTGGCCCCAGGAGGTCTCGTCTGGGTTCCGTTCCAGCCTTGCTCATGCAGTTCCAGTGTGGGCAAGGTCAGGGCCCAGGGGCAGACTGAGAACCAGGGGGCCCCTGGGAGCTGTCCTGGATTTCCAGAAAGCGACCTCACAGCCGGGGTCTCGCCCCTCACTGAGGTCACTCCTCCCCCTGGGGTGTGACCTGATCAGCTCCTTTCTTCCTGGGAGGTGGCTGGGCCTGAAGGGAGAGAGGAAGGTTCCATTCATCGGCACAGCAGTGACCTTTGGGGAGCCTTGTCCTCCCGTAGTGTTGTGTGGGCCGAGCCAGTTCATTTCCTCAGCAAGGAGGATAGCACTAGGCAGACTGGAAACAAGCATATCACTACCTTCCAGGAATGGGAGACACCCAGAGCAGAATCTCTTCCACTGCCCCCAAACCCTGCCCCCAGAGAGACGGCCAGGCATCAGAAGGAGGGGGGCTTGATCTCAGTGGGGGCGTGGTCAGGGAAGGTTCCAGCAGGACCTGGCATGGAGCTGGCCACAGAGGGTAAGATTGGGGCCTGGAGAGGTGGAAGAGGGTGGTGGGCAGTGCTCGGCATGAAAACAAGGAAAAGCGGGGGACGGTTGAAAGGTGGGCGGCTTCGTGAACTCACTGCAGGCTCCTTAAGGGCAGGCTGGGTGTCTCAGTCCTGGTCACGGAAGGTACACAAACCAGTCTAGGGAGTGGCCCAAAGCCACCAGCCCTCTGAGGTCCGGGGGGGGTAGCGGCCTCATCTGGCAGGAACTGCCCCAGCCCCGGCGCCAGAGTCACAGAAGCTGGCCTGGAGTGTCATCCATCAAAGCCCAAGTTGGCCGAGCACCCGCTGTCCCGCCCGATGCTCCTGGGGTGTGTGATTTATATTTCCTCCTTGAAGGCTAATATGGGAAGGACCCAGTTAGCATTGATCTCTCATTTCAGATCATTCTCTCTGTCCCTCCAGACTCAGCGACTATCTCTTCACATTAGCCAGATACGCAGCCATGAAAGAGGGGAATCAGGAAAAAATATACAAGAAAAATGACCCGTCGGACCGAGCCTGAGGCACCTGGAAATAATGCAAAGGGGGAGATCTGTAGAGCCCTCCGAGGTGAAGAGTTTGTCCTTCCTGTCCTGATTCTTGAAGATCTCACCCAGGGGGGGCTGGAGGAGACCCCTGTCCTCCCCGCTAGGCTCTCCTGGGTCTTAGAGGAGGTGGTAATGAATGAATTCAGTATGGGGGAAAATAAGGCAAAGTGATCGCCGCAGTGAAAAGCCACATAGAAAAAAATTAAAAGTGGGAAAAGCTTAAGCCGTGTGTGTGGGTGTGGGTGTGTGTGTGTGTGTGCGCGCACGCGTGCGCGCGCACATGTGGTGAGAGAGCCCTTCCCCTGCCGGCTCAGGTGGCATAAAGATTTGGAACGATACCAGAGACCCTGGGAAATGTAATTGGGATTTAGCTGGGCCAGAGGGGCTGTAAATGTCACGTTTATAAAGGGGAAGGCAGGCGGGATTTGGAAGTTCGGTCACCGCTGAGCCACCATCCCCACCTACGTGTGGGGGCAGGGCAGCTGCACACTGACAGGTGAGGCCTCACGACTTGCTTCGGACTCAGGGATGAGGGACCAGGGTCCAGGGACGAGGGACCAAGGAACGGCACGACTTGGAGAAGGACTTCTTTCTCTGCCGGTTTATGCCTCTGAGATCCATGCCATAGCTGTATTTTATCTCTCTTGTCACCGCCGCCCCCTCCCACTGCGAGACGACACTGCCAGTGCCAGCTGTGTCCTTGGGAAAGGGATATTTATGCAGGGCGAGGAGGCGGCCCTGAGAACGTGAAGATCACGCGCTGCTAATTGCGGGAAATGACTCCGGAAGGGCAGGCTCTCACTAACTGTCAGGGCCAAGATGCCTGGTGAACTCGGCTCAGCAATCATTCACTTGCGGAGCCCCTGCTTCACATCGGGCACCGGCTCGTTTCAGGCAGGCTGGTCACTCTGCTGTCCTCCTAGCCAGCAAGTCAGCGAACGTTAAAATGATCGGTCACACGTATAATTTTGCTCTCATTTCTTACGACTCTGCTGCGCATTTTGCAGGAATGGGTACATTTCATCCCGCTGGATCTTTGGCCTCCGGCAGGCTGCAGCAACCCTCTTAAGCCTGGGCGGGGAGGTGGCTGAGGTGCCGGTGAGCGTGGGCGAAGGTGAAATCCCTCCCGGAAGAGGCCGTGTCCGAGGCCTGCCCCGCTCCGCCCTCCCAGTGGTTAGCACCGGGTCTGCTCCCCAGCGGGTGCTGAGCGTCTGTGCACAGAGCTGGAAACACTGAAAGCACCAGCATGTCAGGAGAGGCTAACATGGCTAACTGCCCTGCAAGCACTCGGGCCGGGCCAGGGAGGAGCTGGCCCCAAGAGCTTGCGGTGAACCACTCATTCCCCCGCTTCTGCCCCCTCCTCACAGTCTTCCTGGAAGGGGTAGGACACATGTACCAAAATGCTCCCAGCCATGGTCAGACACCCTGGAAAAGGACAGGAGAAGCCCTTTGAGGAAATACAGCATAAAATGATGCTTTGAAACAAAGCAGCTTGCCTCTTGCCAAATCCCGTCCCCGCCAGCCCTTGCCGGGAGAGGCTGTTGCGCACCTGGAGTTAACCCCCGGTTCCCAGGCCCTGCCTCCGCCTCCTGTCTTTGGCCGGCACGTGTTCCCCGAGAAACGGCCCAGGCGCAGGGCAGACTTGGCATCTCGGGGGCTGCCTCCCGTGTTGCCAACCTGAGAAAAACAGAGCGAGCCTGCTCTGGGGACCCAGAGGACTGATCAGTTTGAAACGTTTGCTGTCCTGCAGGGCCTCACAAAGCCACACTGGAGCCAGAAGCAAAAGGAGAAATGCGCACCCCTGCGTGCTCCCGGCAAAATATCCTCCTGTGTCTCAAACCCAAGGGGAAAGTTCATGAAAAGCTCCACCCTCCAGACACACGACTAAGTAGGAAGCCCGCGTTGCCTGATCTGTTTTGCACGCTGCTGTCGGCGCTCACAAGCCGTCGCCCCCACTCCGCGCAGTTGTGCAGGGGTCGGGAAAGAAACAGCAGGCCGCTTTTACTTAAAACTGTGATGTCTTGGGGCGCCTGCCTGGCTCGGTCAGTGGAGCAGGCGACTCTTGATCTCGGGTCGTGAGTTCCAGCCCTGCGCTGGACACAGAGATTACTTAAAAAATGGTGATGGTTCCTCGATCATAGATCTTTTGCATCCTTTTAATCTTTTAAAATATCACATGAAACTTTTACCTCCCTTGATTCCTGGGGTTTGGGGCACTTCCATACATTGGCACCCATTGAAGTACCTCACCTGCCTACCCCTGGGCCAGACCCGGGGCCCGGGGCACATTTAATACTCCTGCCAGAGAGGAGCTGGGGGGTTGACTGTGTGCCGGGCCCGGTCCAGGGGTACCACGGACCCTCTTGTTCAAACCTCACAGTAGCCCTGAAACAGGCACTCTGCAGGGGAAGAAACCGAGGCTCAGGGGAAGCATCTTGTCTCAGGGAGTCTGCAGCCAGGTGTGGGCTCAGGACAGGGGGCCTTGTGTCTCTCCCTCCACCGCCACTTGACAGTCGTTTTAATCACGACCTGGGCCGCTGAGAACAATGTCAGACGCTAATAGATTCTGCCGTCTCATTTCTCAACCCAGTTTCCCTTAACTGATCTCTCCTGGCTATTGTTAATGTGCATTTTTCACCGAGTAATTTTCTCCGCCCGAACTTGTAACACATCCCAATGACAAACGTCCCGGTTCCGAATCCCCCGTCAGCTGCAATGTCACCCTCGCCTCCTCCCGACACCTTCCTCCGACAGCCCATCCAGTTTTATGATTGCTCTGTCCCAGTTATCACTACTGAACCTTTAAGAATCCAGACGTACTTCAAGTTTAATTGAATAAAATTCCTTGTATAATAAATTCCACGTGAATGCTACATAAATCAGTGCCTGGACGGATTTGTGGCCCGTCCCTCCCTCCCTTCGCCCAGGCCCAGGAGTCTTCCGGGCAATACTGGACCCAGGCTGGCCCAGTCGTTCTATCAAGGACTTACCTTTGCAGTCCTGATGGGGGCGCAGTTTCCTTCTCTGGGAGTCCCCCGTGAAGACAGTGCTTGAGCCGGAGCAAAGGCAGGGGTGACAGGTCGGGGACGCCTGAGGCCTGAGGATGTCCCTCACGTTCCTCTCCCACTCCACAGAATCAGACACTTGTGAAGGAGGGACCGTGCACACTCTTCCTAGAGACACACGCACGTGTTCACCATGCGCATACACCGTGGAAGTCCCGGGCAAGAATCCCCTAGAATGACCAGCATAGCCCCCCTTTTCAGGAGCCAACCGGAGTCTCAGGCTGCCTACTGCAAAGCCTCGCCTGGAGTCCGCAGAGCTCCAGCCTTGAAGCGCGAGAAGCAGCACTGGGCTGCCCGACGGCTTCTGATGCTTGAAACGCCGCGGAGGGCAGTGAGCGCAGCTTGGCATGGGCTCAAGACCAGCTCTGGAACTTTCTAGCTTCTTGCCTCTGGGCGGGCCACTCCATCCTTCTCAGCCTTGCTTCTTCGTCTGTGAAATGGGAAGGACAACAATGTCTGCCCCATAGGTAGGGGCCACCGGGAGAGCTTAATGAGGCAGCGTGTAAAAGGGCTCGGCACGCCCCGCAGCAAGCCAGCTGTTCTTACGGTTTGTCTTGTCGTTATGGTTAGATTCGAATTCAGGCTCCAGCTGTGCCGCTTCCTGGTTGAGCCACCTTGAGTGAATTGCTCACTAACCTCGCTGAGCCTCAGTCTTCACCTTTTTGAAGTTTATTTATTTATTTTGAGAGACGGAGACAGAGATGGGGAGGGGCAGAGAGAGAGAATTCCAAGCAGGCGCCGTGCTGTCAGTACAGAGCCCGACACGGGGCTCGAACCCGCACGCCGGGAGATCACGACCTGAGCCAAAATCAAGAGTCAAACGCGTAACTGACTTCACCTTTTTTTTTTTTTTCAACGTTTATTTATTTTTGGGACAGAGAGAGACAGAGCATGAATGGGGGAGGGGCAGAGAGAGAGGGAAACACAGAATCGGAAACAGGCTCCAGGCTCTGAGCCATCAGCCCAGAGCCCGACACGGGGCTCGAACTCACGGACCGCGAGATCGTGACCTGGGTGAAGTCGGACACTTAACCGACTGCGCCACCCAGGCGCCCCACCTTTTTTTTTTTTTAATGTTTATTTTTGAGAGAGAGAGAGGGCATGCACAAGCGGGGGAGGGGCACAGAGCAAGGGGAACAGAGGGCCCGAAGCAGGCTTAGCGCTGGCAGCAGAGACTGATGCGGGGCTTGAACTCGTGAACCACAAGATGGTGACCCGAGCCGAAGTCAGACACCTAACCGACTGAGCCACCCAGGCGGCGGCCCCTCAGTCTTCACCTTTTATGACTGGGGATGATTCAATTTCCGAGGGTTCGGGGAATAAGTCAACGGGCTCAGCACACAGCAGCGGCTATATCCAAAAAAAAAAAAAAAAAAAAAAGTAGCTTACTGTTGAATTGCGTCTTCTCCTTTTCTAAGCACTTTCAAGTAGCTCAGGCCTGGGTGAAGCGCAGAACACCACCGAGCAGCGCCTCCGGGTGGTTTGGACTTGCTGAGGCTGGAGGGACACAGGTGTGCTCCAGGGGGTGCTAGTCCCAGTCAGACCAAGGGCCATGGCTCCAGGGACACCATGCCCGACTGAAAGGGAGAGGTACTCAGTCACAGAGCAATGAGAGCCGAAAGGGATCAGAGAGATCATTGCTCCCATTTCACAGATGAAGAAACTGAGGTCGAGACACGCGTAAGTATTAGTAGGTCAATATCAATAACGACCGCAAATTGAGTACTGATTGTGTCCAGGCCTCCTAAGCACTTTACAGGCAACCTTTCGTTTAATTCTTTCAACAGCCCCTGCACGTGGTACTGTTAACATTACCGTCATGTCCAAATTACAGGCGGAAAAACTGAGGCGTGGAGAGGAGAAAGGGCTTTCCCAAGGTCATATGGCTCCAGGAGGTGGAGCCGGGCTCTACATCGGGGCTCTACAGCCTCTCAGCACCATGGCTACCGTTCCCTCAATGCTCGACCGCATGGACGTGTCTCATTTCTCGGAACCCCGTGAGGCGTGTACACATTCTCCCCATTTCACAGGTCTAAGGAAACTGAGGCTCAGAGAGGTGAAGTCGCCTGCTCAGAGTCACACAGCACCTGCTGCGGCAATGATGATGGTTATAATGGTATCATCACAAACAGCTGACATTTACAGAGCTCTTCTCGAGCAACAGGAGGGCTGCTCTATTGAGCGATACCAGAGCAGCTTCCGTGTGCGCTTAGCACATGCCCCCGCCACGCCACCCCCCACACAGGTACATATTTGTATCTTTGTTTCAGATGCAGACACAGAAACCTGGGCACAGGGAGACAGCACTTTGGCCAGTGTCACGCAGCAAGAAGAGGCCAAACTCGGATTTGAACTTGGGTCTGTCTACCTCCAGCACGTTCTTGAACCTCTCCACGGTGACTCATGCCACCCGAGGCCTCCCTGTGGGCAGCAGCAGAGCCAGGACAAGAACCCCAGTTTTCAGGGGCCACCTTGGGGCAGTGATTGACAGCTAAGTAGGGGAGGGGAGGGGAGGAGAAGAGGGTATCATAAACCCTGGGGGAGGGGCCCCAACCACACCTGCTACAAGCTACCTCTCTGGGAAAGGGTGAGAAGCAGGCATCGGCCTGGGAGGCATAGAGGCAAAGATGGCCCGGAGAAGTGGTCGAATAAATGGTGGAAAGGCGTCTAGCTGACTCAGCACCTGGGGGTGGCTGGGTGACCTGTCCCCCACCAGATGCTCCCAAGGCACAGATCCTTCGGCCCTCATCGCCGGCCATCTGCAGCGCCCACATCCTTCCTCCAGCCAGCAGGTGCCTTTATTTACGATCACCTTGGAAGGGTCGAGCAGACATATGTTGCTAAGGGTCGTTTATTCTTGTTTATAAAATTTATGGCTTCACCTCGATTACACACTGTCAAAACGGGAAGGATTGGCCCCAAAGTCTCTTGCCGCATGACTGCCTCAGACGTGCGTACATCTGTTAACTCCGTAGGAGCTGTAGAGGGAAATAAGGTTGATGATAGCTCAAAAGCTCGCTGTCCCGTCACAAGGTGTGGGCAGCCCGCCTCGAGAAAAGGCATCTGGGCGCGTCCGTGGAGGAGAGAGGGGTGGTGTCTGTGAGTGGCCGGGCCAGGTGGCACCAGGACCCTGTCCCCTCCTGGCCACACACTCTCTGTCGGGCGCTTGGGGTTGCCCAGTGGGAGAGGAAGAACTTGTTTCTGAGGATCCTCAGGGGTCCGGCCGCAGGACCCAGCAGCTGGAGACAGTTCCGAGCCTGTGGCTCTCCACCTGCAGACTTCAGCGGGGAGACAGAAGCGGACTCTCCACTGCTGGGGGAATTGGAGATAGGACGACCTTTCAGGAGGGCAATTTGGCAGTGCACATGAAAGTCCTAGAAACGTACGTCCTTATGGATTCTGCGTCCGAGAATTTCTCCAAAGGAAATAGATACGTTGGCGGAGCCATCGGGATTTTTCAGGGCAGTGCTGCCCATTACAGTGAAAAACTGGACACCGTGTCTAACAATAGGAAGCTAATTGCTAAACAGGGAAAATAGTTAACAATAAGAGGCTATAGGAAACACAAAGCTGGGTGCGTGGGTGGTCCGTGAGTTCAAGTCCTGCGTTGGGTGAGCACGAGACCCACTTTAGGTGAACACGAGCCCCAGGTGAGTCCTGCTTCTCTTTCTCTCTCTCTCTCTGCCCCTTGCTCACTTGCACCCTCTCTCTCAAAAAAAAAAAAAAAAAAAAGAAGGAAATACAAAACGACTGACATTGATTGTGTCTATATATTTATTACTGTGGAAAAGAGAAAACTTTTAAGTGAAAAAAAAACAAGTTGTAAAATAGTATATATAGAACGACCTAATTCCTGGAAAAGAAATGCATGTGTGTGTATACACCACAGGAAAAAATGCAAGGATCTGTCCCATGTGTTAGTAATACTTACCTCTAAGGGGCACCTGGGTGGCTCAGTCGGTTGAGTGTCTGACTTCGGCTCAGGTCATGATCTCAAGGTTCGTGAGTTCGAGCCCTGCGTCGGGCTCTGTGCTGACAGCTCAGAGCCTGGAGCCTGCTTCGGATTCTGTGTCTCCCTCTCTCTCTGTTCCTCCCCTGCTCACACACACACACTCTCTCTCTCTCTCTCTCTCTCTCAAAAATAAACATTAAAAACAAAATACCTCTAAATCATGGGATTATGGGTGGTTTTAACTTTAATTGTTGTTTGTCTGGATTTTTTTTTTTTTTTGAACAATGAGTTTGGGTTGGATTTGACAAAGGCTTACTTGTGTAATAAACATGACTGCCAAAGAGAAAAGAAACGGACAAATGCTTTCCATGCCTGTCATAAATCATCTACCTCTCTCGGGATGCTTGGAGCCAGGGTAGGCTTCCCTCCGGTAGCCAGAGCCATGGGGCCCCTCCGAACTCTAGAAGCCTGGAGAACATGCCCCTGGTCGTTCTGCTGGAGACAGCCGGCTGTCTGGAGTGCAGTTCCTGGGCAGCCTGAATGTGGAGGGTTGGCTTCGGTTCTAGGGCAACAGAGGAGGGAAGAAAAATGATCACGGCCCCACTGAGGATTGCCCCCGGAAGGTGATCACACCAGCTTTCCACAGGATGCCGAGGACGCTGGCATCCTTCTTTCTCCTCTGTCGGCTGCTGCATCTTTAACTTGCCTGGGGTTTGAGAGTAGACAAAGAACATCCGTATTTATCATCTTAGATGGATTTTCACCGTGGATTATCACCCTAACTTCATTTGGACAAACTGGCGCCCCGTCGGGTACAGCGATGAATCCAATGTGCCACAGTCAGCCAAGTGGCACAAACCAGCACTCCACCTGGGCCTTCGGTAGCAAAACCCAGCTTCGCTTCCCAATTACCTTTTCTGGAGACAGTGGAAGGGCTTATTCCAGGGGTGAGAAAGAGATGCCAATATGCCATTTGGTCGGGAGGGGCTGCCCGGAAGGCTGTGTTAAGAAGGAGCCTGAGGGGCGCCTGGGGGGCTCAGTCGATTCAGTGTCTGACTTCTGCTCAGGTCATGATCTTGCAGTTGACAAATTCGAGCCCCGCGTCGGGCTCTGTGCTGACAGCTCAGCCTGGAGCCTGCTTCGGATTCTGTGTCTCCCTCTCTTTCTCTCTCTCTGCCCCTCCCCACTCATACTCTGTCTCTGTCTCAAAAATAAAACATTAAAAATTAAAAAAAACAAACAAAAAAGGAGCCTGAGGCTGGGCTGGGTCCAGATTTGGCAGCTGTTAGTAATCCGTTAGCATGACTTCCGACGGAGGTAGTGGAACAAAGATGTTATTTGACATTTCTGGATTCCTAGGCCAAGGCCCTCACAGATTTTAAAGAATGGGGACTTCAGAGGCAGGTATTGTGTCTGGGCTGCCCAAACATGGACCGACTGTCCCTCCAAGCTGGCCCTAAAAGTGGCTTTCTTGACCCCACAGTTCCCTAAGAGGATGAGCTGGCGGGACAGATTTCTCAGAGCTTTGAGGTGACAACATCAGGGTCACAGATCTCCGAGAACTGAATGCGTATAAATCTAATTGATGAGTCAGCCCTGATGAGCCCCCACCGTAATTCAGAATCTGTAATTACATTTCACATCAAAGCACGCAAAGATTAAAGCCAGTGAGAAATAGTGTGACAGCTCCCATCCCCAGCCCAGCCCCAACCTCTGCCACAATCTCCGTCCCCCCTCCTCCTGCCAGCGGGCAGGTGATCCAGGGCTAGGGGCTGTCCTTCTAGAAGCCACATTCCTTTAGCTGTTTCTTCTCTCAGTTAACTCCCTGCGGTGCTAGGTACCAGGTCTGTCCCCCCTCCTCCTGTTCCCCGCAGTGCTGCATTTAGACGGGGCAAACGCTTTCTTCAGGGGGATGTTCTTGGGTTTCTGGTTTACAATGTCCTCCCACTGAAGACCGCTAGGAACACCCCTGTAGTTGAGCAATGTCACGCTGTCCTATTGCAACGACAGAGCACACACACCATTGGGAAACGCGGGGTGTTTTAGAAGGGGGATTTCTTCAGCTGGTGCCGGGTGCTTTGCAGGGTGGTTCGAGGACTCAGGGGGCAGTTCTGTAGTTAAGGTACCTTAAAAAATCCTAGCTAGAAGGGGTGCCTGGGTGGCTCAGTTGGTTGAGCATCCGACTTCGGCTCAGGTCATGATCTCGCAGTCTGTGAGTTTGAGCTCCGCATTGGGCTCTGTGCCGACAGCTTGGAGCCTGGAGCCTGCTTTGGATTCTGTCTCCCTCTCTCTCTGCTTCTCCCCTGCTTGTGCTCTATCTCTCTCTGTCTCCCAAAAATAAATAAATGTTAAAAAAAATTTTTTTTTTAAATCTTAACTAGAAGGAGGAAGGAATGCAGGATGTTAAAGCTAATGGTGGGGCACCCAGCTGGCTCAGTCCGTTGGAGCACATGACTCTTGATCTCGGGGTTGTGAGTTCGAGCCCCATGCTGGGTGTACAGATTACCTTAAAAAGATAAATAAAATCATTAAGCTGTAATGCAATACATTGGAGGGTCAGCAGACATAGCCCCCAATGTCAAGGGCCTGGCTTGGTGAGCCACCTTGCACACGTGCATCCCCACACTCCCACACCCAGGATGCGATCAAGCACCTGGTGTGGGAAGTAAATTCAATGCTCATTATATGCCAGGCATGGGGCACGCCTGACCTCATTTGACTTCCTGGGGACCCTATGTGGGACGAATGATCATCTTCGCTTTGCAGGTGTGGAAAGATGAGGTGATTTGGCCCAGGTCCTGGGAAGGAAGTGGCTGGGACCAGATCCAAAGTCTAATTCCAGGATCCAAATCCTTGCCACTGCCCTGGGTGCCAGCGTAGGCTTTCGAAGTCCTGACAATAACAGGAAGCCCCCCGTGGATATTTGCTATGTTCGGGTCCCTCTTCTCTTGACACCCATGCCTCAAGTCCCTTTTGGGGAGTTACTTTTCCCCCTGGGATACAATCTCCATGGGGCTCTCTGTCCTGTTTTCAACACATCATAAGCGATCTTCTGGGTTTCCCATTAGTGTCTGTCTCTCTCAAAGTAGGCTGTATCCTAGGGCTTAGTTAGAACAGGGCTTGGCACATGGCAGGGGCCCGAGAACACTTACTGAATGAATAAATGGAAGAGTGACATCGGTGCCTTGCTGGGTCTTTTTGCTCTCCCTGAATTTTCCCTGAAGATTCTGGCATGATCGGAACAAAGATGGGTTCCTGGTCGGAGCGGAGTCGTTCCCGCCGAGTCCTGAAGACTCTGCTCGACTTCAGCCTCTCTTGAAGACCCTGAACTACCCTGGCCCTTGCTCTGGCTCAACTCTGCGTCTCCCGTCCTCAAAACCTGCCGATAAATCCCTTTTCTGTCTACATGAGGCCGAGCCGGTTTCTGTCACTTGCAGCTCGAGAACCCTAGGTGATAGAAACCCCTCGTGAGGGTGGCTGGAGGTGGGCGTCTCCAACTTCCCAGCTTCACAGCACAGACCTGCTGGGACAGGCCACCCGGCTGGTTCAACAGGGGCCACTGTTACAGGAAACCAAGAGGAAAGACCAAGGAACTCTGGCCATTGCTGTGGAAGCAGTAGCAAGTTCGCTGTCATTATTAAGATGGTTTGGGGGCTGAGAGCAAGGCCTCCATAGAGAAGACGCCACAACCCCAAATGGATCATGGTCCCAGATGCACTAAGGGGCCATTCTGGGCCTTCACCTTGTCCCCCCTGGGTCTCTGGCTCAACTGGTGAGGAGAGGGGTTCAGCTTGCAGGGATGGGAGCGATGAGCTAAGGAAGAGGTGCCGCAACGCCCACATCCTGTCTCCACCTGGGGAGCTTTGGGGGCGAGGCGGAGGCAGGGTAACTGCAGAGCAGGTACCCTTGCTCGGGTACGCTCCCAATCCAACTCAGCCTCTTACCTCCGTAGCTGGGGACAGTGCTGTTCTGCAGACAGCCACCTCTCCTGGTCTTGCCAGGACTCAGGAGACGAGAGCTCTGGGGTCCTCAGCAAGTCCTTACAGACCTGCAGGGCCTTCACTGCAAAGCGGGTGCAATTCTGTTTCCAGCAGTCCCCTCAAGGGTAGATGGGGCACCAGATGCAGAAGGCTCTGAATAAGGGACAGAGCAGCCCCTGTGGCTTCGCTCAGTCTTGATCCCATTGTCTGGAAGGCTCCCCCACCCCTCTTCTGCCTGCTCAGACCTTGGTAAGGGCTTGGGAGTGTGGCAAATGAGGGTTCGAATCTTGGCTCTGCCGCTGACCGACTCTAGGGCCTCGGACAAGGGGCCTGCCTTCTCCAAACCTCAGTTTTCCCAGCCGTGAAGCAGGCATCCTAACAGTGTGGCACTGGAGCGGATGATCACGGTATGTGCTCAGACATCTCTTCCTTGGATCGGTTACGCCTCTTCCCCAACCGGACCGTGAGGTCTGCAAGGCAGGGTGGTGTCCACATTCCTTGTGACTGTGCCCCCCGGCACCCGGCGCAGCCTGTGTGCCTGTTTTTTGGTGAACGGAGGCAAGCCTGAACTTTCTGGCAGTCTGTCCAAGGGGGCTGCCTCCTGGCTGGGACGCCCGCCAACTGCTGGGTCCGTCTGGCATCATCGGTGATGGTGACAACGCCATCCGGGCAGACCCTCACTTGCCCCACACAGGGTGATGCTCCCCTCCCTGGGCAGAGACCCTGGGAGGGACACAAGCGGGCCGGGGAGTCAGTGGGGCCAGGCCCTGTGGGGAGAGGGTGGTGGAGCCCGGTGTGTGGTACCAGTGCCCAGAACAGGCGATATATTAAGAGGACAAAGCGTCATTTGTCACGTGCCATGCCACCCCCCCCCCCCCCCCGCCCACGCTCCCGTCTGTCTTTCCCTCAACTTCAGGCTCCCCTGTCTTCCCTGGGGGAGCCCTCTCCTGCAGCCCCCTGTCTCTGTTTGCACCCAGTGACTTTTTTTTTTTTTTAACATTTACTTATTTTTGAGAGAGAGAGACAGAACGCGAGTGGGTCAGGGGCAGAGAGAGAGGGAGAAGCAGAAGCAGGCTCCGGGCTCCGACGTGTCAGCACGGAGCCCGACGCGGGGCTCGAACCCACGAGCCGCGAGATCATGACCTGAGCCGAAGTCGGACGCTCAACCGACACCACACCCAATGACTTCTAACCCTTCCCGGCTCCCCCGCCACCCGTGGGATATCCAGCACAGACGGTTCCCTGTGGCGGCAAAGCCGACGCAGGTCGAAGGGGGCCCTTTGTAATTACATGGACCCGGGGCCGAATCCCACCTCTGGGGCTTTCTAGCCGCGTGGTCTCGTGCAAGGGGATGCGTCTCTTTGAACCTCATCTGCACCCGCAGAACGGACAGAGTGCCCAGGGTCCCTGGGAGGAGGAGGGGCAAGAAATCGTGCAGAAGGCTGAGCGCCGGGCCGTGCTCAGGGTGAGGGCCCGGGGGACGGGAGCTCCTGCCAACACCACCTGTGGGAGGGCGTCCCCGCTCCTGCCCCGGGTGCGATGCGGTCCGCCTCCCACGGCTCACCAGCTCACCTTTGGTCTGGCTGCTGCCTCGGTCCCGAATGCCTCCCTTCCTGTCTCCGGGGTGCAGACCCTCTTTCCGGGGGGGGGGGGGGGGGGAATAAAGGACACTTCCCTGATGGCACCCTTTTCCCTAAAAACACCCGACCCCTCTTCCGACCCCGGAGCGTGACTTGTCCCATTACCACAGAGAGGCTTTGTAAGGTCCGACTCCCGTTTTGCGGACGAGAGCGAGGCCGGGAGAGGCGGGCAAAGCTCCCGCGGCCAGTGAGAAACGGGGCTGGGCTTGGCACCCGTGTCTGGAAGACCCCGCAGCCGCGAGCTGTCCGTGAGGTAAGTGGGAGGGTTACTGTCGGGGCGATTTTCCTGCTGAGGAAGAAAAGGTTCAGGAAGTTGGAGGCCTGCCCAGAGTCACTCAGCGGACCTGAACCAGCGTTTGATGCCAAGTTCAGGGTCTCCTTCCCCCACGTGTCTGAACGCCGGGCCCCGGTGCGTGGCGCACGCACTCCAACCTTTGCTCCTGAGTGTGGTCTGCGGTGCGGCACCAGGCAGTCAGGAACGAGGGCCCCCGGGCTCCCCAGAGCCGCTGAATCAGGCGGGTCCCCCTCGGTGACTCGTGGGCACACGGCGTTCGGAAAGCCTGGAGTCTGACTTACGCTTTCGGCTTCCTCTGCAGGCTTCTCCGGGGTCAGAGAAGCAGGTCACACCTGCGGGGCCTCTCCTGTGGTCGCCGAGCATTCTCGCCGTCTGGCTCTCTTGGCGGAGGGTCTGTAAAATGACACAGACCCCGGTCTGCCCGAGTCTCTGAGTCTCCCCGCGGCTCAGGGGCCACCCAACTGCTGAGGGCCGGGAAAGCCACGAAGGGGATGCGGCTGCTGGGCCCATCTGGCAGAAGGCTCAGGACACAGCGAAGGCTCGGGCAAAGGAGCCAAAAACCGGAGGCTGAGGGTGAAGCCCGGCAGAAGCCCCTCGGCACGTCCCGCTGACACCTATGGATGCCTCCTCACACGGAGTGTGAAAGACAGAACTCCAGAGAGGGCGTCAACTAGGTCTCTGGAATAAAATAACGAGGACAGTTACACCAGCGGTGAATCACCGTATCACTGTCCACAGAGGGCCCGGCACAGGCTGGGGCTTTTCGGGCCACACTACGTGCGGGCTGCTGCTAGGCCCATTCTATGGAAGAGGGAAGCGCAGCCCAGAGACGCCGAGGGTCTTGTCCCTGGCCTCAGGGCGAGTGGACAGCAGAGCCAGGATGCGAACCCGGTTCCAGAGGCTCCAAATCCCTTGCTCTGTCCAGTGCACTCGCTCAGCTCGGACTCCGGAGTCAAGTCACGATCCAAGCACGTGCTTGCAACAAAGGTTAGTTCTCCTGACGATTACAGTGAGTGAGCGACTTCCTTGCGACTCCGAACACTGGAGAGACCCTTGGATCCTGTCTGGGCCTCCGTGAGTGCACCTGCCCCCCATTCCTGAAGAAGTTCCAGAGGGAGATTGCGGACGAGACTTCTCCATATGATTTCTCACTGCCCTGCTGTGTCGGTCGGTGGCAGCGGAAGCTCCCGGAAGTCGGGTTGGGGCCTAAGTGACAAGTCACGGGCAGTCCCCTTTCCTTCTAGTGCCAAGGTGGGCAAATGTAGGAATAGGACTAACATCTGAGTGCGGACTCGGTGCCAGGAACTGAGCGGGCTGCGGGCCTCGTGCTGCTTCATTTAAGCCCCACGCCCCCTGAAGGGGACAGGAGACTCTGAAGAGGTGCACACAGAGGCCAGCCTGGGATGGAGCAAGAAGTCAGGGTTGGCACGCGTCTCCGTGGTCCCGAGCCTGCGCTCTGCTTCTTGAAACGGTGCTCCAAACCAACCACTTTCCACAGTTCTGCAGCTGCTCTGATCAGCCTACGAGCTTTCCAGGAAATAAGTCTGGGGCCTCAGGGAGCCCTGGATCTACATGTTAACCAACCTCAGAGATAACCTGTCTGTTCGCGACCCTGTCACTTTTCGTAGTGTGACATCTGCTAAGTTAACGGGACAAAGATAGGCTCATGGCTCTGCTAGGTCAGAAATGCTGCGGAGACCAGCGTTCCATGTAAATATTCTCAGGCACTTGCAAGTTCTGGCCGTGTTATTAAAATCGTCTTCATCTAAGGGCTCCTGGGTGGCTCAGTCGGTGGAGCGGCCGACTCTCGATTTTAGCTCAAGTCGTGGTCCCGGGGTCGTGGGATCGGGCCCCACGTCGGGCTCTCTGCTGAGTGTGGAGCCTGCGTGGGATTCTTTCTCTCCCTCTGCCCCTCTCTCCCGCTCCTACACTCTCAAAAAAAAAAAAGTCATGTTTTGGCACAGAATGAGGCTCTGGGTGTCTCACGCTGGACCCTACTGATGTTGTTTAGGGAGCTTGGCAGGATTCTTTCCCTCCGGTGGTACAAATGCTCCAGGCGAGAAAAGCCAGCACGCGTGGATTTCTCTTGGGTGCCCAGGCGTTCTGACTGTTGTAAAAGAGCTGCCAGGCTTTCAAGACATCTCTCCTGAGTCCCTGGATTTCAGGGGGCCAGCCTCCCGCTCAGACCCTCCAAGGGCTCCCTGCTCCAGGCAGGGAGAACTCACAGGAGGCTGGAGGCACCATGGAAAAACGGGCAGGTTTGACATGGGTTTCCTGCGGAGTATAAATCTGGGCTGAACAGAATGGGACACGGCTGTATATCCTGCAGGGATGATCCTCAGCGTGGGGGCAAAGCTGAATGGACCCAGACGTAGCTGTAAAGTTTGCCCTCACACGCTCGTGAATTTATGTGGATTGTTTTCAACGGACATACATCTATCGCTTCTAGCCATTTGTGTGTAAGACATGTACTCCAGGGCGACGGCTGCCTCTGGGAGGTGGGTGAGAGGGCAAGGGCCCGGGCGGTGCTGAAGACGACCTTCGCTTTACCTGAAGTGTGCTACTTCTCAAAACAGAAGTGGAAGCAAACAGGACACTGTCAGCCGCTACTGACTCTGCTTAGTGGGTGAGACTGGGGAGTCTGTTACATTTTCCTTTGTACCTTCTTTCCGCTGCAGGAGCCCACGTGCCCTTTAAGCTCCAGGCGCCCCATCGTGAGCTATCCACACACGTGGTCGAAAAGCGCTCCTTCAGATAAAAAGCAGAACACAGCCATCATGTGCCGAAGTACAAATTTAATAAAGCCTTTGATCACGTTTTAATCTCTAGGTTATCTATGAAACAACAATGACAAAAAAATGCCACAACTTTTTAGAGCCATCAAGAGCCATCGAGGTGTCCACGAACACCAGCCATAAACGTACAGATGCAGGGTTTTAGATAGTGCAATATTTCCAGCTGTTGAAGAGAATTTAAACGAAATCACAAACTACCCCTCCTCATCAAAAGAACAAATAAAGTTGACGTTGGTGCTTGGAAACCACTCTCTCCCCAGTCCCACACTGGCGGATTCTCAGGTAATAAAAGCTGAGGGGGAATCACACGTCTTTGTGCAGGTGGACAATCTGGGCCGCAGCATAAACGTACAAACCTGCTCAGTGCACCTGCACGCATTCCGAGGAGAGCTTTGGGAGAGTCGGGTTATTTAAAGTGGCAAATCCATAGATCTAGAGGTTACTAACAAATCTTAAATAACAAATTCCTGTCTGTCTTTAGATTCCTTGCCGTCTTTCCATCAAAGGAAAACTCTGTTCTCCAGAAGTGCAGGGGCTCTAACAGAGCCAGGGTCGAACCCGAGCAGGACGTGGTACCCAGCTGTGACCCTCTGATGGAGGCCATGGAGACAGGTCTTGCCCGCTTTGCCACCAGCATGCCGGAAGGTGCTCTGCTGCTTGGAAGAGAGCTGTCAGCCCTCAGCCGGCTCCACAGAGCAGAGGAGGGTCCAGGCACTCCCGGCTTCTACCTTGGTGGTAGGGATGCGTAAGGAGCTTGACGGGGTGGGTGAGGGTGGATGGCTGTCAACACAGGCCACAGACACGGCCTCCGTCTCAAGTCCCTGGATCTAGACTAAAGTTCTCAGGACAAGGGGTGGGAATGAGGGCGGGGGGAGGGGGCATAATGGGTTGGAAGAGAAAATGAAGTAAAAAAAACAAAACCCCAAACCCCAACTCAGAGTTTCCTCAGCCCTTTGAGCCTCCATCAGGGAAAGGGCTCCCGGTTCCCTGCGTTGAGGATGGATGAGCGGTAAGATCCAAGGGTTTTTTGTTTGTTTGTTTTGCAACTTTATCATCAATGGAGGAAAGTCACTGCCCGGACAGGCTGGGTAACTTGGCTAGTGCTTGTTCCTTACTAGACAAGTAGGGCACACCAGCGGGGAGAAGGCAGCCACCCTCTTAGGAATCAGCAGGTTTGGGGGAACAGCCAGAGCCTTCTGGAAACAGAGTTGCTCTTAAGGGCCAAGGGATTTTTTCCCCCCAAAGCCAGATGCCAAAGTGAGTGCACAAGATGGGGTCAAGCCAGTGGAAGCCTCTGGCCACTCAGCCTGCTGAGTGCGCACAGCATCTGAGGCGAGACAGGGGAAGGGGCACTGCCGCTGTGTGGAATGCGTGGTTTCGAGGTGGGGGCAGCGCCCTGAACTTCCTGGGCTCCACGGCCTTCCTGGCGGGCACCTCTGCTTCCCTGGGCAGCAGGTGAGCCTGGCGGTCTGGAGAGAGGCTGCTGTGGCCCGGAGGGGCAGAGACTTTGTCGAGTGCATAGAGGCTTGGCGAGGCCTTACCTGAGTAAAGAGTTTTCGGAAACGGAAGGAGAGCGTCTCACCTGTAGTGGGCTTTGCGCACTCGGGCCCGTGTCATGAAAAACACTCTGGACCCTGGGAGTTCTTGGGACTTGTTCATACGCAGCTCAGAGTTAGGGAAAGAAAAGACTCACCGAGAAACCGAACCATCAGAAGAAGGCCCTCTGCGTCACAGGCCCCCGGAAAGTAGGAGAAAAGGAGCAGCGCTGGCGGAACTTGGAGGTTTATTCTCAACGCCCTTCCCATCAGTGTCACCTAGGGAATGCTGTGGAGTTGTCACGTGCGTCCCAAGTTGTTGAGGCCACAGGGGAGTCTCATGGCTATAGAGAGCGAGAGGTCACCTGGCTTGTGGTCACTTTCCCAGGGCGCCACTACCCCCGGAGCCGAAGGGCCCGGGACGCCGGGAGTCGGCCAGGGTGGGGGCGGGCGCGGGAGCTAGGAGAGCTCGAAGCCCGTGTTCATGCTGACGGCATAGCGCAGCTTCTCGCGGAGCACGCTCTTCCTGCTGTAGTTGGGCAGCTTGAGCAGGTTGAAGCAGGTGGAGGATGTGGGCAGGCGGCCGCCTGGCTCCCGCTTGCGGATGGTGAAGAAGCCCCGGAGGACACTGCCGAGGGTGTCCCCGGTGTCCTGCAAGCACACACCACAGCCTTGGGCGGGAGGCGCCCGGCGCCAGGGGCGGAGCACGACGGCGGGCCGGCGAGCGCGCACGCTGCTGCCCGAGGCCAGCCCCCAATCGCGGCATGACTGGCCCCGAGCGCTGAGTGCACGGCGGCCCCCGCGGCTCGGTCCTGCACAAGGACTCCTGTGTTAAGTACACGCTCAGAGACAGGGCTTTCCGCTTAAGTGCTGGCTAGCGGTTTTCAAAGAGCCAGAATACTGTAAGAATACTCGAGGTACAAAATCATGCCTAATGCGGCTGAACGATTCCTACTGCCAGCGTGGCGGCCTACGGAGGACCGTAAGCGGGGCAGCCTCCTTAAGTAAGGGGACTGAGGGTCGGCTAGTGTTTCACGAGGGACCTGGAGCCCAGACCGCACCATCCTGAAGGGAGCCACGTGCAGGGGCTACTGGGTTTCGCGGGTGGTGAGGGGAGGGCTGAGACCCTTTCACTGGTGACTCTTCGAGGGCCCCTTCCACACAGCATGATGACCCCAAAGGCATCCGTTCTCCCGCACAGACGAGGAGACGAAGCGACGTGCTGGATGTGCACGGCCGGCATTCGGGCTTGTGCCGCCCACTCCTCAGCCGGCGTCCCTACCCCTCTCTCCCACCGCCCCTCACACCCGGAGCCCCGGTCGGGCCGGCAGCTGCCAAAACCGCTCCCGGGTACTTTCTCCCAAGGGAGTAAGGAGAGCTCAGGCCCCAGAGCAGCCCGGATCTGAGGGTACCCTCTGGGTGCCGGACCGCTCTCCCGGCCAGAGGGCCGTGGAACCTTTTCACGGGGCTCCGAGGAGCCACGCTGCCCGCCGTGCGGACATGGACCGGGTAGAGGCTCCAGCCGGTGGGCAGAGCCGACAACAACCAAGAGGGGCCGACTGTCCCCCCACCACCCCCAGCAGCGGTACCTGATCGTCTGACACTTCAACACAGCGGATGGAAAAAGGAGGCTTGAGGTAGGCGAATCCCAGGAGCGGGGGCCTGGAGCAGCTGGTCACAAACTGCAACACAAGGCAGGTTGGGGGACAGAGTGGGGCCCTTGCTCCCTCAAAAACAGGCCCCTTACAGGCGAGTTTCCCTTTTCTGCCTTCTCCGGTCACGGTCCCATTAACTGCCGTGCAGCTGCCAGGACGGTGACAGAGAGTGCATTCGGTCCAAGGGCCGGAACACATCTCACATCTCTCTTAAGGGTGCTGCTCTCGAAGGTTAAAACCCCTGAAGACCACACCAGTGGGTGTGACTTTGTGGGCATCAACCCCATCACTGGGTGGAGAATGTGCAGCTCAAGAGTTCAGGAACAACACAAACTCCCCACACGGGACTGATCCCCAGTGGGTCTGGCACGGTGACCATCGCTCAGACAGACACCATGCAATGGGAGCACTGGGGACAGTGAGACCGTGGTGCCCACCAAGCGTGGCACAGGAGAGGGGGCCCTGCTCCCCCTGCACCTGGCTTCCTGCTCGGCTTCCTAGCCACACAGGCAAGGGTACGTGGGTATGCTCACCCGAGCTCCCGGCCTGCTGGTTTACAGAGCAGTCTCTGTGAGTGGTCTCTGACAGATGAATCTGCTCTTAGCATGTGGACAAAAACCAGGCCTCAAGGGCCAGCAAGGCTGAGGGGCAGACTAAGACCTGAGATGGGGCCTACGGGCAATCAGCCCTGCTCCCTTGCCAGACTCTCGGGATTCCTTGCATCTTCCACGTGGCCGCACCCATGTTATTTCCCCCAACGGGCTAGCTCGTGTCTGGACAGAGCAATCGGAGTGACCCGGAAATCCAAGGGATAAACCTGCCCAGAGAAGTCCTAAGAAACGATTTGCTTTCTAAAGTTCAACATCTGCTAAAAATGCGCTCCCTTCTCCAGGGCAGGTACGGACCTGCTACTTACAACACCAGGCTGTGCTTCCAAATGCCACGGCAAGCCGATGTCTGAGGGCTCTGGGAGCCCGGTCTCGTCTAATCACTCCACGGAAGCTTGTGGGATTTGCTCTGTGTTAAGGAGGAGGAGACAGACCCAGGAGAGTCTGTGCATATTCCAATTCGGGCTGCTCAGACCTGCTGCAGGCCAGGGCTGCTCAATGGAGGGAGTGGTGCCTTCACCCCCTGGGGCAGGAGGAGGAGGAGGAGGAGGAAGGGGGTGGGGGCGGGGAGGTGGCCCAGGGAGCTGCCATCTGCTGGCGTGACGTCTAGAGAAGGCAGAGTCATGTCCACTCCTGTGCTACGACGCTTGTGTAGTACAGTACCACCCGGCTCTGGGGCCCGTGTGCAGAAAAGGGAGGGCACACGAGCAGGAACGGCAGGTCTGGCGACAGGCTATCCAGAGACACACAGGCCCGCCGTGTGGGACAGTGGCTGCACACACGGTTATGAGACACTGGCCCTCTTCCTTTCCGGGAGAGGCAGGGCAAGCGGTTTTATGGGTCGGCAGAGTGTTTTGCCTACAGGAGGCGCTGTCAGAAAAACTGAATTGATTCTCTTGAGAATCAACTTCTGGAATTAGGTCCACCTGCCTACCCCAAGTCCCTCAAAACCTGCAGGGATGACCAGGGCATTTCTGCATCTGTGAGAAGGGCCTCCTTGATGGGAATGAACTCTCCTCACAACGACAAACCAAGGAGGAAGAAAACCCGCTGCCATTTCAATTGGTGGTGATGCTGTTCATGCTGCTTCAATGACTGCGGTCACTTGAGACCATTCGAGAAACCCAAACGTCCGAAGGAAAATATTTTAAGGCACTTAAATTTATCCCCAGAATATGGCAAAATGTTCGTGACAAAACATCAAATAGAAGACCAGATAACAAAGTGACGATTCCATTTTTATAAGATACACAGGTACACAACACATACACAGACAAGTGTAAGTACCATCCAGTGTCCTATAACACACTTTGCCGACGTCAGTAACAGGAAACACAGTGGCCCTGAGGGAACGCTTTGAACATTTACAACTTCAGAGACACCAATATAAGGGAACTGGTTAATGTCAGCCACTCTGCAAAAATATATGTCACTACCAGCCTACTCAACCATATGTGTTTCTTAAAAAATATGTTTTTTTTTATTTTGAGAGAGAGGGCGTGTGCGAACCGGGGAGAGGGGCAGAGAGAGAGGGAGGGAGCGCATCCCAAGCAGGCTCTGCGCTCAGTACAGAGCCCAGTGCGGGGCTCGATACCACGAACTGTGAGATCATGACCTGAGCCGACATCAAGAGTCAGATGCCCAACTGACTGAGTCACCCGAGCGCCCCTCAGTCACATGTGTTTTATCAGGACATTGTGTGTGTGACACTGTATGTTTCACACTACTGAGAAAAAGGGTACACAGAGGCAGTCCCTGGAGAGCAGGGATGGAGACTGTTAAAAAGTCTGCTCATCTGGTGGGTGCCTGGCTGGCTCAGTCAGTGGAGCGTGTGACTCTTGATCTTGGGGTTATAAGTTTGAGCCCCACATTGGGTGTAGAGGTCACTTTTTAAAAAAAATCTTAAAAGAAAAAAGTTTGCTTGTCTGTATCTTAAGGTAATCAACACTGTTTGCTTCTATCAGGAAGAAAGAAGATACGGGCAAGGCCAGCGCCAGTGAAGGGGAAGACGGAGTGCTGAGCCCAGCCAGCTCGGGCCCAGGCAGGCCTGTTTCTGCAGAGGAGTAGGCAGCAGGTCCCGGGCGCACCCGACTCAGCCTCGCCTTGGGCCTGTCTTGTTACTGCTTGACTTACCAAGGAGGCCGGCCTCCGGGAGAGGATATGCCGATAAAATGAGGTCCTCTTGGTAATTTTATTTTTTTCCAGTGTAAATTACTGTATCAAGTGGCCTCTAGGTTTAGGAGAGTATCTATGAATGTGCGTAAAGGCAACATATAAAATACCTTCAGAAACATGGCTCTCTCGTCAGGTGTGAAGTCAGAGGCCAGAATATCCCAGAGCCAGATGATGACCCTGTGACTTCCGTGAAACCCACCGTAGTACACCGTGTGCTTCCTGAAAACAACGCAGACAATGGGCTCAGACACACACTCCCACGGGCGCTCACAGACACAGGCAGGGATGGGATTTAGCCAAATGACACAGCAAACCCGGGTAGGCCCGGGCGACTACTGACTTCTTGGAAGGCTGGAAGCTCATGCCTTCGTAACCCATGTCCCTGGAAGCTAAGTGGGCAGGGAGCTTAAGAGCCAGGCCTGCGGCTCCGGAGCAGGAGCCGACAGGAGATCCTGCACTCCCATTTCCCGAGCCCTGGAGAGCCCAGCGGGTGGTCCCTGAGACTTGCTCAGTCTCCACTTCGACTTCTTGGGTCCCCAGACAGACAAGTGGCTGAGCTTTTATTCCAGGGCGATTCACCCTTAATCAGGGAGCAGCACACTTGGAGGTGGGCTGCGGAAACAGCTCTCCGAAGGGAGCCCAGCAAGGGGGCAGAGCTTGCTTTCCGGGAGGCCTAAGATTTCACCTCTCCCCCCTCTTTCTCGCTCCTTACTTTAAATCTTCCAGGTCAATCTCAGCATTGTCACCGGAGATGAGACGCTGTAGCTCGGGGGTCGAGAACATCCGGATCCACTCGGGCTTGATAATGGAACGGAACCCGCTAATGAGGGCAGCTGTCTGGTTTTTGATCTGAGTGTGCATTCGAAAGTGGGCCATCAGATGGATGTAGCTAATCCTGTTGCAAACAAGAGAAAACGACGGGAATGAAAAGGCCAGGGCGGGCTGTTACCAATGGAGCGAAAGAGGAGTCCGGTCATTTCTGGACCATTTCGCAAAAACACAAACGGCACCAGGGCGTCTCACCAGAACGATCACGAGGACGATGATGGTGGTGGTGCCACTGTGTATGCGCCGTGCGTTCAAGGGCAGGATCTCACTCATTCCTCCCCCAAACCCAGTGGGTCACGATTGGGCGACACCCCACTGTACCGAGAGTAGAAGTGAGACATTCTCCAGGTGAGGAGAGGACCCTTCTCAGTACAAAGGGTGCTTTTCGGGCTTCTATTTAATTTCACTGATTTAAGATATAATTCAGTCCTCCAATAAGCTTTAAAGGAGAGGAAACATGGTTTCATGATGGAACCTTGGTCAAAGCCTTGCTAATCCAGACCAAGGCTCTCAGCCATGAAGAGGTAAGCCTGTGGATAGTTGTAACTAAATGCAGCTGGCTGACGGGTTCGATGGGGAAGCCAGAGCACTAACACCGGTTCCGAGCAGATGGTCTTCGGGGTCTGTTTTCATGAGCACGGTGACCTCATCTGCAACACCATATACCGTGCAACTCTTTCGAACAGGTTAAATCCAGGCTTGCTACTGTCGCGGATTTGTTAGCAAACGATTTCCTCAGAGATGAAAGAACCTGAGGCCAGCCCAGGTGCAACTCTCAAAAGCCCAAATTAGCACAGTCCCAATAAAAATTTTACCCCACGATGCTCAGATTTGAGTTACTGACCTTGAAAATAGGACTATTTAAACCAGTAGCAGACCCACACATCAGTATACTCACATATGACTTTTCCCATTATCGCCACTCATGGACTCTCTGAAGCTGTTGCTGACGTTCCATTTTACCAAAAGGGAGGGACTGTGGGGGACTTTCCCATTTTACCTCCCCGACCCCCAGAAAGTGCAAGATCAAACATCACCCCTGAGGAGGGCAGCATTGGCATTTCCAGACCTCTTAAGACCGTCCGTAGGACCGAACCCCCAGCCCTTATACTGAGCTTGGATGCTAAGAACGTGTAAGCGTTTGTGAAGCGGCATCCCACACGGGTCGCGAGACAGGACAGGGACCTCACTCCAACACAGGCCGCACCGACCCACTGCCCCTGGCTGTGCTACATGCCACTCCCACCCTCACCTCTGCGCCGCGATGCCTGGCCAAACGCGGCCGATCTGAGGGTGGCGGGCTCTGTGTGACACGTCACACATCTGACAGTGGTGATGCTCGCTGCTCCCACTGATCAAAGCTTCCCTTTGAGCCACACATCCTGAAAGGTCTGTTGCGTGGCATTGCTTCACGCGAAGCCTCAGAAGGGGCAGTTACAGGCCCACGGCAGGCAGGCACACGACCCGCCCCTGCTCTTGGACACCCTCAGGCAGTGCCTCCCAGCCTCAGCTCCCTGTTCTTTGCTCAGTTGTCCAACTGATGCCCCGTGGCCAGGAGTCAAAACTGGGGTCTTTCGATCATGATGGATATCAGGTCTGCTCTTCTAAATAAAAGCTCGCCAAGCATGCGGAATGACCCAACCACCTGACCCAGGAGGGCCACACTGCTCGGAACACTGGGCTGTGATGTGCATCTGATCCAAATGACTCACCAGGTGGGACTGAGCTCTCACTTGTCAGTAGGACAGTGATGCTCAGATTAACAGTTCAGAGGCTCCACTGAGCCCGGCGGCAGAAGATTGATAGATTGACAAAAGGGCCAATACCTACTCCTCATGCCAGGTTCTACTGTTTTAATTAGGGGAGAATAGTGCGGGTGGAGACAGTGCATTGAGGAGTTTTGCTTCCAGGGACCAAGGAGGTTGACATTTATGATAGATTTCTAAAAGCCTGTTATCTGTGACAATAGCTGCCGGGCCTCAGAGTCTCCCCGCGTCTAAGGACCTGTCTGTGGCATTTGAATTCATCACCGTGTCTTCTCAAGAACAGCGTTTTATACAACTGCCACATGCTATCATTCCAAAATGATCTGCCCCTCCAAGGTGTCTTTCCGCCTCCATGCCCTCTGGGTTCAGGACTACGTGCCTGAGTGGCTCAGAATCCATTTGTCTGCATCTCGAGCCGTCATTAAATTCCTAGGAACACCGTGGCCGGGGTGCCTCTGACCTTAGATGTGCTACTGCAAAAAATAAATTGTCAATTCTTATTTTGCAAATCGAATTTAACGCAATTTTGGCCTCTGAACTGTAACCAGTAAATTCCATGATGATATTTATGGCCTCTTTCTACTTCGATTTATCTTAATAAATTCTCCAAGTGAGCCCAGAAAGCCAGAATGAAGTCTTTTCAAGTGGTGACTTTAAAAATCTAATTGCTATACTCACTTATTTGCATTCGTAACTGGCGTGGTCTTCCCTCCAGGAGTCAGTTCATGGCAAACGAGCTGGGGGAGAAGACGGGGAGCAATGACTCGAGAGAATTCTAACGGGGAAATAAAGCTCTCTGAAGACGAAAGGGCCCGACGTCAATATCCCTAATAATGACAGACTCGAGGTGGAGCATGTCTGGGGGCAATCATCTTCGCAAAAAGCCAGGGCTTCAGTCTCAACAAGCGGACCCTACATGATCAATATGGAAAGTGTCTTCTCATCCGATCCTCATTCAAACATTTGTAGTAAGGCTTCAAGATGTCGTGGAGGGGACCGTGTTAGCATTTATGAGCACAGAGGATGGTTAAATATATGTTGGTACAGCCATACCCCGGAATGTCATGCAGCTATTAAAAAATATGAGGAAAATGTGTATTTGTTGAGAAGGGAGGAAAAAAGGTTATAGGACAACACGCATGGTGTGGTGTCATTTCTACAAAAAAAAAAAATTATAGAGGTGCCTGGCTGGCTCCATCGGAAGACCATGCGACTCTTGATCTCAAGGTTGTGAGTTCGAGTCACGTTGGGTGTAGAGATTACTTAATGAAACTTTAAAAATTACATACGGGCCCAGGGAGAAAAGTCTAGAAAAGCACAGACCACACATTAACAGTGGTCCTCTCCTGGCACTGGCATCAGAGGTGGTTTCATTTCCATTTTTGTGCTCGTATTATAGCTGAATTTGTGGTTTGCAGTTTGCATTATTTTTACCATCAGGAGAAAAACTGTCAGGAGGAATGTTCAAAATCTGATTACAGATTTGATATCCATAGAATCAATTGTTTTCCTCAACCTCAAGAACTTCTGGGGTCACTTAAAAATCAAAGAACGCATGATTTGAAAGCTGATTTTAACAGAAATTCTATTAACATAATACCCTAGGTCTCTAATGATGAAGAAAGGAACAACCGTGGACCCCTAGTCCCATTGCTGCCAACACCTCGGGACAACCAGAGGATTTTAAAGCTGAAGGGCCTCTGGCAATCACTCAGCCTCGTGTTTCCCAGAAGGGGCTCCATGGAACACCACGTCTGTGGGCTACCACTTGGAGAATGGCTCTCTCTCCCCCTGGAAGAGTTCTGAGACCCAGCGAGCTGGGGAGGGCAGAGGTCAGCACAGCTCACTAGGTTTCTCCCTCACAGGCCAGTGTGCTGGGGGTGGTGGTGGGGGAGGCTCTTCGGAGGGTGGGGCCTGCAGGTGTTTTACCGAGTGACGCTGGTCCCAGCCAGGACTCACGTTCAAGAACGCACTTTTGTGAGATAAGGGAAGTGGGGCTTGGGGAGACTGAGCGACCTCCCTGAGGTGATGCAGGTATGGCTCCAAGAAGCCAGCTCAGCACCACGAAGCTCCTGGTCTAGGCTCACGCAGGTGTCCACTGGGATGTAACTAGAGGGCGCTGAAGGCGCTGAGGGGAAAAGCCAAAAGGAAAACTCTGGGAGCAAACTCCTCTGCTGGTGCAGTTTCAAGGGTCTTTTCTTCCTGCCCTGCTCTTTATGACGAGCACGAGCAAGGACTGGATTCTGTCCGAGGCACTTCCTCTCGGGTGGCTTCTTCCCCTCTTCAAGTCACAAGACTCTGTATGTGACAGCTAATCCTCACCATGGTAACAAAAAGCAATGTTACCAACGGGGAATTAGAGCTTCCATCAGGAAAGGCCCAAAGTGCGAGCTAAGCAAAGCAGGGTCTCCGTGGGGAGCTCTTCGAGGGCCAGGCAGGCAAAGGCCAGGTCAACTGGGATCGGAAAAGGGAGAGCCCTCCTTGCTGGCTAGGAGGGAGAAGGGGGATGGGCGAGGGAGCCGGGGACGAGGACAGACAGCTGTGGTTTGTGGACCTCCTCCTGGGGAAAACACTAAGTGTTGGGAAGGTCTCAGGAAGCCGGTGGAGGGCGGAGAAGAATTGCTCAGCCCTAGAGGCCGACCTACCTGACCCATGACGTCCTCATCGTACGACAGAGTCAGGCCCAGGTCAGCGATGTCCCCTTCGTAACGCTAATGCAACAGAGAAGGGGCAAGTGTTGGGACCCAGGAGGAGGAGACCTTCTAGGTCCTCGAAGGTCTTAATACTTCCCCTCCTACTGAAGCAAAGGGAAAGGCTCCTCACCGCGAGGAAGGGGGTAGAAGCGCCAGAAGGGGACGCGGGGGCCTGTGGTGGCCGCAGAAAAGCCCGTCCCACAGTAGGAAACTGCCTTCCACCACCTGAGAGCCCCGAGGCCTTCACTTCACTGCGTTTGCACTGGCCTGCAGCCAGGCCTTCTGCCGTGCCACACTGACCTTAATAGAAGTGAGGTTTTTGTAGAACTCTGAGTCCAGTGAAGGAAGCTCGTCCACGGAGCTATAGAAGACACTGTGGTGGTGCCCGAGCAGCTGGCTCAGGAAGAAGGAGGCGAAGGGCACGTCCACCACAATTCCCTGTGAGAGCAAAGACAGAAGCTTGCCTGTCTGCCCCACGGGATTCCATCTCGGTGACCTCGTCGGGCTGGCCTGGGCTGCAGAGGGGCTCCAAGGGCACCAGTGAGATCTCTAGACGCTGCCTAGACTTCCCCGGTGGAGACCAGTACCTCCCGCCACCTGGATCAAGTGCCTCTGGGGGATGTCACAGCACAGCAGGTAAGGGCACAGGCTTTGGAGCTGCAGAGCCCGGGGATCAAATCCCAGCTGCCCAGCTGCCTGGCTGTGAGGACATCGGCTCTCTCATCTGTAAATGGGGCCCAGCATAGCCTCGCCATTTTAAGGATTAAACGAGCAGGCTGGAAAGGAACGGGGAGCACAGGCTCTCACCTGGAGGCAGGGCAGGGGAAGCCTCCAGGAGAAAGACCTATCTAAGCTAGACGTAAGGAGCACAAGGCCCACAGGTGTGTTCTAGGAAGGGGACACAGAGCTCTCTGGCCACAGCACAGTGTTCGGGGGAGGAAAGGTGAGGGGTGAGGCCAGAGAGGAGGCAGGGCCAGATCAGGAGAGGTCTCTGGAGCTTCCTGGAGTCTGGACTCTATCCCGAGGGCAGCAGGGAGCCCCAGGAGGGCTCTAAGCAGGTTTGCGCTTGAAATGGGGAAGGCACCGGAGGAGGAAAATAGGAGGTGGGGATACGGCAAGGAAACACGCATTACACTGAGGAAAACGGACAGATTATTCTAGGTAGAGAGAAGATCACAGAGATTTAAAAGGGACAGGGCTCAGAGTCAATGATGGCCCGACTCAGAGGGCTGAGTGAGTTAACGTGAGTTAACACACACTGCCCCTCACACAGACCCAGCATGTCCTAATTTCTCCCTGTGTTGTTACTGCTGGGGGAGGAGACAGACACTGGGTCCAGGGAACAGGGAGCACATTCCCAGAATGACGAAGGCACGCTTCTCAGCGGGCCCAACTCTTCTGGAATCTCGTGTTTAAAGGAGAAACATGGCATATGGCCAAGTACATCCTCATGGGATTTCTTCTTTACATGGGAATCACCCGAGAAATGGTGGAAACAGAAGCACAGAAAAGGAGCCCAGGACCCCCAACCAGCCCAGGGCAGGAGGCAGCCCGAGGGAGCTTGGGCAGGGACGCACACAGAGCACCTAACCGCACCACGGCCAGGGACCGAGGCCGTGGACGGAGGCCATTTACGCAGAGAATAAGTATGCTCGGCCACAGGGCCTCTCTCCCTCCCATCTGCCCCAGCCCCCGGCTCTGCTTCGGAGGGAAGCCTGGCTTCCCTGGGGTCTGTGACGGGGTGAGAGGGGAGAGCTGCTCAGGCATCTCTGGAGCCCACCGTGAAGGCCATGAGAGCGGCAGCCCACGAGCGCCCACGGCAGCTTTACTTCCTGCCTGGGGAGCAGGGCGGGACCCAAGTGCCACCTGGCTTGCCTCATGGCGGACAGGGACCAGGAGCTGCGTGGGCCTCACCTGGAGTCTGCACAAGTCCACACCACCCTGACCCCATGAGACCGAGGAGCCAGGCACCACAGGTGTTTTACCTGTATTAGCTCATTTACCATCTACAGCAAGCCGATAACGTAGCTTTTGTCATCCCTACTTTTTCTGACGCGAACAAGGGCCTAGAGAAATAAAAGCAGGGGCACCTGGGTGGCTCAGTCGGTTGAGCGTTTGACTCTTGATATCAGCTCAAGTCATGATCCCAGGGTCATGGGGTTGAGCCCTGAATCGAGCATGGAGCCTAAGATATATTCTCTCTCTCTCTCTCTCTCTCTCTCTCTCTCTCTCTCTCTCTCTCTCTCTCTCTCTTTCCCCCTCTCCCCTGTTCCTACTCCCTCTCTGAAAAAAAAAAAAAAAGAAAAAACAAAAAAAAAGGGAAATAAAAGCAACTTGCAGGTGCAGTCACACAGCTGGCCAGGGAAGACCGGTCTCAACCAGGAGCTGAGGCTCTGGAAGGCCCTGCCTTCCTTGCCTTCTGTAGGCAACACCCGGACCCCTGCGGCTGGCTCTGACCCTGTGGCTGGCTCTGACCCTGTGGCTGGCTCTGACCCTGCGGCTGGCTCTGAAGCACTCACTCCAATAACAAAAGATTTAAATTTAAAAAGAGCGGTAACAACTATCACACCCCACAAAATGCTGCCCTCCTGGGGACCAGGAGGGACCAGGCCAACCGGGGTTTGAAGTTGGATTCTACAGATTAACTACCACTGAGACTCTGGACAAGCGTCTCAAAGCCTCAGTTCTGTCACCTGCAGGTAAATGGGACAGCAGCAGCCACAACACAGCACTGGCGAGAGGATGAAATGACATAACGTGTAGAAAGCACCAAGTGTTTCTGTCCAGTAATCTCGGGTCCCGTCCTCTTTCCTGGACTCCATCCTAACGACAGGTCCTTTACGTGGCCGGGCCCGGTCACCAAAACGCGCACGAAGTCCACGGGGCTTCTAACATCTCATTTTCCCTTCCGGGGTGATGCTCTTGAACATGCCTACCTCATACACAGCCTTCCCCAGCATCTTGCCCACAAACTCGAAGAGCTGTAGATAGTTCTCATGAATGTAGGACGTGGGTGAAGGGTACAGCCTCTCGTCCCCGCTGGTTGTCTGTGAGGAAGAACGGAGAGAGAGGCAGGGAGGTTAAATGCCTTGTAAAGAGCAAGCCCAGCCCTTCGCTTCTCATTTGTCACCGAGAACCTGACTGCTGTCAGCCCCGCTCCCGCTCCCCTTAAATACCTTGAACAGATTGAGTGCCGGGTCGAACACCCTCTTGATGATTTCCTCCAGGAACTCCTTGAAAACACCGTCCTGGTCAATGCCGGCCTCGTCCACCCCGAGGTCATTGACGAACTTCACACGGATCACGCCCTTCATGGCGTGCTGGGACAGCTGCCGGAGCTGCTCGTAGCCATCCTGCCGAGAGCAGAATTGCAGCCCGTCAGGAGCGGGAGGACTTCTGCGTAACTCAGGGCTGCCTCCCCAAGGCTCCTGCTCCCGTGTGAATCCTTCCCGGCATTAATTACTAAACAGTTAGGACGCAGGGTGCGGGGCAGGGGGGATGAGCAGTTCTCACCTGCTTGTACAAGAGCCTGTTAAAAGGAAAACTCATTTTGGGGATGTGACGCCACTGCTGTGTGGCAAGGGGAGGCTGCCTCTGAGACGATGCAGAGCACCAAGACAGGGAAACCGGGCAAGGTGAGTCGACAAGCTCTCGGCCATCCCATCCCATCCACACAAAGGATGGAAGAAACTGGGACAAGATCCTACCCTCCATTTTAATGCAAAGAGTAGCTTATTTAGCTCACGGTAAAAATCAGTCAGTGAGACTCATAGATCACCAGAAGGTGAGAAAAGTAAGTACCCCCCAACTGCTCAACTCCTGGATCTTTCCCCAGTTCAGGAAAGGCCTGGTGAGTCAGTCTGAGGAATTTAGTGCCTGAGGGCACTAGGGAGCCAGAGAAGAGTCCAGGCGAGGGGAGACATGACTGGCTTTCTCAGAAATATCGTTGTTGATGGCACAGCAGCTGGAAGGAGGGGACAAGGGTGCAGGAGTGAGTCAAGGGTGCAGGAATGAGTGATGCTGGGCCCACAGGCAGGGGCAGGGGGGAGGAGAAGCCTGCAGCCAGCCCTCGAGGCATGCAGCCATCTAGTACCCAAGGACACGACTTTAGAGTTCTTGTAATCATCTTGTTTAGTCTGTCTCTTGATTCTAATCTGTCAAGGTCTCCTAGGTTCCTCGCACGCACGTGGGCGCTGATAAGCCGGCCGCTCAGGTGTTCGTTTCAGAGCAGTGACTGTCAGAAATAGTGTTGAACAGGACAGCAGCCAGGGAGGAGTCTTCTGATCCAACGTGAGCCGCCCCGTCATGAGGGAGAAGCCGTCATAGGGGAGAAAGTGAGCTCTTTAGATCCTGTCGCAGAAGGTGCAAATCAACTGCAATATCCCTACAGAGGCCGCCCCACGGGTCTCCCTCTCAGGCATGACTGCAGTGCCCTGAGACGTTCTGCTAACACGAGACAGATCATCTCTATGGCATCCACCTGTCTGCCTGTCTGGTCCCTTGTCACAAAGCACACGAGGCCAAAACAGTAAGACCTGCTTTGGGAAACTCTTGCCACCTTCCTGCTGATCACGTTCCTCTGGTGATGCAAAGGACTGTCCCATGGTGGCTCCCGATCTTATTCTGGGGTGAGGGTCCCAAGTTAGTGAGCCAGTAATAACTACCTCTGAGGGTCTTTGGAAGGCAGAGGACCACGGTTTCGGGTGCATAGGCCCGTGAAGTATCCTGTATGCATGTGGAAGTCTGAAAACCATGAAGTTAGATGGAAAGAAGCGGGAAACAGAAGTCACTGTGCAGCGCCAGCGGCAGCCTTTAAACCACGTGTCTCCATTTGAGATCACCATCTTGGCACAGAGTCGGGGATGGGTGGAGAATTCCAACATCTTCTTGCTTGCTTGCAGGATTTCCTCCATTCTGCTTTGAAATGATGCCTCCTAGCTTTACTTCCCATTAGGAGGGGTGTCGGTATCATGCAGATTAAACGAGATGGTGTCCTGGGCAAGCACTTAGCACATGGCTGAACACAGGGCAAGTACTTAAGGAATGCTCGCTGGAGTCAAATTTTATTTATTTTTCATTTTTCATTTATTATTGATTGATTGATTGAAAGGGGTGGGGTGCGAGGGGCAGAGAGAGAGAGGGAGAGAATCCCAAGCAGGCTCTGTGCTGTCAGCTGACTCGGGGCTCGATCTCACAAACCATGAGATCATGACCTGGCTGAAATCAAGAGTCGGATACTTAACCGCCTGAGCCACCCAGGCGCCCCTCAGTTTTTCTTCACCAGCCCCACATTGGCCTTTTCTCTGAAGGGCTATAGAGAGGAATTTGCCAGCTGCCTCCTAACTGCCTGCTGCACCCCACATCCTCCGGGCACTGGCGGCATCACACGAGGATTCAACCTGTGTCTGTCCTTCCTTCCAGGAGGTGGGTCGGAGGAGGGCGTTCCTCTTCTCTACTGCATCTCAAAGACCCTGACCTGGGACGAGAGCTGGCTCCCAGGCGCGGCTCTCCCACTGACACCTGAATGGAGCTGACTGTGAATCGTAACTTCTCTGGCCTCAGTTCTGCCTCTGAGAGTGATGGGACGGGGCTGGGCAGAGTATGGCTAAGGTTCCTCCTGGTTCTCAGATGCTAGCGTCCCGGCCCCCGTTCACCCTCTGTGAGGGGACACCTTCCTGCAAAACTTCAGGCTAACACCTGGAAGCGGAGTACTAAGGCAGCACCTTCAGTAGAAACCACAGAAGAGGGAACCGAATAAAAGCCCGGGATATCCCAGGAGCGGCTAATATCGGCTTTGTGATGCCCCCTTGTGTCCAAATCCAGCAAATGCCACTGCGCGCTCCTGTTCTAACCACCAAACCACCACAGAAGGAGAATGACCAGAGTGACTGAATATATGACTCTCTCCCCTTCCCAATTCGATATGAACAGTAATCAGGTTCATGACGAGATAGACTCTAATGGAATATGGAAAGGAAAGCAGACTTGGCCTAAAACCTAAGAAAGACATCCCTCCTCGGACATCCCTGGAGGCTGTGTTGGAGCAAGCAGGCCCAGGGTAACGGGGACGTCAGGGGACTCTCCCATACGCAAGGACGCTTGAGGGAGTTGGGGATTCCGTCATTCTCGGGGCGCACCAGTCTCTAGCACCCCAGACTTCCCGACTGTCAGGAAGTGACACGTCAGGGCTGGCCGCGTCTGAGTGGGACTGAAGATGTTAAGGGACGGGGGAGGAGCGTGCAGGTCCGACCGAAGAAAGTGCTGCAGGAGGGAGTTTCTAATCCCACTCGGTCTTTCTCTTCTTGGAGTCAAAGCAAAGCTTGCAAACTGGTGGCCCGCAGGTTGAATTTGCCGGAAGACAGGTGTTATCTAACCTTCCAGGCACATTACCAAATTCCATTAGCGCCCAACATAAAAGCTCTGGGGATCTCACACAAAACCCCGCATTGTGGCCTTCTAAAAACCCAGAGCATAGAGAAGCCTAAGTCCCCACACAGAAGTAGTCAGGTGGAGCTGGGTGGAGGCGGTCTCTTTTAGGGGGCACGTGCTCCCCACCTGCCCACCCCTCTCTACTGCTCGAGAACAATGAGGCTGGACGCCAGGTGTCATTTATCCACTCGCTCGTGGGGTCCTTTTTCTTAAGTAGTGACCTAAACTGCGGGCCGTGTTTCAGAGAGCGCAGGGTCGGGGGAGCCAGGGAAGTGAAGAAGATTCCTGTCGTTCAGCATGCAAACAAGATGCTCCTGCGTGGACACACTCGGCCGGCTTCACCCATTCCCATGACCAGCAGGGTCCCTGTAGGCACTTACATTTCTTACCTCTACTTTCAACAATGTCAAAACCGTCACCTGGTTACCACATGGTGCCTTTCCCCAGCAGACCCCAGTGTCAGTCACCAGTGGCCGGGAGGGAACTGAAAGCAGCTCTCCAGGAAGGAGCGTGAATCCCCCAAGGGAGAAAATGAAAATGTGTTGGGAGGAAGGGCTGCTGCCGTGGCCGCTGGCCGGTGGCTGGCTACGTGGCCACGCGCTGTCCTGAGATCCCGCAACTGCCCTCTGCTGCAGAACAGGCTAATGAGGAAACGTGGCTGAAGCGAGATAAAAGGTCTGAAGAGCAAGCATGGGCAAATAAACCCAGCCCAGCCTCTTCCAGGAATGTGGGCTTGGGACTCAGTCACCAATTCTACCACCGCTGGTGGGATCCGCACGTTTGGGCAGGTTCCGCACTGCACAACCCTGGGGGAGGGCACGGCACACACAACGCAGACCTCGCAGTTACATACGTTTATTGTAACAACGTTCCAGCAGACGGTAGTTGGTGTCTTGTTCCAACAGAATCAATATATTACAATTTTCTGACATATAGAGGTGACGTGTTCTGAGGACAGGCACCAATTTCTGGCACACGTGAAGCTGCCGCATAGCAGCAACCGTGGACACTGGTTTGGCTGAGGTGAGCCACTTCACTTGTTCCTCCCAAGTTCATGTCTACCAAGAACTCCTAGCTCTAGAATACATGCACTTCGCAGTATGGCTCAGTAAACTTACTACCTACGCTCCAGCCTCCACATTCACAGTTGGGAGTCTGGGCAAAGTGCCTGCCAGGACGAATGGAGTTTGCACAGACACAAGAATGCCTGCACGTGGCACTTCCTGCGCAAAGGGGCACAGTGCTCAATGTTCCAGCCCGGGGGACCCGCATGGGGAACAGGAAGGGAAACACTGCACCGTGGGTTCCCGACACTGAGGACATGCTTAATTAAGCGGCTCTTCAGAGCAGATCCCAGGACACATGGCCCCATTCCACTCCCTAAGTCTCGATTTCGGGGTCATTGGACCAGGGGGTGACAAGGACAGTTCACAGGCAATAGATCGTCCATTAAAAACCCCCCGTCTCACAGAGTACACCTTTTTGTGATGGGCTTCTCACCTCCAACATGCGGGACCGTCGGATTGTGATATGGGTGACGTGGGGAGAGGCTGAGCTGGTTTCCACGAGCCCCAGTTTCTCCTTCTCCTTGGTAACCATGTTTCGGAACAGGAGAACTCTCTGAAATGAGCAAAGGTGAGACCAGGAACTGGGTCAACAACGGATGATTCCCTAAGACACGCTGTACGGGACTAACGAAACAAGTCACGCGAGAGGCCACCACAACGGGACACTCTGATAGATGCTACAGGTCAGAAGTGTCTGGGGAGAATGGCAGACGTTCCCAAAAACAACCTTGGGAATTAGAAATCTAGCTGAGTACATGCCAAGGAAGAAAGGCCCCAGAAAGAGTGGTCTGGCTGCAGCCACAGTCCGGTTAAAAATAGTCTGGAAGCCGGGGACGCCTGGGTGGCTCATTCAGTTAAGCATCCGACTTGGGCTTGGGTCATGATCTCACAGTTCATGGGTTTGAGCCGCACAACGGGCTCTGCACAGTGTGGAGTGTTCTTGGGATTCTCTCTCTGTCTCTGCCTCTCCATCACTCGTGCTTTCTCTCTCTCAAAAATAAATAAGCTTTAAAAAAAATGGGGTGCCTGGGTGGCTCAGTCGGTTGGGCGTCTGACTTCAGCTCAGGTCATGATCTCGTGGTCCAAGAGCTCGAGCCCTGTATCAGGCTCTGTGCTGACAGCTCAGAGCCTGGAGCCTGCTTCCGATTCTGTGACTCCCTCTCTCTGACCCTCCCCTGCTCACACTCTGTCTCACTCTCTCTCTCTCAAAAATAAATAAACATTAAAAAAAAAAAAAAAAAAGAATGGTCTGACAGAAAATCATTCTCATTCAGTCAATAAGCCACCGTAAAAACCTGGTGGTAGAACAGGTTACAGAGGCTGCTTTATATACCTATGCCTGCTTTAAAGGGAATCAATGTTAGGAGTTAAAAAAGAGAAACAATTCAAAGATAATTTTTTTCATTGTCAGAAATTTCAAAAAATGATCCCACAGAATAAAGGTCCCTGACCTTTTATCAGCCTCCTCTGTGCCCTCAAGCACACCATAGCCCCCCCCCACCCCCCCCCCACCCCCCGTAATATTTCTCAGTTACTGTTAGAGAAGAACCCTCTCTCCCATGGTCAAGATTCTGATAAACCCCTTTCAGGAGAGCACGACCCTTGGCCCCATCCTGGGGTTGAGAATCACTGCTGTAAAAGCACTCTGATGATGTCTGCTGAATGAAGAAATAAATCCAATCGCTGCTGATTTTGTTTAAAAATGGGAATCCCCTCAAATGTCAAAGGATTTGTTAAATACAATAAGAACAGTCAGAATGGTAACAGTAACAACGGTAACAAGAGCTAACTATATACAGGAGAGGCTCGTGTGTTTACGTTTGATCGTTTCATTGACTACGAAGTTAACACACGGCTGCAGCAGGAAAAGTGCCCACAGCTTCCCGAGGAGGAGGAGGAACGTATCTGGCAGAGGGGTTACTTCTCAGGGGAGCCGCTTGAGGTGGCTGGTTCACCAGCCTAGAAACAAGGACTGAAGTGCTCTGGATAGTATCAGGGTTCCAGGACAACATGGAAAGGAAGGATAGACGTAGCCACAGTGAGGGAGGCTGTGACGGGGATGAAGGGCACTGGCATGTCTCTTGTCTGTGCAGGGGGAATTGAGACTTCCAGAACAGGTCTTTAACTTATGTGGGGCCGTGAGGCACGACTGTTTGCTCTCACCCCAAATCTTTAGCATGACTTGAACACGAGGCAGAAGAAAAGCTTCCCAGGGCACCTGGGTGGCTCGGTCGGTTAAGCGTCTGACTCTTGACTTAACCTCAGGTCATGACCTTGTGGTTGGGCCCTGAGCTGACAGTGTGGAGCCTGCGCGGGATTTTCTCTTTCTGTCTCCGTCTGCCCCTCCCTCCACTCGTTTGTGTGTGCCTCTCTCTCGCTCAAAATGAACAAATAATCATTTAAAAAAATGTTAAAAGAAGAGTTTCCCACCTGGGTTAATCCCATATGGGGTGGAGACTGCCCACACAGAAGTAAAAGTGCAGAGGTGGCCGTGAGAATGGCAGGAGTCAAGGAAAGACTGTGTGGGGCTCTGGTCTCCACGGGGCGTGAAGGGGGTTTGGGACAACGGTACGCAGCTCTCAATGGTATGAGAGGCCTCACGACGGCAGCAGACATCTGAGAAAGGGTCCTTGTCTCCATTTTGCAGATGAAGACACTGACTCACCCAAGGTCACACAGCTGGTGGACACAGGGACCACAGTCAAACCCGGACTCACACACGGGCCACCACACCACAGAGCCACTGCCCACCCCGTGTGGCACCAGGCCTTCCAGGTCAGAACAAAAGAGAAGGTCTCAAGTCCCAGTCCGGGGATACACTGCACATAAAAGCGTAAAAGCAATGTAAGAGAGTGCAGAGAAGAAAGTGCTGTGTGTGTGAAGGAGGCGGAGCCGAGGCCTTGAAAAACTTTGAGGGAAGCAGGAACAGCTTTGTGGGCCGCCCACGTGAATGAGATCAAGAACAGGGAGAGTTCTGGTGTTTAGGGCAGATGCCATAATGACAGGTGCAAGATTGCGGGCAGGCCTGGAGAGACTATAACTCCCCCGTGCACTCTGGCAAGAGCATGCCAGCGAGAGAGGGAAGTACGTGCCCCCCCAGGAGGGGACAGTGCCTCGCTGCTATGACATACTGAGCCTCAGATGCCCTCCTGTACCTGCTGGGGCCATAAAAGGGTCAGGACAGGTGCCAGGGGATTGGGAAGGGTCCCCACGAGAGGAGAAAAAGTTCCTGAACCAAGGACAAAAAGCTTGGATGGCAATCTTAAGCACAATTCCCCAATTCCCCAAAGAAAAAACACACAGTGAGGATTAGATTATAGCCTGGTCCCCAAGACATGCCAACTAATCTCAGAGGTTCTCAGGCTTCTTGTTCTCAGTACCCCCACAGACTCAGTAATGACTTTCACGGCACTCCTAGGTCAAAAGAAATACTTACAGTGCCATCTACGAGGTAGCGAGGGTCCTAGCCACTTGGTAAGTATTTATGTGCTAAGAGCTTCGTATTTTAAAAATACATGCACGTTGAAACAAAAACTGAGTTTTGTTTTTAAAACCCAGCGTAGTGGCATCCTCGAAAGGAGCGTTGAAATCGTGAGCTCGAGCTGGTGCTCCACATGGTGTCCAAAGGATCTCACTGTGCTCTTCTCAAAAACTTAAAATGCCCTGTGACAACCCAGGGTCACCCTAGCAGAGCGCCTGTGACCTGCAGACACATGGAGCGGCAATCCCAGACTACAAGGGATGGGAGTGCTATGGTCCAGGGCTGACCTCACGGACACGCGGGGCCAGGGTGGGGTGCTGCGTTTTCAGTTAGACTGCCCCAAACTGGACGAGGCCCAGAGGATGGGGAGCCAGAAGCCACTTCCCCAAGGAGTAGCTGGGGGGAGGGGAAGGATGCTACCTGTGGCACAGAAAAGACCAGAAAGCAAACGAGAGTTGTCCGCACATCTCAGAAGATTTGGAGATTCCACTTAGAGTGGCTGTTCAAGGACCAGAGAGTAGAAGTTACACAGAAGTAGAAGTTACACAGAAGTAAATCAGGTTAAGGTGAGGAAGAACGTCCCATCACTGGGAAGAGTAAAGCAATACAATGGATGGCTTTGCAAGGCTCCGGGCCTTCCACCTGAGGCAAGGTCAGGTGTATTGTCGGGGCCTCCCACCCCAGATGGAGGCGTTTAGCTAAGTAATCCCCACAAGTTCCCTTCATTTCTAAGAGGCTCTGCTATCAAGTGCAATAAGAATTTAAACAGCCACATCCATTTGCAAATCACTACTTGAGGGTAAAGAACAGCAACTGCGAGTATTAACATCAAGGTCAAAACAATATCAAAGAGCAGCGAGGAATATGTATCTCTGAAAACTAAGGTTCAATTTACAAAAAATGTGACTTAGGCTCTTTTCTAAAAATGTCTTTTGTCCAAAAAGGAAAAAAAAAAAGGGAGGGGCGCCTGGGTGGCTCCATCTGTTGAGCATCTGACTCTCTCGTCCCAAGTCATGGTCTTGCAGTTCATGGGTTCGAGCCCTGGGTTGGGCTCTGCGCTGACAGTATGGGGCCTGCTTGGGATCCTCTCTCTCCCTCTCTCTCTGCTCCTCTCCTACTTGTGCTCTCTCTCAAAATAAATAAACTTTAAAAAAAAAAAAAAAGAAAGAGAAAAAGAAAAAGGAAAAGAAAGAGAGGCACACGAAGACCGTAAGAGTCTCTTCTGAAGGAGCACAGTACCACTGCGGGTTCCAGCAGACATTTCTGGAGTGTTCACTACAGACCAGGGACATGGGCAGCACCTTCCCTCATTTCCTGACACTCTGGCCACCGTACCTGACCCTTTCTGAGACTCTCATGTCTCTCGGGTCCGGGACACCACGCTGCTGGTTTCCCTCCTCTGATGAGTCCTCTCCTCATGCTGGCCCTCTTAACAACAGGCCCCTTGGTTGTCTGACTCCGCCCAGTTCCCTGACCACCCTGTCCGTGGCCATGGATGCAGTCAGATTTGGGCGCTGTCCACGTGCAGTGTCTCTCTCCAGCCCCACTGTCCGATGGCCTCGAGGAGTGGCGGACACCGCACACCTGTGCCGCCTGTTCAAAGCTGACCTCCTCTAGCCCGCGCTCCTACCCCAGGGAATGACTCCCCCAAGCGCCCAGGAGCCCAAGCCCGAAGCCCGCCCACCACCTGAATCCCTCCTTTCCTTCTCTGAATGTCTTTGTTCTGATCCTATCGTGTCTCTCCACTCCCATAACACCTCTGCCTCTAGCTGGTCTTCCGCCCCATGGCCAGAAGGAACCTTCTAAAGCGTAGCTCTGACCAGGGGCCCCCGAAGCTGATAACGCTCCAACGGCTCTGGCCAAAATCCAAGCTCCTGCCCTTGGTCTGCAGGGTCCTTCCAGCTCCAACCCCTACAAACCCGCTCAGCTTCCTGGCTCTCCTTCATATCCTCCGCAGCCAGACCGTACGTCGGGCCCTCCATTAGCACCGTATTCTCAACCCCCCGGGCCTTTAACCACTGGAAGCTTCTCCTGACTCCCTTCCCCCTATTGCCAGCTGGGCCTGGCCCCCTTGTCTGGGCTCCCCCAGCATCCATCCCTGTGACATGCCCCCCACCTGCTAGAACTGCCAGTGCATACTTTCTTCAGCTTCTGTACTCGGCTTAATACCTGATGTAGATGGAGACCCACTGTCCGTGCACATTTGCGGAGTGAAAGAGCTCGTTTCTTTCTCTCCAACTGCTACAGCAAAGGGGGCGAGTTGGGTGCCATGCGGCAGGGCACAAAGATGCACAGGGGCCCGGCTCTGAGAGCAACTCACGTTTTTGTGGGGAACGACATGAGGGACGTACTGCAGGATCAGCTGCGCCCGTCTTCTGTCCTTGTCCAGTTCTTGGAAGAGCACGCTAGGTTTGAGGTCCCTTCGGAAGAAAGGCATGGGTTTGGGGTTATCATAGGACAGCAGCTCTCTAGCGCAGGGGCGGCCAGCTCCAGCTTGCTGCCGTTTTTGTAAGCAAGGTTTCGGCGGAACACGGCCACATCTGTCCACCGCGTACCGTCACTGGCCGCTTTCCCGCCACAATGGCAGACTGGGGCTCTTGCAAAGGAGAGCCTCTGACTGCAAAGCCTAAAATACCTAGTCTCTGCTCCGCCAGACCCCACTCTAGTGCCACAACATAAGAGCCGACATGTCATTTATAAAAAATGGCAGACATCTCGGGACACCTGGGTGGCTTCATCGGTTAAGCTCGATCTCGGCTCAGGTCACGATCTCACGGTTCATAAGTTCGAATCTTGAGACAGGCTTGGGATCCTGCCTCGCCCTCTCTCTGCCCCTCCCCTGCTTGCTCTCTCTCTTAAAATACACAAACTAAAAAAAAAACCAAAACCAAAACAAAACTACAGACATCTTACACTTAGTTGTTGTAAGTGGATGTCCCCACCCTACCCCCAAAAGGCCGGCTGTAGTTTTCATCCTGCTCATTCTGTTGATAAAAACCACCACTGAACTCTTATAACCTGCTGCTTAGTTCAGCTACAAGAAGTTTCTTCCCATTTGCTAACTATGCCCTGGCTTTGTCACCATTACTGAGCCCTGACCACCCTCAGGGCGAGCACATCCCCACAGGCACGAACCGCTGGGCGGTCTGTCCTCCCAGGGGGACAGAGGACGAGGGAGCGATGAAGACCCCCGGGCCCCAGAGCGCGAGCCTGGCCCCCACAAACCCGCTCGCCCGGCCCCGCTCCTCACTTTCGCAGCCAGTGGTCCTCGGGGGCAAAGCGCCGCCGGCAGTCCCTCTCGTACAGCACCATCAGCCAGCCGTGGACAGAATGGAACAGCTCCAAGGTGTCCCCCTTGGCGTTCTCTGTGGGTCAAAGAAATGGGAGAGCTGCAAACACAGAGCTGGTCAGGGCTGGCGAGGAGCCAGGAGGATGGCGTCTTGTCTCTGCCGGTCACCAGCCCCCACCAAGGTCTCTGTCTCCCTCACTCTATAGAGTCCACGTGGAATCGACAGAATAAAAGGCGCCCTGGGTACGTTCTGTTTGCAGGACCCTAGCGTCTCAGACACAATCACCACTGTCTGCCTCCCACTAGCAGCTGATCCAAAGGACCTTTTTAATCTAAGGAGCTTTGTACCAAGCAAACTGGAAGCACTTCAGGAGGTGAGCTCTGATTTGGAGCGTGCCCTGACACACGTTCTCTTTTCACGGAAATCAACTCAAAGAAGGAAAGGGAGATCCGGGGCAAAATCATCATCGTTAATAATCCTTCACACCTACACGTACTTCCTGAAGGGAGATGTAAAACTTCCATATCTGCACCTACTATCTTAAGAGGCCGCAGACAGGAGAAGTACAACTTCCAATTACGTGAATAAACGTGCCTGTGCAATTGGTTGTGATGGGCGATAAAGCTAGGCATCAGTTGACGTTCCAGACCGCGGCCTCCCCGCGTGCAGCACGACGGCTGGCATCTTCGCCTTACCTACGATCCCATCCCAGATCATCTTAAACACAAAGGAGTTCAGGAAAGAGGAGATGGTGACCAGCTCTTCCAGTTTGAATGAAATTTGTTCTTCGTAAACTTCGATGTCGTCAAGGATCCTAAATCAGATGGAAAATTATTCACAACTTCCCACGGAGGAAAGGGGGGGAACGACGAGATGTGTACCTCTTACTAGACGAATAGAAGCTCACGAAGTAAGCTCTGATGGGTAGGATGTGCTTCAGGGGAACCCGGAGGGGAGAGCAGCTGGGGACAGAGGTGAAGCAAAAGCGACCACGTGCAGATGAGTGTGGAAGCTGGTAACGGGCATTTGAGGGATCCTTCTACTCTTCTCTCCGCTTTCTATTAATTTGAAACTGTCCATAGTGAAAAATTTAAAACCACAACGGAGAGAGGAAAACAACAATAAGCTTCCCTCTGTATTCTCCTTATTCATAAGGATCTGGCTGTGACACCTTCTCCATCCATGCCTCTCCATGCCTATCAAGAAATCTTGACAGAGAGTGTGTGCCCACTGAGAAAAGCTGTAGAATCTTTCCCTGCATCTGCAGCAGCCACTAGTGACCGTTAGTAGGTACCTGAGAAGTGTTTATGAGGGAATGAATGAAAACTAATGTTTGAAAGAATGTGTGAATAAATGAATTGTTTAAGATACAGCTCTACCTGAAAATCTCCTAAGTCTGCTCCGTTCACCTTAGGGCATGACTCGTTCTTGGGTCGTCCTAGACCCAGCCCTTCAGGGTGTCTTACCCTTGCCCTGGCCTCCAACTGCTCACGGAGCACCTCTCTCCGTGGTTCTTACCCAATCTGTCACCTTGTGTCCCTGATCCCCTCCCACCCAGTGTCTTCTACCATGAACATAACCGCCTGACGGGGTCCATTCTCATAATTCTTTACCAACCTTTGGAAAAAGTGGAATTAAAAGAATACCAAACACACAAGTAGACACATAGGCTGAAAAAAAAAGCACTGACTGGGACTCACATCTATTAATTCCCCACTCTGAGCCAGGCACGGCACTGAGAACTTGACTTTCCTTTTCTCATGTACTCCCTATCAGATGGCTGATAACCATTACTACTCTTTGAAGGAGGAAGCTCAGAGTGGTTAAGCAACTCGCCTAGGGTTAGTCGATAATCATGACAAGAACCGCAGCCCGCAGCCCTTCCTAAGTGTCTGGACTGTGCTAAGCACTTTGTGTGCTTTATCTCCTGCAATCCTTACCACAGAGCCCAGAGACACGTGCTACTGTTGTTCCCGCTCGTAGGTGAGGAAGCAAAGGCTCGGAAAGGTGGAGCCCCCTTGCCGGGGGTGTCTCAGGAAGTGGCCCACCCAGGATTTGCATCCTGGCACTCTGGCTATGGAACTTTCCAGGTAACTACTAACCTAGCGAGGAAATGGTGGAGCAGTGATTTGAACCCAGCTCTGGGAGAATCCCAGAGCCCACACTCAGTGGGACTGAACCAGCTCCCCTGGAAGGATGGAACTAAGAACTGCTGAACCCCAACTATGTGCCACCTACTTTGAAAATGTTTTCTCATCTAATTTTCCTAATGACCCTGCCACACGGGTCCAGAGGATGGCGGCAATCACATCAGCAACTGCTTCCTTCCTGACACTGTCATTGGGCTTCTCCACATTCTGGAGAGGAACTCGGCCCCACAGCAGTCAACCTACGTGACGAGGTGCCGGGAGCAGTCACAGAACAGCGTCAGCATGGCCAAGAGCTGCTTGGACTCTTCGGTGTCATTGTTGAGGCACTCCGAGAAGAGCTTTAACCCTCCGTGGGGCCCCAGCTCACAGATAAACGCCCACAGTTTGGGGAGCAGGTCATCAAGGTAAGTGAGTCCTGGAAAAGGACAGAGAAACCCAAGCTTCAGGTGGGGGCACCATCTGGGTCACGGTTTCTCCTATCCGCTGGGGGAACAAAACACTCCTATTAGTGGACACTTAATGGGTGTGAAAAAAGGTGCAATTACTAAGAAAATCATTATCACCACTGAGAGTGACGATGGCAATAACAGCTACCGTTTAGTGGGTGCTTTCTATGTTCCAGATGTCATTCTAAGTACTCTGCATGCATTATCACCTTTCTACCTTGTGAAACCTAACGTTACCTCCATCTTATAAGGGAAGAAACTGAAGCCTGGAGAGGTTGAGTAATTAGCTCCAAATCACTCAGTCCGATAAAGAGCAGAGCCAAGAAGAGGAACCCAGGTCTGTCTGACTCAGCGTTTATATTTTAAATCAGGGGTCAGCAAGTTTTTTCTGGAAAGGCCTAGAGAGTCAGTACTTTCGGGCTTTGTGGGCCTGGCCTAACACCCTGTCACACTACTGAATGCTACCAGCATAGCACAAAAGCAGCCACAGACAAGATGTAAATGAACGGATGGGGCTGTGTTCCAATAAAACTTTATTTACAAAACCAAGTGGTGGGCCGCATTTGGCCCCTTTGCTGACCCCTGCTTTAAACCATCTTTCTGGCTCACCTACAACTTAGCAAAGCTTTCCTCTTTTCTACTATTCTACCTTTGTTAAAAATGGGAAAGCAATGAACGCCTGTAGCAGAGATCCCGTGAAGTGTCACACAAACATTTAACCCTGGGTGGAGAAGACATTTTACGAACGCTTCCCGATGGCATTTTAGGAATGCTTCCCGATGGCTCCAAGGCCTCGGACACACAGGCTACGTCACCGTCACATTTTAAGTCTATTAGTACAGCTACTGACTCAGAGAGTCTGGCTCTGAAAGTCCATGTGTCCCTGAATCTACAGTAGGGCGTGTACCTCAAATTATTCCTCATTTTCACTTTTTGCCGGAGCCCTTATAACCCCCCTCATTTTACAGGGCACTCTGAATTACTCGGTTCTGGACAAAGAACTGCTTCGGGAAGGTATATCCGCCTGGAGGAGGAGGATGACAGACTCAATCAGTGCTGCTCTGTGCTTAGACCAGGGTGGCCTGAAGGAGCCAGAGAGGAGTGGCCACTTACTACTCTTGAAGGCTGGAGCTCACATTTTCCAAGGGGCAGGACGAGATTACGGAACGCAGACCCCTCAGAATTTAAGAGGAGGTGGAGACAGAGACGGAGTGAGCAGCCGCACTGCGGAGACCACAAATACACTCCCACGGGACGAGAAGGGAAGAGCAACTGCTCTCACATCATGTGAACGGTCCTCACGGCGGGGACGAACATGCTCGTTCCCGGCCTCAGACACGGCTTCAACAAGGGCTGCGTCCGGCGCGACTCCGACGGCAACGAAGACGCAGGGCCCTGGGGAGCCGGGCCACAGGGCAGCACGTGGCACGCGAGGAGCGGGAGCAAAGCGCGTGGTCTCCCACACTCTGCTTTGCGTGTCGCTAAACAAACAGACCCAATACTCTACCGATGCTTCACGCTAGTTTATCTCCTTCTTAAAAGGATACGTTTTCAAGTCAGCCAAGAGAACTTCTGGGTTCTCTCACTGGGACGAGGAGGATGCCTGAATTTGTGGTCGCCTCAAAAAGCTGAACGCGGGCCCATCACCTCAAAATCCCATCACTCGATACGCTTCTCAAACCCTCACACTGGGTGCTGGGGCCCTGGGCTCGGTCCGGGCCCCTTTTCGTCTGCTTTTACCCTCCCCCGAGGGAACCTGCCCCGGGCCCAGGGCTTTACACAGCACGCCTCTGCTCACGCCCCCGCGTGGTCCACTCGCGTGCCTGCCTGGCACCTCGCTCTCCTCACAGCCAGGCAGGACTCTGTTCCCCCGGCTTCCCTCCCAGCGGGCTTCTCCAGCTCTGCAAATGCACCACCATCCACAGGCTGTGGGGGCCAACAACCCGGCCTCATCTTGGAAGCTTCTAGCCTTCACTCCCCCAAATCCAACTGTACCGTAGGACCTGCAGACACGACTTCTAAGACACGCCCAGGTGCCCCTGCTTTCAACCCCGCCACCACGCCAGGCCTGTGCTGTCCAAGTGGGGACCGCGCTGCCCCCGAGGAGGCCTCTGGGAGTGTCTGGAGACGGGCAGCGTTGGCACGAATGGGGAGGGGAAGCGGCACGGGCATCTGTGATGGCTGGGCCGCTCAACATCCTACAAAGGACAAGACAGCTTCCACGGCCAAGAACTGTCGGGCCCAAAACACCAGCAGTGCTGCGGCCGGGAAACCCTGCTCCAGTCCAAGCCCACGCTGTCTCATGACGTCCATGGTCACAGTGCCCGTCATGACGGGCACTACATTCTTCCCGTGCCTACAGCTCATCTCCTCATTCTTAGAATCCCTCGCGGAAGAGATCCCGGCTGTCTTAGTCACCTCTTTATCCTCAGCCTGGCACACATAGGTGCTCTATCAATACGTGAAGATGAGTAAGCGTGAAAGAGAGAGGCAATGGCAATTTATGATGTAAAAAAAGCTACAATGAAACAGAAAAGTTCCATAACCTTTACGTAGTCAACGGCTTTACTGCTCACAGACTTCCTGTCCTCGTAAGACCAATTCCTACGAGCAAGTCCTGCGAGGCAGTGGAAAGCCCCCAGTACCCACACTCTTGTGTTCACAGGGGCGGGGCGCAGAACTTTCTTCCTTGCTCAGCTAAGAAGGAAAATGCTGGGCAGAGACCCATGTGATGAAGATATTATGTGGCCGATAAAAATGACACTTTGGAAGAACCGCTGACCGGGATAAAATGCTTCTAAAATGATTAATGGAAAGGGCACAACTACGTATTTCAGTCTAAATATATACATACGTGTAACACACTCAGGCACAGGTGGTTCTCTTTGGAAAATGGGATTAAATATGGTCTAGGTTTTCTTTCTTTTCTTTTTTTCTAGTTTTCTATTCAGAAAAACAGTAACTTTTGAAAGCAAATGGCACTCCGTAATGAAAACAAGAGCCAGGTCACAGGAGCAAGCCGGCCGCGCCAGGACGGAGGTTAGTGTGAGCCATTTAGCTGAGGTGTATCAACCTCGAAGGGGAATAGCTCAAAAACAACCTCCTCCAAAATATATTTTCTGAGCTAAGGAAGCCAGAAGAAAATCAGCTTTTTCTAAGAAAAGTCATCCCCCAATGTTGGAGACGGAAGAAGACGCCTCAGGCCTCCCAACCTGTGAGTATCTGCAGCCGGATCTGGGTCAGAGTCGTCAGCGAGGTCTGGTAGAGGACGCAGATGTTGCAGACCTTCTGGACCTCCGCAGAGTCCACACGCTTACCCCCAACAGGCCTGAGAATATTCCGAACTGATGCGGACTTCTGAAACGCGCGCTTCAGGAGGTCTGGCACGGAGAGAAGAAGGAACGTGTGAGCAGACGCTCAGCCATCTGCCCAGTTTCACTCTGTAAAGAGCATTTCGATAACGTGCCTCCTTTATAGCCAGAGCCGGACAGTGGGGCCACTGCTCTGACTCAAGTTCTCTCTCTGGGGTAAATTACAAAAGCATTAACCACAGGCTTTTAGGTGGAACCCAAAGACCTCTTCAGAACATCAGAAGATGTTCCAGAATAAGCCAGGCACATTCGACTCCTACAGGGGATTCCTTTACTTTGCCACCGGACTTCAGAACCCACAAGGGTAAAAATTCGACCGTATTAGGGGATGATGGGTGAAGGCGGGTGGCCTGGTTGATTCCCAGTTCTCTGTACTTTCAGAGGGGAGCAGCATCAACCTCGAGCACTGATACTTGCTTTGGGTTGTGCTCGAAGGTTAGTTTTAAACCTTCTCCCTTACATTTACATCTTGCTGAAGCGACACTGAGCCCTGCTCCCGGGCAGCTGTGACATGGGGCTCTGCACCACACTGGCTGGCAGAAGAAAAGTTACCTGGAACCTGGACATTTGCCACAGGCAGGTGGCGCCACAGAACTCGGTGTCACTGGCATTTCCCGAACTTTTCTCAGAGTGGGCAAGAAACCTTTCCATGGACCCTATGACTGATTCCGCAGTAGGAGCAATGCCAAGGTGGCCTGGCCAGTGACCCAGTGTCCTCTGCATAAGGACCCCCACGTGGGAGACTTTTTCTATGATTAGGAACTCAGAAAGGCTCTACTTCCCTTAAGAAATGAACCTTCTGAGGCATGTGGGTGGCTCAGTCAGTTAAGCATCTGACTCTTAGTTTGGGCTCAGGTCATCATCTCCCGGTTCATGAGATGGAGCCCCACATCGGGCTCTGCGCTGACAGCGCGAAGCCTGCTTGGGATTCTCTCTCTCTTAAATAAATAAATAAACTTAAAAAAACTGGGGGCACCTGGGTGGCTCAGTTGGATAAGTGTCTAACTCTTGGTATTGACTCAGGTTGTGATCTCACGGTCGGTGGGATCAAGTCCCGTGTTGGGCTCTGCACTGACAGTGCAGAGACTGCTTGGGATCCCCTCTATCCCTCTCTCTCTGCCCCTCCCTCGCTGATGCTTTTTCTCTTCCTTTCAGAATAAATAAACTTAAAAAAATTTTTAAATTTAAGAAACGGGCCTTCTTTCTTCCTGCTAGGGAAGAGTAAGAAAAGATCCCCACCCCCCTTTTCATTTTAGCTACTAGAAATTCAGAGCCAAATGGAAGTCCAGAGACAACCACCATGGGTGGCCCTTGTGGCACACCCATCTGTGGACACTCTTCTCTATATACGACCTCGGTTTTGTTCAGCTACTGCTACTTCCCTGGTCCTTGTTTTCTATTCCTGAAGATTTTCTATTGCTGTTTTGCTGAATGTGAACTTGGCTTAGTGGTCTTAAAACCCTTGTGGGAGAAGTCCGAGCGTCACAGAAACAGAGGGGAGAAGGCACACAGGGACAGCAGGAGCGGCCCCCGAGCCAGGCAGAGCCACAGGGTCGGCCCCCCCGAGCCACTTACTCTTCACGGGAAGCACGTTCTGGGGGGATGCCGGCTGCGCGTGGGCTGGCTCCTGGTTCTCCAGAAGCTTCTTGTTCAGGATGTCACTGAAGAAGATCCGGATCAGAGGCACCCCCCACAGGAACTGCAGCTGTTTGGTGATCAAGGGCATGGACTCATTAAGGCTACGAGAGAGCAGGAGACCGGCGCTGTCAGCTCCGCCTGACGGATGGCCGGGGAGAGCCCGCTCAGCTCCCCAGCGGGCCTTCCGCTTGGAGGGGTGGCTACAACCTGCCACTCGGCATGGCGAGTAAGAGGATACGAAAAAGAGGGCCTAGGTGCATAAGGCGCTGGCCTCTTTGCCTTCTCTGCCACCCCACCCAGGCCTCCCGTGCCGCCAACAGCATCCCTGCTCGCCTCAGGGCCGCAGGCTCCACCTGCCATAGTCATGCCCTCTCTCTGTTCTGACCCCACCCCATTTACCATTCAGTCGACAAAAGCCATCTGCTGTCTGCTGCACTGGCCTCTTCTTCACATCCAGCCCGCAGGCCTGGCCCGCGAGTCTCCACGACCCCCAACCTCCTGAAAGTCTCCCCGCTCCACGCCGCAGCCCTAGCGTCAGACTCACACTCCTGAAATCCGCCTTCATCACCCCCCGGCTTAAGATCCTATGAGGGCTCCCCTGGCTCCCGGCACCACAGTGGAAACAGCCACCACCCATGAGCACGAGCCAGGCCTAGAGGCAGGCCCTTCACGTACCTTATCTCCTTCAATCCTCTGAAACAACACACTCTGAGAGACTGTGAAAATCATCCCTGGGTTTCGGGCAAGGAGAGCAGGGTAAAGGGGCTTGTCCAAGTCCACTCACAGCAGACCAGGTTGCCCACTGCTGCCCCCCCCCCCCCGCCCCTCCTGCCTCCCAGAACATCCTTCCTGAGGCCACAACACACCTGCCCCATTCTCCTCAGGCTGGGCTATCACACTGGGGCCCGTCACGGGCTGGCTATTTGTCTTTTCAACCGGATGGCACTCTGGTAGGAGGAAAAGGGAGACTATCCTGGGATTTCCTCCTCTGGCCCTCACTCTTTGTTTCAAGGACATCTGCCAGGGATCCAGGCAGCTATCTGAACAGGAAAAGAGCCGGAAGCTCTAGCCACCTTCACTCCCGAGACCTGCCTCATCTCAGCCCAGGAGGCTTGTTCTGCTTTCAAATCTGTGATGCCGTTTACTTAATCTCTCTCTTTGAGCCTAGCGCTTTTAATGTTTTTGAGTCCTTTAGTTACAAAATTTTAAATTTATATTCCACCTCTTGAAAAGGATCTGAGGTGACCTCTATCCCCTTTCAGTTACGGGGCTTATTTTAATCACCTCCAAAATATGGCAGTCTAGGGAGTCAGGAAAAGTGATACTGAAAAAGAAAAAATAGGGTTGACAGATAAGGTTCACAATTTACTAAAGAATGAAATACAAAATAAATGATCTCAAAAAAAACCCAACAACAAAAAACTATTGAGTGGCGCCTGGGTGGCTCAGTCAGTTGAGCGCCCGACTCTTGATCTCGGCTCAGGTCACGATCTCACAGGCTGTGGGTTCAAGCCCCACATCGGGCTCTGCACTGATGGTGTCAAGTCTGCTTGGGATTCTCTCTCTCTCCTCCTCTCTCTCTGTCCCTCCCCCACACATGTGCATGCTCTCTCTCAAAATAAATAAACTTAAAAAAAAAAAAAACCTGTTGATATTTACAGGTAAAAAAAAGAAACTGAAGGGACGTTCACACGGTTGTCTCTGGGTAGTAGCACAATGGGATGGTTTTTTTTCTTTTGGTCTTATGTAGATTTTATCCAGTGAATATATATTACTTTTGCAACCGGAAACAAAACAACAGAAGCCGGAAGAAAGATGGAAGGAAGAAGGGGGAGGTGGTGAGAGACAGGCAGGAGACAAGAAAGGCAGTGATTTGCCCTGGGACTTACCCATAGTCCACAGATTGGGAGAACCAGCCGAGGACGGGGTGCCAGTGCGTCAGGTTGGATTTCTTCTGGGACACGTACTTCTGACAGTAGCACAGCATCTGGGTGAGCAAACTCACGAACCCATCCGTCTCTTCCTCTAACACCTTGGGGCTGAGGGAGCCCAACTGCAGAAGGTTGCCTGCAAAGAGAGAAGGCTGAGTGCAAGGAGCCCGGGCAGACCCGCTTCGTCACCTCGCAGCCCCGCTCTCCGCCTGGGGCTCCCGCAGTCACGTCCAGGTGCAGGAAGAAATCCCATGTGGAGAGGCACCTGGCAGCTGGCAGTGCCGGGGCTGCTCCGTGTCGCGCCTGGCTTCAAACCCTGGCCCTGCCACAGAGGAGCTGTGCGACCCTCAACCCACCTCTCGAATCCGTCTCCTCATCTAGAAGATTGGAATAATGATCCCCACTCTTAACGTGAGGATGACAGGCAGACTCATACGCAGATGTGTGTGAACTTTAGTTAGCATATAACACTTCAATACACCACTAAAACGAGAATCGAGAGTCAATGTAAGAAATGACCTTTGGAAGGACACCTGAACGTCCTTAGGAAGTCACTCTTGTTCAGCGTTCACCGAAGTTATTCACCACGAACTCCCTTAAAATTTAGCCCCAAGGACCTTTTTCTCCATTAAAAAAACCCTCTTCTAAGTGATGAGAATTACGCTCTACCCATTTGCTTCTGTCCTTTCTCTACTTACAAGGAAAACGTAAAATAGATGATGAGGCTCTGCTCCGATCTAAACACCACCCAGCTGTGCCCTCCCTTCTCTTCTGAGATGAGAATTACCCAGGTGACTCATCCCATTTTCATTCTTCTCTTGGATGCCAGGAAGCTGAGGGCCAAAATTTAACATTTTTCACTCAGCCAGGTTGCCAGGTTGCTATATTTTCCATCAGTTTTCAATTCTACGTGTCTATTTTATGTATCTAATTACATGTCTTTTATCGTTAGGTACTTCCAAGCGTTACTAAAAACAACTCATGATACCCAGAACAGTAAAAAGCAAACACAACTTGGGCTTCTCCTGATGCCCAGCCACACACACTCACCCATTAGACAAAGCGTATGGCATCCTTCTAAGCTTTCACATACGTCACGGCATCGATCTTCGTTTCTTAAAAATGTGATGAATTTACGAAGCATGTCATGAGATTCTAAAACGGTGAGGCGCTGCAAACAATTGCAGACTGTTAGAGCGGGAGCCGACAGGAAGAATTTCCCACTGGAGCATGAACTTGGTCGCTTGCACATCAACACCTAGATGCCAAACATGCTCTCAATGGCCAGGAAGAAAATGAACAACGATGAGGACCTGGCTCTCTCGGCCGCTAACATGTGTGTCTACAGCAGCTCCTGCCTTAGTAGAAGTGTCAGGAGAAGAGGTGGCAATGAAGGGAGAAAACATCTTACTCTCTAATTTCTAAGAAGAATGGCAAAAATGGACTGGGGGTGGGGAACCAGAGAGCCACTTACCTCAGGGGTCACTGTGCTGAGGTGAGTCACGAGAGCAGGCACAGACATGATGTGGATGAGGAATGGCCGAAGCAGACTGTCTGAAAATTGTGCAGCAATCACAGGGCTAGACACAGACAGATCGCCTTATTCACACGGGTTTGCATGTTGCCCCGGAACCAAAGAACCACTCTGCCAACGCCCCCAACTCCCTTGAAATTACGCCTCACAGGGCGTCTAGGAAAACTCAAGGCTGAAGATGGGGACATCCAGTCTCAAAAGATCACACATACGTACTAGATGCTCGGTTTCCCTTGGTGCCCTGTTACGTACACCTCTGCATGAGGTCATCAAAAACCTCCCTTAGGGGCCCCTGGGGGGGCTCAGTCAGTTAAGCATCTGACTCTCGGTTTCAGCTCAGGTCATGACCTCATGGTTCGTGAATTCGAGCCCTGTGTCGGGCTCCATGCCGACAGCACACGGCCTGCTTGGGATTTTCTCTCCCCCTCCTTTTCTCTGTCCTCCCCCACTCTTTCTCTCTCAAAATAAACAAACTCCAAAAAACAAAACGCTTCCTTTAGCCTTGCAGTTGTTGCACCTGAGCCCCCTCGGGGGACAAGTTCTGCAGACGTCCTGCTAGGTCTCAGGATGTGGCCTTATGTGTGGCCTCAGTGTTTGGCATGGCAGGGGAGGATGGTAAAGGAGACGTTCACTGCACAGTCCCCACCAGTACAGAGCTCACGCTGCAACCAGGGAGCTGGACAGGCACAAGGGAAAAAACAGAAACCGAGTCTGGGCAAAACGGGGGCTTGGGGGAATGAATGGAACAAGGCGAGTTCGAGAAGGTTCCACATGCCATGGATTCAATATATGTTGCTCTTGGAATACAAAATTGTGCCCAATATGTGAGACAAGAATAAAGAACGAGGAGTAGAGAGTATGGGCTCTGAGGTCAGGATAGCCTGGGTTCAACTCCTGGCCCTGTCACTCCCTGCTGTGTGACCAGGGCCCTGCTCATGCCTTAACCTCTCTGGGCCTTAACTTCCTCATTTATAAAACTAAGATTAGAGAATGTGGTGAGGAGTCAGTTAATGTGGGTATAAATCTTAAAACAATTGTGTGGCCCATGAATGTTGGCTATTTGCATCATAGGATTTAGTGATCACGTCTGAACATAACGTTTATGATTTTACAGACTTTCAACAGTGTATCCTACTGTGACAAAAGCACTAGGTATTTTGTTTTAAAAGGTCCTGGCCATGTTCAATTACATTCAAATACTCAGAGGGGGAAAAGGACACTACTTAAGGAAAAGGCTTCAGAGCCGCCTGGCCTTCAGAGTGAGCCAACAGACTCTAACGACTCTAACGTACAGAGTGAAAAAATCTAAATGATGGAGGCTACCACATTCTTAAAGGAGAAGGAACATGACGGAATGGCTGGATGTGACCCTCTGGGTGAATCACTCTTGAATTACAACACTCTGGGCGGGGGAGGGACATTGGAACGGAAGGGAAGACTTCTGTTCTCAGGAGACAGAGGAGGGCGGCAGAGCGGCCCTGTGCCCTGGAGCTCAGGCACCTGCGTGTCAACGCTTCCCTGCCTCTGACGAGAGGGGAGAGTGGGCGAGGCTGGAACGAACTGCTCCAGAAAGTGACTCAGAGAGAGCAGATGCAGGACACCTGCCACTGGAAAACCTGTTTGCACCTATGTCTTAGGACTCATTAAATACGACTCCTCTCAGAGTCTGAAAGGAAGGTGTGTTTGTTTACTAGATGATCTGGTCTACTTCTGTAACTAATTACAGCATCACTGGCAGACCCCTGCTCCTCTCTCGTAAGGATCTCGCTTCTAGAAATGGGCTGTCCAACGCAGTAGCCAGTAGCCACGTGTGGCTCCCGACCACTTAAAATGTGGTTAGTTCAGATGCAGGTAGGCTTTAAGGGTAAAATACACACCAGGCTTTGAAGACTCAGTATGAAAAGAAATAAATTAATTTTTTTAAATGTTTATTATTTCTTTTTGAGAGACAGAGTGCAAGCGGGGGAGGGGCAGAGAGACGGAGACCCAGAATCTGAAGCAGCTCCAGGCTCTGAGCTGTTAGCACAGAGCCCGATGCGGGGCTCAAACCCACCAACGGTGAGTTCGTGACCTGAGCTGAAGTCAGACACTTAACTGACTGAGCCACCCAGGTGCCCCAAGTTAATTTTAACTAAAATAAAGAATTTAAAAGACTGACTACATGTAGAAATGATTATATTTTGGATATATCGATTTAAATAATTTCCCCTCATTTCTGGTCTTTTTAAATGTGGTTCTCATTACAGAGAAAGCTGCTCTAGACCAGCCTTGTCCAACAGAACTTTCCGTGATGGTGGAAATGTTTCTTCTTTGTGTGGTCCAATAAGGCTGTCACTGCTCAGTCTCACGTGGTCCCGAAGCACCTGAAACGTGGCTAATGCAACTGAGGAACTGAATTCTTTTGCTGTTTTTAATTTTAATTTTAGTTTCAGTTTTAAAGAGAGAGAGAGAGAGAATGCGAGCAGGGGGCAGGGGCAGAGGGAGGGAGAAAGAGAACCTTAAGCAGGCTCCACACCTAGAATGGAGCCAGATGCAGAGCTCGATCCCATGACTCTGGGATCATGACCTGAGCAGAAATCAAGAGTCAGATGCTCAACCAACTGAGCCACCCAGATGCTGCAAGGAACTGAATTCTTAATTTTAATATATGTCTATTTAAACCCCAGGTGGCTAACGGTTAGTGGAAAGCACAGCCTAGACCAGGAGTGGCAAAAATGGCTCACAGGCCAAATTCTGCCCCTTGCCTATTTTTGCAAATACAGTTTTGTTCAAACATGGCCATTCTCCTCTGTGTACGTATCATCTATAGGTGCTTTGTGACACACCAGCAGGGTGGTTGTGACCGACACTGCATGGACCACAGAACCGAAAATACGTATTAGCGGGCCCCTTGCAGAAAAAGTTTACCAACCAATCTCTAGACCATCATTTGCTAACTGGTATTCCACAGGAAAGGAGTCCATGGGACACCAATAGATACGTTCCACCAGTGAAAACTTAGGTGGGGGTATTCCATGTTCAGATATGTTTGGGCTGGCACTGGATTAAACAGGCCCAAAGGTTCTTAGACCTCAGGACTTGTCAAGAGCTCTCTGCGGTAAATTGCCCTGTGGATTAGCAAAGGGGGCCAGAGCAGGGAGCTTTACGTCACTGGTTTGACCATAACACTCCCCCTGCCCAAAGTTATTATTATCTTGGGGATTAAGATGATCAAGTTATCATATTAACATCTCCCCCAAGTCTGTGCTCCTCTCAACAGTTTAAGAATGTTCTGGACCCAGTCACAGACACAGCTTTGTGCACTTGGTAATTCTCAGAATTGCAGACATAATTTCTATATGGAAGTACTTAGCTTATGTATTTTGTCTCTCCAATCTAAGTAAAGGCAAACAGCACAACCTCTCTGAGCCTCCAGATTCTAACATTTTATTGTATTTTATTTATTTATTTAAGTTTATTTATTTTTGAGAGAGACAAAGACAGTGTGAGTGGGGGAGGGGCGCAGAGAGAGAGAGAGAGAGAGAGAGAGAGAGAGAGAGAGACAGACAGACACTGAGAGAGTCCCAAGCAGGCTTTGCACCATCAGCACAGAGCCCAACGTGGGGTTTGAACTCACTAACCTGTGAGATCACGACCTGCGCTGGAACCATTAGTTGGATGCTTAACTGACTGAGCCACCCAGGCTGCCCAGATTTTAACATTTTAAACCTGGGCTCACAACACTACTCCCTTCACCCTCTACTCTGCCTTTCACCGGGCCTCTTCCAGCTCAAGGGGTTCTCTTTATCTTATCAATTAAAAAGCTCAAAAGGAAAAATGCTTGGGTCTTGGGTCCTTGGCACAATGAAAGCAATTCGCTTTGAAAAGCTTCCTTCAAATCGCGATGCAAAAAATTCAGGGGCACAGACAGAAGAGCTGCCACAGATGCACCCTGTCTGTGAACAGAACAGAACAGGCAAGCCCCCACACGTAACATGAGGAACAGGAGGAAGGGAAAGCGAGAGGAGGAAGTTTCCGGAAGCACGCCAGCCCCTCAGCTGGAGTTACTTACCGCAGCGCGAGAGAAAAGGTCGCAGTTAAAGTGCTTTTGGACAGACAAGGCCGGGGTCTTGCCAGGCCACGGGTTAACAGCATCTGAAAAAGAACATTTTAACTGGTCAGGGGCCGATGCCAACCTACAGTCACTTGTACGTAAAAAAGCAGCACAGAAGTAAAATGAGTGCTTCAAAACAAACAAAAACCTATATTTAGAATGTTTTCCAAAAATGAAGGGAGAGCAAAGTGAAGGGTATCTCCTTCATTATACCACTGTCTCTCTAAATACTGTGTTTAAATTTGTAAAATAAGAAACAGCCAAAAAAGTTTACAGCCAATAAAAAGACTACCACCCTTAAAATTTCATACGTATGCTACTCCTACATTCTGGCATCCAGGAGATTCCTCACAGAGACGTGCTGCTGACGGCACCACCTTCGGCCATCACACCGCCTCCCAGGGTTCATGTGAGAAGAGGAAACCCGATCAGGAAGGAGCCCGCCTCAGCGCGGGGCAGAAGGAAGGGTTCACTCAATGCTACTTCTAAACCCGAGAATTCCAAACCGCTTTTAAACAGCGATTAGAGTTCCGGCATTTATTTCCCCGGGTGTGTGAGCCGGCACAACAGGGGTGGTGTGGACAGAAGGGTGTTTGAGGACACAGCAAGAAAGCTAACTCCAGACTTCACCCAAGAAGGAACCCGAGGGAATCAAATCCTGAGGCCTCCCCTCTCGACTTTAAGTGTCAAGCGGCTGGGTCATTTCTGCAGCCAAAGATGTAGCACAACGAAGGGACCCCAGTGCCACTGTCCTCCCTCGACACAGACCACAAGCGACTCAAGGTGGGGGAAGGGACAGGACGCTGAGCATTAAACTCCTCCTGCAAAAAGGCTTCTGTGAAGAGGGCACCAGGTAACGCCAAAATCAGCTGTGAAAATTCAAGTTCAGGTACTGAAGAGAGAGGTCACGTGTTCGGGGACGCACTCACAAACCTGCAGCACAGGATAGAATCCATGCTGGTTGAGATGTCCCATTATATTTGCACAGATGTGGTTCATGGCTGGTCGAAGACTCTCCCCTGAATGAAGAAAGACGTGTGAGAGAAAAGGCACTGGCCTGACCGTGAACTGTTTATAGCACACCCCAGGCCCGAGGCCATCATTTCGGTGGCTTGTCTTCCTACCCCCCTTCAGCCTGGTATCAGGCACAGGGAGAGGATGAACTCCAGAATCCACTCCCCCGGAAGGTCCAGCTCAAGTGTCACCTCTTAGGTGATGGTCCTATGATCTCCCTCAGCCAGAAGTAATGTCCCCAGCCTCTGAGCACCTGTCGCACCTTTCCTAATTCCCTCCGAGGGCCTGGCACCGTTTGCTCTCTGTGGCCACCACCTCTCCCCGCTGGGAGACAGACACCCTGGAACTCAAGGCCAGAACTCCCCAAGATTTAAATGCCCCGCCCCTCACAGCCCACACCTTAAAATAACCCCTCTTTTCCGGCCAGGAGCCTTTACACATAGTTGCCTCTGTTCTCAAAGTCCTCCCCCTTGGCTCTGCGAACCCCAACTCTGCCTCCAGCTGTTCACCCAGACATCACTTTGGCGGGAGAGCCTGAGTCCCAGACACAGGGAGGCAGGGCCTCCCAGATCCGCTCGATGTTCTTGTTTCTCCGTAGTCTTCCTTCCGAGTGCTACGTTTCACACGGTCGTCATGACATGCGTGTGTTCACGTGTAAGTCCTTCCTATATTCGCATATAGTCACAGGTAAGGGACTTCCCTTTAGCGTCTATCTCCCTCGCCAGACTCTCCAGTTCTGTGAAGGGCAGGTGGGCACACGGCAGTCTTTGGCACCTGAAGCCCGAGGGCAGCGGCCTTCTCTGTATCTCCAGTGCCCGCACAGAATGTGGCACGGAGAAGGCCATTTGCAGAGCGGATGGACAAAATGAACGGACAAAACATGGAAGGCTCAGTACGGCATCTGAGGGAGGAGGCAGCTTCATGATGCAAATCTTATGGACAAAATAGAATTATTTGCTGCTCAATGATTGTGACAAGAATGACAAGGCTTGAGTGAGTATCATCACTTGGAGGCGGAGGCGCTATGGGAGTTTTAAAAAATGAGCTCAGGGGGACCGTGCCTTTAAACGTAAATTCAAAGGAGAGATTAGAACACACAATCCTGAATGTATTCTGGATATTACAATGCTATCTGATGGAAACGTCAAGGGCATCTTCATTGGTATGCTTTCAGGGCCCCCCCTGAGGCTTATGGCAATGAAAACGCTTCTTAAAAAGGAGAAAAGGTCCCCAAGGTCTCTACGCAAATGCTACTTGGGAAAGATTTTGAAGCCAGTCCCACAGACCTTTTCCGCGGAGGATTTTCCATGTTGAAGTGTCTGTGAAGGTGACAAGCATCGTGAGGTACAGCGTGATGAGTCTGGAGTCCTGTAAGATTTCAGGCTGGAAACAACAGAGAGACTGAGATGAAGTCATACGTCCGACAGCGGAGCAGCCACTCATAACTTGCCTGGATGCACTCTGCCACCAATCGGCGAGTCAGGACCGTCCGAGTTTATTCTTTTACTCTTGGGGAATGACCACTTTGGGAGTTCAGGGACAGGGATTCTGGCACACGAATCCTCGAGCACGGAATCTGAAATACTCTCCGGAATGGAGAATGAGAATTCTTGGGAAGCAAGCTGACTGAAGCTGGCCTGCTGTGTACATGGATGGATGGATGTACAGACATATGTTCACTGGAGCAGCAGAGTAGAAATGCAATTGAACGTGACGGGGACTCTGGGCTCAGACTCCCTGCTTGACCACTGGCTAGATGTGTGAGTTAGGGCAAGCTGCTTACCCTCTCTGTCCCCCAGTTCCTCAGCTGTTGACTATGGGTGGTAACATTGCTTTCTTCATAGGGTTGTGTTAAAAATGAACGGATTAATGTAGACAAAGCACCAAGAACAGGGCCTGACACACAGGTAACTCTATGTAATACTGATTATCATAATCATAATTCATGCTTGCTGCCAGGTCAAGGCCAGGAGAGTCAATCACAAGTGCCCTGAGAGAGATGGCTAGAGATATGGGGACTCTGGGGACATCTGCTCCATCGCTCAGCTCCCACTTGAGTCAAGCCTCTGCCCCTGAAACCTCTCTCCCAATGTGCGAGGTGAAAATGTCCACTGTTTGCAACCACTCACACCCCTGCCCACCTTCTCATAACACAAGGGTGGGCACAGGACCAGAAGGGCCAGTGGAAGTACCTTCCCCCCTCTTGCCACTGTAACCAGTTTGAGGTTGAGACCAGGACAACACTGGGCCTTTACTGTCCTCTCTGATTCCTAAACTAGTGGGAGAGGCCTCCCTTTTCTCTTTGGTCAAGATAAAGTGAGGATGTGAGGCCAGTACTACTGTGATTACAACAGGAGAGAACAAAGCGATTCCAAAAGGGAGCAGAGAGGAGAGAAAGGGATGAGGGAGAATCCTAGAAGCTCCTGGCTCTGGTCATCCCTGGCTGCCACATTACAGAGAATATTCTATAAAAAATATTCTCGGGGCACCTGGATGGCTTGGTCGGTTGAGCATCCAACTTCGGCTCAGGTCACAATCTCATGGTTCAGATTGTGAGTTCAAGCCCCATGCCGGTGTCTCTGCTGTCAGCACAGAACACATCTTAGATCCTCTGTCCCCCCAAAATAAATAAACATTTAAAAAAAATATTCTCCTTCTTGCTTAGCTTGTATGTATTAGGAGCTACACATGTTGAATTTCTGCACTTGTTTAGTTAAAAAAATTTTTTTAATGTTTGTTTATTTTTGAGAGAAAGAGAGAGAGGCAGGCAGGGGAAGCAGGGGAAGTAGCAGAGAGAGAGAGGGAGACATAGAATCCGAAGCAGGCTCTAGGCTCTGAGCTGTTAGCACACAGCCTGATGCAGGGCATGAAGTTATGAATCGCAAGATCATGACCTGAGCTGAAGTCAGACGCTTAACTGATGGAGCCACCTAGGTGCCCTGGGTTTCTGCACTTGTAACAAGCCTGACTAGTATAATGTAAACGATGTTATCCATTATTTCAAAAGAACAAAAAGAAAGGCAACAGATTTCTGGGTGTCAAGACTGTGGTGAGCATAAGCCAATGTTCAGAATGTTATACATGAAAAGAAGGACTCATACTGATAACGGTATCTAGCTTGCTCTCTCCTAGAACAGGGGTGCTAATAATTCTTTACTAGACTCTGATAAACTTCCAAAGAAATAACCTATGATGGAATCTTGAGGACTCTCAAGATATACTCTAAAGGCCTCCAATGAGAGGGAATATATTTACAATGAAAAGGATACATTTACAGGTGTCTTGTTCTGTTTTTACCTTGAGCTGCTCAAGAAACTCACAGCAACACCAAAGAATGTGTTTGATCTGTTTAATCCACAGGAGGGTGAGATCCTTGGAAAGAGCCAAGGACACATACCACACCTACAAGCAGGAAAAAGAGAAATGTAATGGGCAGAAACAGGGACCAAATTACATATGTTCTAGCTACTGGGACAGGACAAGTTCACTAGGTCCAGCGCTGGGGAAGGCAGTGGGAATGAACAGGTGAATAAACAGGGAGTAGGACTTATCTGAACACTAAACCCATAGATAAAATAGCCTAGTGAGGGAATTTACCATCCTAAGAGGTCAGAGGAGAACGCAGTCCTTGGATAATGAAAAGACTAAGAAAACCAGTTGCACCGCGGTAATGTTTTCAATTCATTACTTATTAGGCAGGTGTGTGTGTCCACGTATGCAAAGTCCGACCTAACAAAATCGTAACACTTAGCAGGAACTTTCAGAACCAAACAGATCGGCCTGAGAGCTTGTGGGAGACTTCCCAGCCCCCGTCTTGCTTACCTTGGGTTCGTTCTCAGCATCCATGCTGCTCAGGATGCAGCGACACAACTTCTCAAATCTCTGCAAAGAGGAAGGATGGGGGTTACACGTTTCTGCAAGCCACATTGAAATGGGAAAGCAGCAAGCATTCCGTGGGTACCTGGCACGTGCAGGACTCACACGACGCCAGATGACTCACAGACGTGATCATATTGAATTCCCCCTTATAGATGTGGAAACTGGGGATCAGAAAGCCTAACGTAAGGTTCTCAAATTGGTGGCCCACAGGCTGGAGGAGACCTACACGTGGTTTCAGCCAGGGGTGCCTTTGGAAAAAACACAATCAACCCGGCAATCTGGGCCTGTGCTCCTGAGGGCTAGCAGCTGTTCCCGGGGTCGCGCTCTCCCGGTGGCCACTCTGTAAGCACCACAGACACGGACTTTTTCCCCACAACCTGTCACGCCATCATTTTTAACTTGAAATGCAAAAGGAAGGAAAGTGGAAACTGGAAACCACGTTACTCTGTCTATACCGGCCCTGGATCCACCCTTAAAAGTGCTATGGCCCCGGGCAGCCACCTCAGCATTCTGGACTATAGTTTCCTCCGTCAACAAGGGTCACCTCACGGCACCTGCCTGTCCTCATCTTCCTGCCTGTGTAGTCCTGCCTCTCTCTGGGCTACATGTTCCGCAGGGTTAGAGACCCCGCCCATCTCATTTCCTTCTGGGGCCCCACTGCCTAGAAGAAGGTCTGGCACAATGGGATGCTTAGCAGTAATGAACGTCTAATCCCTGGGAGCACAGAGGCCCTCCTCGATGGGACCGTCAGTACTAGTACAGACAACTCGCTACTTCCTGGAATCGTTTCTAGGCTGATCATTCTAATCCCCAAAGTGCAACCAGCACTTTTCATTTGGTTTACAGGATTTAAAAGAAATTTCAAATTAGCTACCAATTTTTACAAATGAGAAAAACGAGTACAAGGATCACCAGCATCTCTCTTCAAAATTCACAGCAGTCCACCACTGGCTGGAGCCCAGGACTGGCCGCCCCCCTTCAGTGGCCATGCCACATACCCCATCAACTCCCTCTGATGTCATCATTCCCCATCACCACCACCTCCTGCCAGTTACTGATTATTATTTCTTTTTTGTTAATGTTTATTTCTTTTTGAGAGAGAGCGAGCGAGAGAGCATGAGCAGGGGAGGGGCAGAGAGAGAGGGAAACACGGAACCCGAAGCAGGCTCCAGGCTCTGAGCTGTCAGCACAGCGCCCGATGTGGGGCTCAAACCCACGAACTGTGTGACCATGACCTGAGCCAAAGTCGGATGTTCAACCAACTGAGCCACCCTGGTGCCCCTACTTATTATAATTTGTTGTTTTCTCCTGTAAATGGCTTCTTCCACTCAGTTGCCCAACCTGCCTCACTCCTGTATGCATCTGAGTCGGAGTGCTTGTCATGGTCAATGTAAAAGAATTGTGACGATTCTCAGAAGCACTGGGTATAATCCCCACAAAACACGTCCCAAGAAAACAAAAAGGGCAGGATGTGGTGGTAACAGAATCTATCTTGTAGCGTCGCTATAAGGATTAAATGAATTATATTTGCAAAATACTTTCAAAAGACCTGGCAGATGGGTGAGCACAGTGTTCACTATTATTATTTTACCTCATTATCCTCTTTAATTCTGAACAAGAACAGCAGTTTCCTGGCAATCTTAAAAATACCAAGTGCGCTTCTTTTACTGGAGTCCACGTCATCGGCTTTAAAAAACTCATCGATCTCTCTCCTAGGAGGGGAAGGAGGTGGGAAGACATTTTAAATTAGGAGCTCACAGCAGCTGGAAGGCTTTTCAAGAACTGTAGGAGAAAACACCATTTTTTCTTGCTATTAACTGGGGACAGGGGACAACGTGCTGAGGATTTCCCAGCGCCCACCGGATCTCTCTCTGCAGTCGCCTCCGACACAGGAAACTGCGAACATGGGCCTGGATCTCGACGGCCGCCCGCTCCCGCTCCTTCTGCACCAGCCTTTCCTCCCGAGCCTGACGGGCTCTATCGATGAACCACGCTCTCGAGGTCTGAGAAACGGTGAACATGTTTGCAAGTTTGCACGAACCCTGCAAGGAAAACGGCGAGTGGCTGACGTAGATCATTGAGGAAGAACACACACAGGAAGGGGCTCGCGAGCCAAGGGCGGGCAGGCACGCACTCGGGCAGCAGCAGAGCTACTCAGGACCCTTCGGTTCCCTCCACAGCAGCTAATAGCTCTCCTGGCACAAGTCCCAACTTCCTATCGGCTCTTTTCATGCACCTCATCTAGACCAGCGGTGCTTTTCCCTGCATTAAATAATCACATCTTCTTAAGAGCACAGCATCTGCCACAGGGTGTGGGCTCTGTAATTGTTTAATAGATGAACAAAGCATGAACCGGTTCCATCCATAAAGCTCTAATTCAAACCAGGCATCCTCTAGGTCAAAGGTTCCTAGGTATTTGAGTTTTCTGGAGCAGTCTAAAGCTGAGCAGTCAAATTTATTTTGCAAAGTACAGGCTTGAAGGGAAAAAAAATCGAACATAATTATTTACCGTCACCACTACTTCATTTCTCTGTTCACTCGACAAATATTTACTGGTATCTACTTTGTGCCCAGCACAAAATAAGCCCTTATTTTTTATTTTATTTTATTTTTTTGGAAAAAGAGCCATTTTAACGCTAAAAAAGCCAAACGTGTGAGTCCAAAATGCAAGACAATCTGTTAGGTTGAATACATTCGGTTTTATGTATAACTTACTGGGCTGTCCTTACTGTTCCCATTCTGTCAAGGGCTGATAAGGACTTCGGAGCAGAATCTGTCCATCCACTGACTGGCATGTTTTGGACAGAGGGTCTAAACTGTCCATTACATTTTTATCTAAATCACCAATCACTATCTTTTCCCAAAGATGTAGCTTTGGCTATGCCTAGAGCACACAACATGGGTCCATGGAGCCTCCCACGCTGAAATGATTTCTTTGGATGCTTGAAAACTTTGTCATTCTATCCCAACTAAATAAGCAGTCAAGCCGACAAAATTATTCAAAGGGATTACTCAGAAATCCAGACTTCTGGAAAACAATCCCTTTACCATGTTACCTCCCTCAAAGCAGCGCCCACATGAAAAGATCATCAGGAATAAAAAGCTCATTCAAGGCTCTTTCCATGTCAACATACCGAGAGGCTTCTGTGGTCCCTTTTCAACACAGATTCGCATCTGTTAAACAACATGTGGGTCTCTCATCGGTAATTGTCAAAACAAATGAACAGAGCCCACCTGGTCACAGGAAGGCAGGAAAGAAGGCAGGGGAGAGAAAGGTAGCAGTCTTCTGAATCACTTGTTCTCTCTGCCCAGCAGCAGTCTGAATAGCTCACCTGAGGACCTGCCTGTGACACAGAAACGCCAGGTAATCATTAGTGATGTTGCACAGGACTCACTATGCCGAGGGCAGCTTCTCACTTCAGAGGAGCTTGTCCTTCCTGGCAGAAGCAGAAGGAAAAATCCAGATTCGGGGTTAAGTTTTACAGGCAGGGTATCATATATCTTCCGCACTGAATAAAAGTAATAAAAAGTGCCTCTGGTTTAAAACACTAGTATTCTCATTTTTACTTAATGTCTGATTTAAGTTTTTAAACGTTTATCCATTTTTGAGAAACAGAGCATGAGCAGGGGAGGGACAGAGAGAGAGGGAGACACAGAATCCGAAGCAGGCTCCAGGTTCTGAGCTGTCAGCACAGGGCCTAACGCGGGGCTCGAACCCACGAACCGTGAGATCATGACCTGAGCTGAAGTGGGATGCTCAACCGACTGAGCCACCCAGGCATCCCTTCATGTTTAAATGTTATAGTGTACCTCCCCAGTCCTTCAGCTGAAAGGGAATAGATTGAAAATAACGCCAAAGAAGCTAATTGAAGCCACACACACTTTATGGCACTAAGAATGAACAGAGGGGAATGGCATGTTAAGAAGCCATTGAAAGTTATGTGTGGCATTTTTTTAATGAAAAACATTTATGCCTAAGAAATGAAAAACAACATGTAGACAGTGGTTGTTTGGAGGTGGAGGAATGATGGGAAGTTCTGCTTCCTGAACTAGTCCGTTTTCCAAATTCTCTGCAGAAAGCATGCAGTGAGGCAGCACAGCACTGTGAGAGGCACACAGCCTTTCGAGTCACAGCTGGAGCCCGTCTCTAGCTCTGCCATGCAGCCCCCACAGGGAGAGGTCTCAGACCCTTTCTGCCTTAATGAGACAATTTATGTCAAATACCTATCAAGGTGGCTGACAGATTACACAGTAAGTCTAATTGACGTATTCTTTGTACAGATGTGAGAATTTTTTTAACTCTGCAGCATGGGCTCTCATCTGTCTAGTCACTAAGGGCCCTTACGTTCCTCCCCCATTAAATTTTGTCCTATCCCTGGGTGCACTAAGATTCACCGGTCCTGTCACTTGGGCTATGGCCCTGTTTAGATTGGTTAACAGCTTCAAGCTCCAGAGAGCTGCAGAAGACAGGGCCCAAGCCCTGAGCACAATGGTATGATTCTTCCTTAACAGGCAGCGAGTCCCTCATTTGGGGGGGGGGGGGAGGATGGGGGGGGGAAAGGGGTGATGAAAAGAAGGAGCGTCTTCTCAATGGAAAAACAGGAGATTGCATATGCAAACTGACAAAGTACCTGAAAGGCTATCTCAAAACTTTCACTTCTCCCAAGCAGCCTCGTAGGATAAGATCTCTTCCTTGAGATTAGCATCCCCTCAGCAATGCTATATGCTGGTTTTGTTTACACCGTATAATAGTCTGTACTTGGCAGTTTTTCTAATTCCTTCTTATTCTCCTCTTCTATCTAAAATCTACCAGTTTATTAATCAAAACACATTACGAAGTCTTTTAAGTGTGTATTTGAAGTAACTAACGAAAGATTACACAAACTTTGACTTAATCAAAGAAAGAAAAGGCTGTGTATAGTAGAAGAAAACCTTGGATCATATCGAGTACCCTTGGTTCTTTTTAGTTCTCAGTCTACCTCATTTGGCCAAATTATTTATCCTCTCTAGGCCTCAGATTCCTGATCTGTAAATTGAGGATCATAGTGCCTACCTCCTAGGGGCGCTACAAGAATTAACTATAATATTTACACTTCTTGTATCCCAATTTAGTTGTCAGGATGCTGTGATTAGGATTAAGTGGGAAAATACTAACAAGGAGTATCTGAAAGCAGATAGCATGTAACTGGGCTTTACTGTAGCATCCAGACTTAAAACCAACCCCCCCCCCCCCAAAAACAAACTTACAATCCAGTTAGGGGAAACAATGATATAGGTGGAAAAATTAGAAACCCAAGAGGTTGGGTCAACCAAGATTACTTAAAAAGCAAAAAGGAAAGTAAGTTGATTAAAGTACCCACTATGTGTCATGTCCCTTCTACGTAAGAACAGCAACCCTGTGAGATCACTTAGTATCTCCCATAGTCCACGTTAGACTGCCAGTGATGGGCAGAGCCAAGATTTGAATACCAAGAGACAGGACTCAGACTCTACGTCTGTATTCCCATGATATCTGCTCAACATCAGTCTTCCCTGGATGAGGTCAATTTCATGGAGAATTATGAAAGAGGCCAGAGAGTATCATCCAAAGGTGAAAGGCCAGAAATATCAACTGCTGAGCCCGACAGGATTTTCCCCCTATGATGCGAACAGCTGGACAGGCAGGCGTGGTGACCATCACCATTTAAGGGCGGATCATGAATCAGGCAGTGTACAGATATTTACCCAGTCTGTCTTTTCAACAGCTCTATAAGGTCTCAAATGGTCCAATTTTGGAAGAACAGGCAATAGCACTTAGGCTATTAATAAGAACAGCTATCATTTATTGAAGGCTATTGCCTATCTAGGTGTGTGTTATCATCAATCCCACCTTCACACAGAGCAAATGAAACGTAGAGGGAACGTGACTTGTGAGAGGTCACTAGACTCCTGAATCTGAAGCCACGTCCAACTCCAAAGCAATTTTTAAAGTGAAACTGACAAGACCTGGAGACTGCCCCACTCATGGAACAGCAAAAACAAACAGCTGCACGTGCAAGGCTGTCCACAGGGCTAAGTTAGGGTCAAATTACGACCAAGTTTTTCTTTATTGAAATCATTAACACCAGCTGCCTCTACGGAGAGAGCTGAATGCCAGGTACCAAAACTTGTATTACAAAGCTCCCTCTGTGAAACGAGCTAATGACTCCGTTTTACAGAGGAAGAAACCGAGGCTCGGAGAGGTGAGGGAACTCACCCAAGGTCACACAGCGAGTATAGGATTTGAACTCCGGTTTGGGGGAGGGACTCCTGAGGCCCAGCATCTTTCCTCGGCATCAACAACAATAACAAACCTTTTTCACCCAGCATTAGCCTGTCTATAAAGGCCTATCGCCCCAGAGCTGAAAAGGGATGGAAACGGCTACGGAGAAACCCCCCGAGCACGAAAGTCAGCCCCCGGCACCCGCCCTCCGACTTGGGGAGGCAGGGACCCGGCCAAAGGGCCACCTCCTTCAAAGTCCCCCCACCACTCGGAAAACACACAACCCTGTTCCCACTCGCTACCCGTAGGCCGTAGACCTTTATCCGCTCGAGGCCCCCGCGCTCCGGGTCGGGGCCGAAGCTACCGCCGCCTCAGCTCAGTGCCCTCGAGCTCTGCCGGACCCGGGGCAGCGTCCGAAGCCCGACCGCCATCTTGCCCCGGGGTGTCCTAGCTCAGAGCTCCGCTGGGATGCAACGATCCAGCTCCAGGAAACGACAGTTCCGCAGAGCTTCTTTACCCGGGAAGAACAACCTCCCTGCATCTTGCCCTCCTTTCTGGAAGCTGAAAAAAAGCAGACCGTTCAAGAGCGGGATAAATTCCTGACCCAGACGAGGGGAGATGCAACCCATCCCAGAGGGTGAGGTTGGAAGGAACGCGAACAACGTCTAGGCTTACGACGGACCCTTTGAGAAGTTGCCCTCTGCGGGGCGGAAGCGGGCTGCGGCAGCGGAAGTTCCCGCCCCCGCCCCGCCTCTGCCCCCGGCTTGCGCGAGCTGGGTGTTTCCTGCCTCTTTCAGTCCGGGTTTGGAGACTCCGGCGTCCTCCGACTTTTCATGGTAGGGAGGGCGGTGCCCACTACCTGCGGGCTCTGGGCGGCCGAGAGAGCTCGGCCGAGGCTGAGTAGAGGGGGAAGGGGCCGAGGGCGGCGGTTGCGTTGTGGGCAGTCGCGAAAGGGGAGAGGCGGTTGGGGGGTTGGAGGGGGGCGAGGCCGGGGGGGGGGGGAAGGGCTCTGGTGGATAATTGTATGTGTGTGTTGGGGGGTGGGAGGGTCCCTGGCTGTTGGGGATCGGGAACGAGCATTTGGACTTGGGAGAGTAGATATGTGTGTGGGTGAGTTCGGTTGTCTGAGTCCTGAGTGCTCATTGGAAGTGGGATTGGTTATCGTGAAGAGAACAAAGAGGGGTCGTCGAAGATGGACGTTGGAGTGGAAAACGAGGACGGGAGGGTGTTGCGAAAGAGAATGGTTAGGTTATGAGAGAGCGACGTGGGCTTCCTTGGGGGCGGAGCGTTTGGGGTTTTTGGAAATTGTGGCTGGAGCACCTGGGTGTCGGGGAAGGGGCGAAGGGGCTTCCAGGTGCTTCTGAACACAAGGGTTAGTGAAGCGGGTGAAAGAAGTCGAGGGAGCTGGAGGGGAGGGCAGATGTGCATCCAGCGCCTGAAGGAACGCCAGGGGCCTGAGGTCAGGGTGCCTTCGCCACGGAGTCCAGCGCCTTTAACTGGCGCCTTGGTACCTATCTAGTCACTTCCGTTGGGACCCGAAGTGGCCACACCTAAGGAGCCGGGAATGGATGTCAGTCACCCAGCTGTGCTAAAGTTTCTGTTTGCATGTGATCTTTCAGGGGTCTCTTCCTCAAATAGCTCTTTGGCCTTGGCTGGGAATGACTAAAGTCCAGCTAGCTTTTACTTCTTTGCTTGGTCTTTAACTGGAAAATGCAGTCTTTAGAGAAGATAAGTTTCAAGGACCCTGCTGAAGAATACTTAGCCATTCTGTATCTAACTTTACTCCATTTTATGCAAAATAAGGACTACCTGAAGGGGGAAAGGCATTAATTAAACCAGTGGTTCTCAAACTGGTCTCTAGACCAGCAGCAGCAGCAGCATCACCTGGGAACTTGCTAGGAATGGCCAAAATTTCAAGCCCTACCACTGACTACTGAATCAGTGTGGGGGGTTGGGCCCACCAATCTGTTTTAACAAGCCCTACCGGAGATTAGTGATTTCTTGATTTGGACTATGTAACGAAAGGGGCCTGAGTCAGAGGACACGTATAGTTCTGATTATTAATCTTCTCCCCCCCAGAACTGGGGTTGGTGATCATCTCTTCCTCACTAGATCCTTGAGAGAAATCGGCCAATAGTTTGCGTGACACACAAAGGAGGAGAATGTAATTCGGCACAACGCTTGGAAATAGCAGTAGCTGCCCTATAAGCAAGTTTTGGATGCAAAATAATGCTACAGTTATCGGGCCGCCTTAATTTAGTTTGGTGGAAATGGAACAGCAGACTTTCTTGAGTTGTAGCAATGCCTTTAGTTTGGGGGAAATTTTATAATTAGCCTCAAGACAGTGACTTGAGATCAAGCTGGTTAAAGGAACCCCTTAGCCCTGTGGCTCTTAGCTCGGGCCGCACGTTAGAATTATCTGAAGAGCTTCTTAAATACTGCTGAACTGCCCTTCCTCTACTCTGATTAATTGGCCTGGGGTGAAGCCCAGGCACGGTGCACCCAGGTGACTGTAGTACAGCCAGGGGCTGGGACCTCTTAAGGAAGCTTGAAGGGACAGAAGGGAAACAATGAATGCCAAGGACCAGGTGCCAAGTACTTTAACATTACCTGAAGGTTATTATGAAGATTATGCCCTTCACTTCATTTGACAGCTTAGGAAACTGAGTCAAAAGGCTTGTCTCAACCTCACACCGGAAGTGGTGGAACAGAGCCTGTAGCCTAGGTTCCTCAGACTTTTGATCAAACTTTCCACGTGCCCGTTTCCCCCAGCATACACACACAGGGGACACAGTTCCACAGAGAACTGCGGAGAAAACATCCAAGGGTCAGGGAGTTGGTGCCTTTTTTCCTATTGTACTTGTCTGGGGGGCCTCTTTTCAAGCCAACACTTTTCCCCCTTGGGCTGATTTTTATTTTCTAAGCACATATACAGTTACTTCCTGTCTTTGGCTCCGAAGCTGTGAGATTGGGGCCGGCTTTTGCTTATGATGCTTTGGTTTATTTTTACATGTGGTCAGAATTCACTGGGCCAATAGAACAGGAGGTTGGGGAGCTTCTCCAAGGTGATGAGGTTAATACAGACTAGTTAAGGCATACAGAACTATTTCAAGCAGTGGGTTGTAGTCTTAGCTGCACATTAGGGGAGTTAAAAAAAAAAAATTCTGTTGCCCAGGCCACGCCCCAGATCAGTTACATCAGAATTTACAGGGATAGGACCCTGCTGGGTTGTTTTTTTTTTTTTTTTTTTTTTTGAGTGGAGAGCCACTGTTCAGAATCTGCTACAGGAGACTTAGAGGAGGTGGGAAAGAGAGAAGCCTTGACTTCCCTAATTGGGTTCAACTTTTCTGATGGAATACAATTGGTAACCAGTACCTCAAGTATGAATTCCATCTTTGTTTCTCACAACCAGTTTTGCTGTCTCCTGCCCCACCCTCCCCAGCCTCATTAATGATGGAATCAAATCTTTGAAGCAAGGGAAAAAGCAGGATCCCAGGAGCAATGGCTGGGGAGTCTTCGGTAGAGAGGTTTGCTGTGAGAGGCTTTTTGTCTGCTGCTTTGTGTCCTTAGCTCGGTGCAGTGTGGGCTCAGGGACGAGAACACAGAACCATTTAGCCAAGGGCCTTTCCTAGTACTGAGGTGACTGACCTTTGGAAGGGTGGGCTCCAGGAAGGTTTGGAGCTTTTTTTCCCGTCTATTCTGGAGTCTCAAGGCTAGATCAGGATGGTTTCTGCCTTTATCTCTTAGTGATTCAGGTGGGTGTCCTTAGAAATGGGCATTGTCTTCAGAGAAGATCATTTGAGACTTTTGAGAGCATTTTGAAATAATCATAGTGTGAGTCTTTGATGTTTGAGTGTTTGCTCTGAGCCAGAGACGGTGCTGAGTGCTCTCTGGCATCCCTCACAGCAATCCTGGAGGGAGACACTGCCGTTGTCCCTGTTTCATAGATGGAACTAGACTCCAGTGACTCGCCCACAACTGATCAGTGGCAGGGCTGGGTGCTCAAATTCAGGCGTGATGTCCAAACCCAAGCCCTTAGCCACACATGGCCTCCCATCTATTTTCAAAGCTTTCTTTTTTAATTCGTAAAGAAGTGGGGGGGGGGGGGGCTCCTCAATTTACATGTTGTAGCTGTATATATTTCAAGCATGAATGTTGATAAAATCATGGGCTCAAGGCCAGACAGGACTTGCCCATGTCCTTTACTTGCTCTGTCACTGACCCACCGCCAGTACCAACGCATTTTGGGAAGTGACTGAACTTCTCTGGGATGTGGTATCCAAATCTACAAGGTGGAAATAACGATAGTTGTCTTCCAGCATTGTTTAGATTTTAAATGGTTGTATGTGGTGGTAGAGATGAAAACTGGTATCTTCTGGGAGGGAGGAGTGGGAAAAGGCATAGAGGGGCTTTCTGGAACCATGAAAATGCTGTCTGTCTGGATCCGAGTAGTGGCTATACAGACGCATATACTGGCCCAAACGCATCAAACTGTGCACTTCAAATATGCTTTATGGTGTGAAAATTATCTTTGAAAAGGTATCAGAAAGTAAAAGTACACTGCAGTCTGCAGTATACTTAGACTTTTTTTGTGTTTCACAGTAGGTGCCTTACAGAATGCCAGATCATTTCCCAAAACACTTATTTTTGTGTAAATTACATCTAAAAAGGAACTTTAAAAAGTATTTCAATTTTGGGCAATTTTCCCTAACTGCCCCCCAGCCTTACCCCCAAACCCCACAACTATAAGCCTTCATTCCCCCCACTCCCCGCCCTAGGTCTTTAAAGTTTTTAGAAACTCTTTTTTTTTTTTTTTTTTTTTTTTCAACGTTTATTTATTTTTTTTGGGACAGAGAGAGACAGAGCATGAACGGGGGAGGGGCAGAGAGAGAGGGAGACACAGAATCGGAAACAGGCTCCAGGCCCTGAGCCATCAGCCCAGAGCCCGACGCGGGGCTCGAACTCCCGGACCGCGAGATCGTGACCTGGCTGAAGTCGGACGCTTAACCGACTGCGCCACCCAGGCGCCCCAAGAAACTCTTTATTCTCATCAGCTACTTCTATCATCCCATGGACAAGAGTTTTTCTGGGAAGAATGGTTGGTGATAACCATTAGTGTGGGGTTTCTGGGGACTGATTTCAAAGGAAAGCTGGAGGGGAGGGGTCCCACAGAGACCCCAGGTGAGTTAAGCTTGAGGTTCTGAAAACGTGCCTTCTTATGATATATTCACCTGATGATGCAGGAATGCTTCTGGAGAAAACACTTTTCTCTCCAGAAGCCCGTTCTTCCTGTCATTCTGCAGGGCCCTGACATGAGTCCTCCAGTGGGTGATTTCCAGGCCATTCTTCTGGGGGGATGGGGGTCGAGAGGGTTGGTCATTGCCTGTGCTATTACCGATTGATGGACAGTGGGTTGCCCCTCATTAGTCCCTTCTGTTGAAAAATAACATTTGTATTTTACCCATCATACATGTAATCCATGTTAATTGTGGGAGATCCAGAAAAGATAGAAAGGCATAAAGAATTTTAAGAAATCCTTTTTCAGGATCAGGGTATAGTTTTTTAAAGTTTTGTGCTGTCAAAACCCCCAGGAGTATGCCTATAGTCAAAGTTGGCTTTCTCTCCTTATTGCCATGAGGGAGAACCACAGAGCATCTCGGAAAGAGGATTGGGGCTTGCCTTGGGTGATTTGGGGGAGGATTCAGGGAAGTAGGGCTTTGCTCGATATTGAATGCTGTCAGGAGGGAGGGTTAATTCTGTGACTGGGTCTCAGTAATTCCTGTTTTGAAGGTGGGAAGAATGGAGTGGGGCTGAAGCTCTAACTGGTAAAGAAGCAGCGGTGAGTTGCCTCAGTCAGGATATGGGGAGGTTTGGTCATTTTTGTGTTTGGGGCGACGTTCTTGTTTTTGTCTGCGTTCACGCATAATTATGGGGTAGTCTTGTTTGTGCCTTGATCCATCAGCCACCGAGTGGCCTTGTCAGATGGTGACGTGCTATGAATTGTTCACGTTCAGTGCGAACCTCACGGCCCAGATAGGAGTGCCAGGCCAGGTTCTGGCCGTCAGGCTGCCTCCCCTTTGCTGTGCCCCAGATCGATCAAAGAAGATTCAGCCCACTCTTGGACACCTCCTGCCATAGGCCTTTACCTGTCGAAGAGATGTTTTCTTTGAGTACACGGGTGCCAGGTCCCAGTCTCCTTCCTAGGCTTGCTTAAATCAGCGCAGCCGTTGCTTTGAGATGGACACAAGAACTGGCAGTGCCATTAAGGAGACTGTCATCGGATCTGGCTGTTTTGGGAGGTGCTGGTACAGGAAGTCTCTATTTTGCAATAACTTTATTTCCAAGGGTTTTTAAATACCTGTTTCATCCCCAGAAACACTTCCCCCTCTCCCCCCAGCAGAAAGTGTCAGGAGTGGTAGTTGGGACCCCACTGAATTCATAAAGGCTAATTTCACTTGCAGTTCAGCTGAAAGATAGCACTTTCTGCCATCCAGTGGCGCATGGCAATAAGGAGACCGAGAGAAACCGGGGCAGTGCTTCAAGCTGCTGTCGGATGTGCCCCGGGTGTTCGCTTATATGAGGAACAGGCGGAAAGGAAGTCCGCCCACCTCAACAGTTAGTGGTAAACTCCTGCTCACGGGTTCAGCAGGTGAGGTCAGTATATGAGCTCTCTGGGTGGGGTTTGGGGCAACCAGTACCCCACCTCCCACCAGTTGTTGCCCTGCTGACCTGTTCGGCCTCTAATTTTAAGAGAAGCCGGGAACCTGGATTTTTCTGTGAACTCGCCTGTGTCGTCAACTTTCAGAGCAATCTTGAAGTTTTAAATGCGGTCTATAATTGGGCCAAGCAAAACACACCTGGAGGCCAGGTTCAGCCCACAGGCTGAAAGAGGTAAACTGGGCCGGGTGCTGTGACCCTGGTGACCATTTGTCTTCTCCACTGGCAGGAAGAGATGTCAGGAGAAAGTGTGGTGAGCTCAGCGGTGCCAGCGGCTGCTACCCGCACCACTTCCTTCAAGGGCACGAGCCCCAGCTCCAAGTACGTAAAGCTGAACGTGGGCGGAGCCCTCTATTACACCACCATGCAGACACTGACCAAGCAGGACACCATGCTGAAAGCCATGTTCAGCGGGCGCATGGAAGTACTCACTGACAGCGAAGGTAAGCCTGCCCCCCAGGCGCTGGGGACGTGCTTGTGGTTGAGGGGTCATTCGAGTTCAGAAGGCCAAAGTTAAATGGCAGTTGTGCTCGGTGTTCTCTCAGTGTGCAGGGGGCCTTGGGAGCGTGTAACCGGGAGAGCAGATGTAGTCCGGGTGGGGCGGGGGGTGTGGTGAAGGAGGGTTTCCCCAAGGAAGTGACATGTAAGTCGAGATGTGAAGGTGGGCTGGGGTCACCTGGGTGGGGACTCACAGTCTTGACTTTGTTGTTGATTGCCTGTGTGACTTTGAGAAAGTCACTTCCCTCCTCCAGGCCACAGCTCTGTGGCTGGACTAGCAGCCCTAGTCGGTCCCCTGCCAGTTCTCAAGCGATGATTCTGTGACTTCAGAGTGAAACTCCAGTGTGGGAGAGGCATGAATGTGTTCTGTGGACCCTTGTCTTCCTGGGATGGAGGCCTGACAAAGACAGAACTGGATTTAGGATCTTGTGATCCTAACGAGGTGGTTTAACCTGTTCTCGTTTCCCCATTAGTGATACCCACCTCATGGGGCTGTTGGTGCATAGTATTCAATAGGTATATACTCCGTGCGTGTTTCTTCTTCTTTTTACCTTTTTCTCATGGAAAGTCACGTTGGTAAAAGGGAAAGAATTCTTTTTTTTTCTTAAATTTTTTTTAATGTTTGTTTATTTTAGAGAGAGAGAGAGACAGAGCATGGGCAGGGGTGGGGCAGAGAGAGAGAGGGAGACACAGAATCCAAAGCAGGCTCCAGGCTCTGAGCTGTCAGCATAGAGCCCGATGCGGGGCTCGAACCCACAAACCGTGAGATCATGACCTGAGCCGAAGTCGGATGCGACTGAGCCACCCAGGCTCCCCAAGGCAAAGAATTCTTTAAAGCGACCTCACCGTAACTGTTTCCTACCCACCTGGAACAATCCAAGGGCACTTGGCAAGGGGGGGACATTCTTCCCTTGGCTGGGTTCATGGGGCAGGTCACATGAGGCTCATTTTGTGGCTTGAGATTGCTTAGGATGTGGCTGGACTCTCCTTTACCTGTTTCTGAGGTTGGCTGCTGTGCCCATGCCCCTGCCTTGCCGGGGCATTGGTTCCTGGGAAGGTGGGCCGGTTTTGCTACAAGTAGGTGGGATTGGGGACTCTAAGCCTGGTGCCCAGAGTGCATCCTCTGATCCTAGGAGGGAGGAAGCTTGAGCTGGTCGCTAGGGAGGGTGATTCCCCCTGTGTCCTGGAGAAGGCCCAGCTGCAGGGCTGGAGGTTCTGTTTCGCTGAGTTTCCTGTGAGTTTGGGTTTCTGGCCAGGCATCAGGTGAATGAGGTTGGAACCTCAGAGCTTTCTTCTGTGTCTCACCCAGAAAGCTTGGAGCTTTTTATGAGTGGGAGGATCCCCTTTGCTGTGCCGCACCCAGCACTGCCCCGGGAGTATTTGTGGAGACTGAGACAATAGCGCCCCAGCCGCTGAAGGAAACAGACCTTATCTGAGAACCCAGGATTGTTGTAGTTTTTCTTCCGCCCTACCCAGTCTTGGGCGGGGGGGGGGGGGGTGCTCAGGAAAAGCGGCTGAGTTGCTTTGGAAGTGAAGTTGGAGCCTCATCTCCTTTGAAAGCCCTCGCCTTGCTGGCCTAATGCCACGCCATGGAAGAGCCGGTCCTCCAGCTCTTCGATCGCCCAGCTGGGAGAGATGCAGGGACAGCACCAGGGGGGTCCCGCTTCCAAACAGCTGCTAGAGGACGTCCTGTCCCCAGTGCTTCCTGGAAAATCCAGCATGTTCAGGGAAGCAGGGTTGTCTTTGATACTCCGATCTTGGCCGTTTTCACAGAGCTCCACTGGCTCTCCAGCCCCCTGCCTATCACGAAAAGCTCATAGCACTGCATTTTAAAAGCTATGGGACTTAAAAAAAAAAAAAAAAAAGGCTACTGAGTTCAGGGCATGCTGGCTCTTACCCTGGCCAGGGCACCTGAGCACAGCAACCTTTATAGGTCACCCACCAGCTTTGCGTCTGGTCTTCCAGCCCGCGCTGTGCCGGGCAAGGTGAGTCCGTTGGCCCCTGGTGAGTACACTGCACAGCCTGACCGGGGGCCTCAGTGTTGCCCTCAGATACACCATTGGGTCTACACACTGGGATAAATGTCCTGCATCTCCCAGCTTCACCCTGGGCTTCAGTGAGGTTTGCCACAAACGGGCCAAAATATCAAGTGCAGCTCGCTGAGAGCAGCGGATCCAGCCTTGTGTCCTGCTGGCTGAGGAACAGGGACTCCAAAGGCACAGAGCAGCAATGTATTGAGCTGCTAGAAATCTCTGAAGGGTGCTTGAGAAACTGGTTGCTCTTGGAGAGAACCTGGGGCCCAGGATGGGTGGTGGACTCTCTCCCGCTTCTGCCTGTTGGAGTTTTGTACCGCTCAGTTCCTAAACGGGGAGGCTTGGAGTGAGTGGATTTGGGTGTTGGAGTGAGACAGACCAGGTTTGAGTCCGGTAGCAGTCACAGCTAACGTTGATGGAGCCGTTTCTGTGTGTATCGGGCACTGGGCTAATTTAGGCTCGTTTGTCATTTACTGGCAATGGGACGTTGGGCGGGTGACTTTCTCTGAGCCTGTTTCCTCAGTTGTGAATGGCAGTGCTTTTCAGGATTGTTACGGGAGTGAGAGAGGACATTAACATTAGAAATTTCTTGGTGGAGTGCCTGACAGTTGGAAGACTCTCTAAATGGGCGCTGTTCACTCTCGCTTCATCCCGCCTGGGTGGGGTGTCCAGGTGGGGGGAGGAGCCCTGTAAGGGGCTGTGGAGAAGCAGGTCTTAGCGGTGCCTTGGGGAGAAGTGGCCTGCCTCAGCCTTGGGGATGAGTGTTCTGCACCTTACGCCCAAAGGGTGGCTTTTCTAAGACGGCCAAGACTCTGGCAATGAGCAGGCCTCTCCCACGCTCCTCCCCAGAAAAGCACAGTTCTTACAGTGCCGGGATTTTTACCTGATTCCTTGTCAACATGGATTTATTTGGGACCTTGCCTTAGTAAGAGTTCTGCCTTAGAACTCGCCTGTAGTTAGTTGCCTATTTGGTCCCTGTTGCTTGGTACTGTGCTTCCCCCCCCCCCCCCACCGCATTCCCCCGTGGTTTCTGGTCTCGTGCTAATATTCTTGGAATGAGGGAGTGTGTGAACCAGATTAAAGAACGGAGTCATTAATCTTATTATCAGCACACGTTTCCTTGAAAACCAGTGGGGAAGTCAGGTGTAATAGTGGGAAGACCGTAGTACCTCGTGGTTTCCCTGCGATCTCCATGCTTCCTGCCTTAAATTAGAGTTCTGAAATACGGTGAGAGCTTGTAAATTGTGATTAATAAAACAAACTCCCTCATATCCCTGATGAGAAGTATTAGGGTCTGGGAGCGAACGGTCAAGAAAGAATTATTGAGACGTCTTTGGCGCGAAAAAGGAAGTTTTATTAAAGCACAGGGACAGGACCCGTGGGGAGCTGCGCTGGGATTGTGAGGAGTGACCGATGATATACTTCTAAGTTGGGAGTGGGTTGGGAATAGGGTAGGTCTCTAAGGAATTTGGAAGGAAGGCTTCCAGGACCTTGAGGGGCTAGCTGGTGTTAAAATAAGGTCATTGACTACTATCTAGCAAAACCTTAGTTATGAGACCCTTCAGATGTATGTGCATCAGTGGGCCATATGCTTGGAGACTGATTATTAACATATATTTGGGGGGCAGAGATAAAGGAAGTTTCCAAATGGATTTTTTTAAGTGTATTTATTTATTTTGAAAGAGAGAGAGAGAGAGAGAGAGTGTGCCCTCGCACACAAGTGGGGGAGGGTCAGAGAGAGAGGATCCCAAGCAGCCTGTGCACTGTCAGCACAGAGCCCCACGCGGGGCTCCAACCCACGAACCCATGAGATCGTGACCTGAGCTGAAACCAAGAGTCAGATGCTTGACTGACTGAGCCACCCAGGCGCCCCCCAAATGGGTTTTTACATGTTAACAAAGACTTACACAGGATCCAGGAGGTTGGGCTGAGGTCAACCTAAGGTTGCCATTTGCCCCTAGGCAGCTGAGCTCCTGAGGGAAGGTCACCCTGTCTCCAGTACGTGTCAATGGGCTGCAAGTTGTAAGGAGATTTAAGTTTTTCTACATTTCTTTTGCCTTTGTTCTCCACATCACCCCCACTTAGACACGAAAGAAAACATTGCCTGGGCTGATGTGGCCTCTCTACCTTTTTGTTTGCCTCTCTCCCTTCCAGAGGTAACCACTGGCCTGACTTTGGGGTCAGTAGGTGAATTTCAACCTTGGCCGCTTAGTGAGTCACCTGAGAGCTAAATCCTGCTGCCTGGGTCCCCACCCACCCAGAGAGCCAGATGTACTTGGGCAGCTGTGTGGTTGGGGCGTTAGGGCTTGGAGGGGCTCCGCAGGGGAATCTACTGTGCGTCTGGTGGTGAAAGCCACCGATGTGAATGTGTAGTGAATGCCTCTTGCTCTGCAGTTTCTGTCCCCAAACAAGACAGAGTTGGTGTGTTTTCCAACATTATATAAGTGGTGTTACGTCGTTTGTAGCCTCTTTGCCTTCTTAGCATTATGCTTGTGAAACCTAGCCATGAATGATACGTAGCTCTAGTTCAAATATTGGTAGTTGTGTTCCATTTGGGGAATATACTGTAGTTTATGGACCCGTATTCTGGCCATAGCTGTTCAGACTGCTGCCAGTGTTCACTGTCAGGAATATTGCCCTTCTCAAACACTCTCTGGCATGTGTGAGCTTCTCCAGGGCAGCGCTTCCCAGCCTTTGCCACATCATGGCACACAGAGAAAGTCATATTCTTATTGTGGTAAATGAAAAGGCTCTAGACCCAGGGCTACAGCATTTAAGATCTTACCCGCCCCTGGGAGCTCTCTCCTGGAGCTTATTCGCAGAAGGGGAATCCGGGAGAGCATCCTTGGCTTGATTAGGTATTAGCTGTTGTGCCCATTTACACTCCCCACAGTGGTCTGAATTTTTGCCAACACCCGGCACGGTCGGACCTCCTAATTATTGCCGATCTGATGGTTATGAACTGGTGCTCTGTCATTTTATTTAACATTTCCTAATTTCTAGTCCGTTGAGCATCTTCTTATGTGTGTTGGTCATTTGTGTTTCATCGTTTAGCTGCCTGATTGCATCTTATTTACACATTTTTCTGTTTGCCTTTTTTTTCCTTACTGCTTTGTGAAAGTCTATATTCTGGATCTCATTTCTTTGTGATTTTATGTTGTAAATATCTTCTCCAGTCTGACTTGTGATAGCATTTTTACATTGTTTTTTTACATTTAGGTCTTTGATCTACCTCATTGGTGCTCAACCAGGGATGATTTTGACCTCCAAGTGACATCTGGCAATGTCCAGAGACCTTTCTGATTGTCACAATTTGAGGGTGGGAGCTGCTGGCATCTGGTGGGTAGCGGCCAGCGATGCTGCTAAATACCCAGTGATGCACAGGACAGTCCCTCTGTAACATAGGATTATCCGGTCCAAAATGTCGCTAGTACTGAGGCTGAGAAACCCTGCCCCAGAGATTCTGGTTCAGGAATGGGACAGCTTCCTGGAATCTGAATATGTAATGAGTGCCTCAGGTGATTTATGAACAGGCAAGTTTGGGAACCCCCGAAATAGTATAAATACCTTAGGATGCTAAGAAGAGGTCGGTGAAGCCCCAGAGGTGGGGGGCAGGGAAAGGGGAAAGGAGCAAGAAGCACTCGGTGTGCTGGTGGCCAGCACAAGGAGGCAGACCTTGTCGCCCAGTCCCCTGTCCCTGGGAGAAGCCTTCCCCGGCTCACCCTGAAAGCCACGCAGACTCCCACGGGCTGGACTGTACCCCCTCCGGACATTGCTACTGCTCTGTCCTCCAGCAGTGATGAAGAGACGCGTAAAGGGCTCATTGTCAGAGACCTCATTTGAGTGCCGCCAATAGACCCAGCATTGTGCTATGTGTCTCCAGTACATTCTCTCATCGTGCCTTTACACCAGCCCTGTGGGGTGCCAGTTTTAGGAGAGGACCTGGAGGACAGAGAGGTTCGGTGAAACACCTGTGTCATCCAGCAGGTAGGCGGCAGAACTGGGTTTCCGACACAGGCCCTTGCTGTTAGCCGTCGGGTCGTGCGGCATCTCCCAGACCATTCCAGAGCCTTCCGGTCTGTGCCTGCCTGTTCTGCTCTTCAGCCTTGCCAAAGGGCCCCCCGACCCCAGGCCGCCCTGACTTGTACAGCCTTCCGCAACAGCCTGTGTGCTCCGGGGCGTCAGCAAAGACGCCCCACAAGCCAGGAGCTGCTTGACTTCCATTGGCTTTTCTACACGCCAGGCATTTGAGCTGTTTCAAAGGGGGTGGATTCTGGCTTTGAAAGCAACTAAAATATTTTAAAATCAAAATGCTAATTGAAACCTCATGGCGAGCGTGCCTCGCTCCTTTGCCCTTATTTGTCCAAAGTATGATTCCTTCACCACAAGCATTTCCTGACAGCATTCTTGAGCTGGCGCCCAATGTCACGGTCTGTCTCTTCGTTTATGGAAACTCCGGACTGTCACTTGGATAATTGATTTCAGGGGCCCCTGCTCTTGCTGAGCAGGCTAAGTTGTCCATGCGTCAAAGGCAGAACGTGGACGTTTTCTTCCCAGAATCGCCAAGTTAAACTGGTTGCCGTTTCCCTGAAGACTGAGATCCTGCGCGTCTTCTCAATTGGTGAAAAGGAGCTTTCCTGTGAATTTCTTACTTGCTTTTTGTGATCAAGTCCTGCATCCCCAACTTGGGAATGTCCCTGAACCCCTCCGAGTCTCTGTTGTCATCCATGGACAATGCAGGGGACTGAGCCTCCCTCTGAAAGATCTGTTGGGAAGATAAAATGATCCTTCCACACCTTCTCTGCTCCCTGGAGGGAAAGCACTTGATCCAGGGTAGCAGGTCGTAAGCCGGTGGCCTGCAGATAGGTCTCATTTGCCCTAGCGTGGATTAGTGACCTTTTGCTTCACTATTATTTACAAATCAGGAGGTTTCCCAGAGAAACCTGCATTCTGGCTTCTCTTGGAATATCAGAGGCTCCTGCAGCCCTGGGCCCACGTTCCTGCCTGGCCATCTCTGCCGGAGTGAGGAAGAGCCTCCCCGTGCTCTGTCCCCAGGGGCAGGGCACGTGCTCTCCGGTCAGCCTCCGGCCCGGCCCACCTACACGCACTCGTGCTGCTTGCTCCAGGCCCCGGAGGCGGCCGAGCTGCATGGCAGATACCACATCCGTGCTTTATCGTCTCAAATGTAGGAGGAAGCGGTGGGATGATGTCCAGCGGTCACTGTCAGGATGCTGTGATTTACCATGCCTGCGAACGCCTCTTCCTTCCTCGAGGCCAGGGTTTGACTCCGGGCCACACGCTTGCACTGTGTTTGCTACCCTGGGAAGGGCTGTGTGTGGGCAGCTGGGAAGGGCAGCTGTGTGGAAGTGTCAAGTGCAAGCGTCTGGAGGGCAAGACTGGACCTTTGACCTAAGGGTCGGACTGAGGAGTTTGTAGGACGGGAATATGGAAATGGCCTTCTTCCCAAACCCGCCTAGCGACTGTGACGAATACCACCAAGTGGCACCCTGAAACCCCGAGAGCACACTTGGCACGGCCAGGTTAGGGAAGGGGTGGTGGACAGACTTGTGACTCTGGATACGAAAGAGGTGTCTTTGCTGCTCTGGGCTTTTGTCTGGGGTCAGGGCCTGGGGGCCAGAGGGGGACTTGGGCCGGGATGCCATGGCGTGAGGAGTGGAAGTGTGTGCGCCTCTCCCAGACTGAGCGACAGACCCGGAGGAGTGGGGCATAAAACTGCTGGTGCCCGCCTGAACCCAACTGCCCTGTGCATTGGCGTCCTCGCACCTGTAATGTGGGACAGAAGACCTAGGGACACCCCTTGCTGGGGCTGCCCTGCTGGCCTGGGGGAGGGGGCGCTCCTCTACTGGCTTCTTTCTAGATGCCCTGGCTTCTGTCGAGCCGTACGAGTCGTACCACATCTTTGCTTCATCCCAGCCTCTCCTTTCAGTCGCTCCACTCCCCGGCTCCGGTCTTGTTTCCTCCTGCAGTTTCCACCTCACCCCACCCTGCTCCGGGGTATTGGTGTTTCTGAAGATGAGTTGTGGAAGCCTGGGGGTTCCTAGTGGAGGTATAGCAGGCCGGTGCCCGGACTGGAGAGGCCATCGAGAAGCCGAAGCAAAGGCTTGCCCAGCTGGCCCCAACCCCCAAGGGCGTCTCACCGTGCCCGGTTCTGGTCAGCAGTCGGCACGTTTTGCCATAGTTAATGAAAGCGAGTTCCGTCTCCCCATGTTACACTCGGCTGCCTGGGACAGGGTCTGTCGGGTTCACCGTCTCCTCTGCAGTCGCTGTCACTAGCCAGTAAGGGCCTGTTTGGGGAGTCGAGGGTGGAGTGTCCCGTGGTGGTGTGGGGGGGCGTTGGGGATCCCTCTGGGGAGTCAGACGTTGCCGTCTTTTGCTTCCTTATTTGACAACCTGAAAGCATTGTAGAAAGAGGGAGTAGGTATTTTTACCTCACGCTTTTCCCCAGTCATTGGGGTGTGGTCATTTGGACCCATTTTATCCAGGTGTTGTGCACTCTTGGGATGTCCAAGGCACTAAGGGGTTTTTGAGGGTACTTGAGAAACCCACTTTTAGGCCCCAGGGGTCCTGGCATCCAAAAGAACCCAAGAGCAGGTGAGTCCGTGGTTGGGGTGGTCTCCAGCCAGCAGGGCCTGGAGACCATTGCAGTGCTTCCCAGGCAGGGCTCGGTCAGCCCTTCGCTGACCGCTGGGCAGGTGGGGCTACAGCCCCCTCTGCGGTCCTGCTCTTCCCTGGGAGGCCGAGGGAGCCAAGAGACACCCAGTTCTCCTCAGCACCTTCCAAGAGACGAGTGTCCGTATAACTAGGCCCTCCCTTCATCCTCGTGCCGCCGCAGGCTGGATCCTCATCGACCGGTGTGGGAAACACTTTGGTACGATACTCAACTACCTTCGTGACGGGGCGGTCCCCTTGCCCGAGAGCCGCCGGGAGATCGAGGAGCTGCTGGCAGAAGCCAAGTACTACCTGGTCCAGGGCCTGGTGGAAGAATGCCAGGCAGCCTTACAAGTAGGTATCCCCCTTTCTCCCCATAAGGGTGGGGAGGTGCTGGGCCCACCTGCCTTTTTCATTTTCGTCCTCTACAAAATGGGGGCAGTTCCTCCCTCACTGAGACGTGTGGGTTCACAAGTATCCCTGGAGCTCCTCTCTCCTTGGGTCAGGGACCCCTTAGAGGCTTCCCTGTGATGCTCAGGCCACCTAACTGTGCTCAGTCGCCATGGTGCTGGGTCATCTCATGTGTACATTGAAACCCTTCAGTACTGAGCTTTGGGCTGTAAAACTTGATCAGTTTTTTGGACCCATCTCAGGACTTATTCTCACCCCACCAGTCACTGTTGGGAGCCTCATATAATCTCTGCAGACTCAGACACCCCTCACTCCTCAGCTGCACCTGGGTTAGGATCATTGGGGTCAACTCTGGTGATAGCAAAATCCCTGTAAAACCAAAATGCTTCTAGACATAGCCGGCGGCCATTTATTTCAGGCAAAATTCCAACATGGTCGAGGATCAGAAGAGTTCCTTCATAATGCCACAGGAATTGGATTTGTATGCATGAGGCTCTTGTTTGTGCCTCCCTCGGGCCACATGTCTTCTGGGCCTCCGCTGGAGCCGTTCCCATACGGCCTGGCTCCTTGGCGATCTGTTGTTTCCACGTACCCCCTCGACCTGCGAGTCTGTGAACTCACCGTAAATCTGACTGAATGCTGTAGCCTTTACTTCCGTATTTTTATTTCATTTTTATGCTGGTTTAACGTCGGTTTATTTTGCGAGAGAGCACACGTGCGTATGTGCGTGAGAGAGGAAGGGGCCGAGAGAGGGAGAGAGAATCCCAAGCGGGCTCCGAGCTGTCAGTGCAGAGCCTGACCCGGGGCTCAACCTCACAAACTGTGACGTCATGACCTGAGCCAAAGTCAGGAGTCGGATGCTTAACTGACTGAGCCACCCAGGCACCCCTCGTTTTTAGGTTTGTTAAAGTAATGTGTGTACATCGTGTCTTTCTCCTCTGTTAATTCTTTCAACAGTTCTATTTACTTTCTTACGCTATCTATTGACATCTCAGTGTTCAATGTCATCTGCTGTTGCGAGACAAAAATTAAATTTTTGCTCATGCAGTACCGCCAACCACTACCAAACTTAGGTACCCATATTCCTTCTCCAGTTTTCCAATATAGTGTTTATCACAGCTTTGGTTAAATCAGTATTCGGAGTTTACGTTGTGATGTCTAAATATTGTTAACAGTTGAGCCACAGAGTATACAGTGAACATTTTTATTGTGCAACTTTTCGGTTTGCCAGAGTTAGTGACTGCCTCATTGTTTTGTCTGCTTGGTTTTCTAAGTACATATCTCTAATTGATCCCTAAATGGTCAGAAAGGTCGGTCTCCTATTGGCGTGTTTAGACACACCAGCGAATCGGTTTCATCTTTGTCTTAGAGACAAGCCCTCCAGGTTCCCTTTCTGTGGTTTCTGTTAGTCTGAAGTTAAACCTCTAGGACTGACCTCCTCCCAGCTTCTGTCGCTTTTATCTTTCTGTTCCACTTTCTCAGAGGTTTTCTTCAATTTTATCTTTTTTTTTTTTTTTTTATTTTTTAAATTTTTTTTTTTCAACGTTTATTTATTTTTGGGACAGAGAGAGACAGAGCATGAATGGGGGAGGGGCAGAGAGAGAGGGAGACACAGGATCGGAAACAGGCTCCAGGCTCCGAGCCATCAGCCCAGAGCCCGACGCGGGGCTCGAACTCCCGGACCGCGAGATCGTGACCTGGCTGAAGTCGGACGCTTAACCGACTGCGCCACCCAGGCGCCCCTTCAATTTTATCTTTTCAACCCTTCTGTTGAACTTTTCATTTTTACTATCATATTTCTAATTTCCCAGAGCCTTTTCATGTTCTCTGAGTGCTCTTTCTTCTCTAGAACGCTGATCTTATTTCATAGGATTCCGTATGTGCTCTCCTTCATCTGATAATACCATTTGTAGTTTTCTTTCTGCTGCATTCATCGTTGGGCTCCTTCCCTTTTTCTCTTTGTTTTGGTTTCAGTCTCACGGTTGAGAGGCTTTCCGC